>NC_136482.1:135101775-135471775 GCF_053919585.1 Euprymna scolopes
AGCCAAATCTACAGTATCATTTAATTCTTTTATAAGTTTTTCGTGCGGAATTTTAGTATATAGCGTACTAAAATCATAAGTAGCTATAGATTTTGCTTTTATTCTGGAATTTATTTTATCTAATTTTTCTTTCACTGGTTTGGAATTATTTACTACCCAAAATAGATTTATATTGCTATAGAATTTACTTTTCAGGTGAAAATTATTTATTTGATTTATAATTAATTTAAATATTTTAGATATAGCTTTACTTAGAGGTTTAGTGATGCACGTCTTTGAACCTACAATAAATCTAGCCCCAACTGGATTTTTATGCATTTTAGGTATCCAATACATACATGGAAGATTTTTGTGTTTATCTTCTAACTTTAATCCTACTTTTTCATTTATAATACTATTATTCAAAATAATACTATCTAAATTACTATTACTTACTTTATAAGTATCCGAATCGTTTCCTATAAGTCCTACTTCTATCAATAACCGTTGTATATAATATTTTTTACATATAAAGGCTATATTGTTTGCCGCTTTATCAATCGGAACTATTACGAACTTTTCTTGAAGTATTTTAAGTTCCTCCCGTATTTCTGAATTTTTTAAAAGAGGATTGGTTTTTCTAGGGCGTTTAAATTGTTTTATATGTTTAACCTTTTTATTTACGCATTCAATTATACTATTTTTCCATGCATCAAACGTAGACTGTGCTAATTTATATTTCTTTACCATAGACATAATAAAACCTTCTAGTGCTTTAGTAACTTCTTTAACGCATTTAGTGTAATTTAGGCATTTAGGTTCTCTATAATTTGGACCCTTACTAAGTAGTTTTCTTAATTTCGAATTATTTACTATATTTAAATCTCCTGTAATTACATGTTTTATCTCATTATTACAGAACGGAGAGGAATTACATTCACATTCTGGAATATTTATATTATTATCTTTTATATTTATATGTTCTACCGTTTTCTTATAATTAAAAATCTTATTGCGTATTGTTGGCCCTAGTTTATATGTAACTATTGGTTTTTGATCTTTTTTCTGGAACTCATTTGGTAGCAATTGAATATTTTTTTGTTTATTAAATATTTTAGGTAAATTTACATCATCAAAACCTTTATTTTCATACAAAACTACACAAACATTTTTAGGTTTCTTTTTTATATCGTTCCCTGGTGGCTTATATAATTTAGTGTCAATTATATCTAGAATATATTCATACCATTGAATGAAATAGTCCTTCTTATATATCATATCAGGTTGTAATAATATTTTAGATGCTATTTCCTTCAAAACTTTCTTTTTTGTTTGATTAAGCAATTTTCTTATATAATTGAACGACTCATAAATTTTATTAATAATTATATCTTTAATTTTACTAAAAAAATCCTCACATGAAATAACTGATTTTCTATTATTTCTATTAACATGAGTTCTATCTCTAATATCGTAGCGAGGCAAAGCTGGATATAATCTACCTATAATTTCAGAATCTTGTAGGTTATTTTTTTTAACTTTACTATTCAACCCATATGGGTAAATTACTCGCATTTTTTTAATTTTATCGTCTTCCTTATCCTGACGCATCCTTAGGATATCGTTATCTACATTACCTAGACTATTATATCCATTACATTTAAATTTTTCAATTATTTGCACGGAAAAAGACGACTGACTACATATATATGCTATATATATATATGCTATATATATATATATATGCTATATATATATATATATGCTATATATATATATATGCTATATATATATATATGCTATATATATATATATGCTATATATATATATATGCTATATATATATATATATATATGCTATATATATATATATGCTATATATATATATATGCTATATATATATATATGCTATATATATATATATGCTATATATATATATATGCTATATATATATATATATATATGCTATATATATATATATGCTATATATATATATATATGCTATATATATATATATGCTATATATATATATATGCTATATATATATATGCTATATATATATATGCTATATATATATATATGCTATATATATATATATGCTATATATATATATATATGCTATATATATATATGCTATATATATATATATGCTATATATATATATATGCTATATATATATATGCTATATATATATATATATATGCTATATATATATATATATGCTATATATATATATATGCTATATATATATATATATGCTATATATATATACATGCTATATATATATATGCTATATATATATATGCTATATATGCTATATATATATATATATATGCTATATATATATATATGCTATATATATATATGCTATATATATATATATATGCTATATATATATATATGCTATATATATATGCTATATATATATATGCTATATATATATATATGCTATATATATATGCTATATATATATATGCTATATATATATATATATGCTATATATATATATATATGCTATATATATATATATGCTATATATATATATATATGCTATATATATATATGCTATATATATATATGCTATATATATATATGCTATATATATATATATGCTATATATATATATATATATATGCTATATATATATATATGCTATATATATATATATATGCTATATATATATATATATGCTATATATATATATATGCTATATATATATATATGCTATATATATATATATGCTATATATATATATATGCTATATATATATATGCTATATATATATATATATGCTATATATATATATATATGCTATATATATATATATATATATATGCTATATATATATATATATATATGCTATATATATATATATATATGCTATATATATATATATATATATATGCTATATATATATATATATATATGCTATATATATATATATATGCTATATATATATATATATATGCTATATATATATATATGCTATATATATATATATGCTATATATATATATATATATATGCTATATATATATATATATGCTATATATATATATATATATGCTATATATATATATATGCTATATATATATATATGCTATATATATATATATATGCTATATATATATATATGCTATATATATATATATGCTATATATATATATATGCTATATATATATATATATGCTATATATATATATGCTATATATATATATATGCTATATATATATATGCTATATATATATATATATATATGCTATATATATATATGCTATATATATATATGCTATATATATATATATATATATATATATATGCTATATATATATATATATGCTATATATATATACATGCTATATATATATATGCTATATATATATATATATATATGCTATATATATATATATATGCTATATATATATATATGCTATATATATATATATGCTATATATATATATATGCTATATATATATATATATGCTATATATATATATATGCTATATATATATATATATATGCTATATATATATATATATGCTATATATATATATATGCTATATATATATATATATATGCTATATATATATATGCTATATATATATATGCTATATATATATATATGCTATATATATATATATATATATATATGCTATATATATATATATGCTATATATATATATATGCTATATATATATATATATATATGCTATATATATATATATATATGCTATATATATATATATATGCTATATATATATATATATATGCTATATATATATATATATATGCTATATATATATATATATGCTATATATATATATGCTATATATATATATATATGCTATATATATATATATATGCTATATATATATATATATGCTATATATATATATATATGCTATATATATATATATATATATATATGCTATATATATATATATATGCTATATATATATATATATGCTATATATATATATATATATATATGCTATATATATATATATATATGCTATATATATATATATATATGCTATATATATATATATATGCTATATATATATATATATGCTATATATATATATATATGCTATATATATATATATATGCTATATATATATATATATATGCTATATATATATATATGCTATATATATATATATGCTATATATATATATGCTATATATATATGCTATATATATATGCTATATATATATATATATGCTATATATATATGCTATATATATATGCTATATATATATATGCTATATATATATGCTATATATATATATGCTATATATATATATGCTATATATGCTCTATCTATATATATATATATATATGCTTTATATATATATATATCTATATGCTTTATATATATATATATATATATATGCTTTATATATATATATATATATATATGCTTTATATATATATATATATATATATATATATATGCTTTATATATATATATATATGCTTTATATATATATATATATATATATATGCTTTATATATATATATATATATATGCTTTATATATATATATATATGCTTTATATATATATATATATATATATATATGCTTTATATATATATATATATATATATATGCTTTATATATATATATATATATATATATATGCTTTATATATATATATATATATATATATGCTTTATATATATATATATATATATGCTTTATATATATATATATATATATATATGCTTTATATATATATATATATATATATATGCTTTATATATATATATATATATATGCTTTATATATATATATATATATATATATGCTTTATATATATATATATATATATATGCTTTATATATATATATATATATATGCTTTATATATATATATATATATATGCTTTATATATATATATATATATATGCTTTATATATATATATATATATGCTTTATATATATATATATATATATATGCTTTATATATATATATATATATATGCTTTATATATATATATATATATATGCTTTATATATATATATATATATATATATGCTTTATATATATATATATATATATATATGCTTTATATATATATATATATATATATGCTTTATATATATATATATATATATATGCTCTATCTATATATATATATATGCTATATATATATATGCTTTATATATATATATATGTATGCTACATTTTTTTATTTTTTGTTCCATTTAGTTTGTTTTAATAACTCTTGCTGACATTTTCTGGAGTAATAACGGTACATTTTAGTGGACCTATTTTTTTCCCGTGTTTTAATGTCATTTTGTCTGGGTCATGTTTACATTTGCTTTTCTTTTTTATTTTTTATTCTTTCAGCATTTAATTTTAGTTTTTGTCATCTTCACTGATTATTTTTAATTACATTTTGGCTCAGCAGCCGTTTCAAATGCATATCCTGTTCTTCTTTTATGACTAGTATTCGAATTTTTCCACGTGTTCCTTGTACATATTTGTGAATTATGCCGTGGATTTCGGCATTTTGGATTATTTTTTACCGTCTTCTAATTACGTGATTTCCTTGGATTTTACTTGTGGAAATGGAAATTTAATTAACTTTCTTGGATGTACATGTTTGGATTTTACCGTCATTGGATTATTTACCTTTCACCAAACTATCCATTCACGTGAAATCACCTTTTTCGTCACCATATTCCCTCTGCTTCACTTATTTTTATCAAGTATGATCTTTGACTTACTTGCAGTTTCATCAGATACTTTTGTATGCAAAATCTGATCCCGCATTTTGGTAATTTCTACCTTCTGAGGTGAAGGAAAGTATTTCTTCGAAACTCAGCAGATTAAGGACTATCCACTTAAAGTGTTTCCTTTTCAGATTAAATATGTTTTTACCTTTTGTTCAAAGTGTTTTTTAACATGTTTTATAAACTATAAGTGCTATCTCCTATTTGGTTTTATCAAGCTTTTACATCTGGATGAGATTACTTTATAAATATTAATTCTTTAATATTTATAATATACTTCAGTTTTACCATCTTAGATCATTTTGGTAAATTTAATTGTAATTTTTATTTTATTATAAGCTCCCATTTTGTTTGGCTTTTTATTCTCTACACCTTCCTCTGTCTGCCAAAAATATCCCTATTCCTATCCACAAGAATATATCCACAAATTTGTTCTCGCTTTAAACACTTTCCTAAAAAATATAAGGTGGAAGGCTTATCACCATGATTTAAGCATTAAGAATAAACTTAAAGCGCCTATTTCCTCTGAAGATCAACCTCACCCAGAAATCTTAAATGAACTCCCTATCAATTCTCGTAGAGAACAAAAGAAAATCCAAAGAATTGCTGCCAAATTTTAAGGATTGAAAACCACTGCCCACCACAAATACAACCTTTACCTTGAGGAGTTTGAGAATTCCATGTTAAATTTAGCCAAAAAAATTAAATTAAAGAAACAAAAACATAATCCGGTTACTCAAAAATGATTTTGCCGAGAAAGTTAAAAAGAATAAACATCTTCGTCCCTTCTTATAAGAAAAAAAATTATTATAAACTTGACTATCCTACATATAAAAGACTTTTGTATATAGAACTTAATAAATCTTATAAAATAGTCCCTCGTAGGACTTAAGATTCCATTAATTCTGAAGCTAAACATTTACTGATTTCTATGAATATTCATAACTTCACTGAAATTTCTCCAGGTACCCCAGATTCACCCTCAAAGATCATAAACCTTATTTCTATGACAACCCCTCCATCAGATTGATCTGCCCATCTAACTCTGATTTAGGTGCTGTAACCAAAAATATCTTAGATAGAATCATCCCTTCTATTAAAGAAAAAGTAAGTTTCCCTCTTTAGCTAAATTCAGATTCCCTAATTGGTTTGTCTCCCTTAAAAATAAACACCTTAACTTCATAACCTTTGACATCCAAAATTATTATCAATCCATTTCTCAGATTCTTTTAAATAAGGCTCTAATCTTTGCTAAAAGAAATTCTGACTTAACTAATTTAGAAATAAAATTAATTCTCCTAGCGAGAAAGTTCTTATACAATTTAATCATAAGTTTTGGGTAGAAAGGACACCTGATAATTTTGACATCTTGATGGGTGCTTCTGACTCTGCAGAAGTTACCGATTTAGTTGGACTCTTCTCACTGAAAGAACTTAAATACCACTTTAAACATATTCAACTTTATAGAGATGGTGCCCTTTTTACTACAACAGCCAGGCCAAGAGAGTACAACAAAACAATTAAAAAATTACATAGCTTCTTTAATAACTTTGGCCTTTCTATAATTATCGAACCAAAAAAAAAAAACTTCAAATTTTCTAGATGTTACACTTAATCTTAACCCTGAAACTCATAGCCCCTATCATAAACCCAACCTTATGCTTTTATATGTCCAGAAATCTTCTAACCACCCCAACTCAATTATAAAATCTATAGTACCATCTGCCTCTAGAAGAATTTCTGCTCTTTTTGCTGATAAAAAAACTTTTAATCAAAATGCTACTTCAATAATGCCTTAAGGAACTCGGGACACAAGGAAAAGATTAAATACAACCATTATGCTCCTCCTGCAGGTCTTAAATCTGTAATCATACACAATATGACTCATAAGAAACCAGTTCAAATAACAAGATCTGCCGCTATCAATAACAATGAACCAGTCTACATATATCATCCAAACCAAAATACTAATTGTAATACCTCTAACCCACCCAGTCACATCAGGAGAAAGAAAAATATTTGGTTTAATCCTCCATTTAGCATAAATGTCAAAACTAATATACCTAAGGAATTCTTCAACATTGTACAAAACTCTTTCAAATACTCACACAGATATAATTCTATTTTCAATAAAAACTCATTCAGGATTTCTTATTCAACAATGCCTAATTTAGCACAAAGAATCTTAACATCTAATAACAAAAAATCCCTTTCACAATTAAACCCAAAACTAACTCTAATTGTAATAACAAACATCTTTGTCCACTCAATAATGATCGCATCCATAAAGATGTTATATATTCATGCACAATTACTGAGCTCCCACACAATCCTCCCATAACAGACACTAATATTTTGCCTTCATGTTATCCTTCTTCCCATCCTCCATCTGATATAGTTACTAATCCAATATACCACTCGAGCAGCCCCTCCATACAACTAGCAATAATAATGATGATGATAATAATAATATTAATGAGAATAATATTTCTCCTACCAGCCATCCTAACACTAACAACACTCATGATCCCCTCCAAAATAGTCCTCGTACAATCATTGTCCCACCCTTTGTTGGACACCATGAACAAAATTCAAATTATTTAACTAATACAAATCAGCAAATTAATATTAATATCAGACCTTGAGCTTTTAATAAAGTACATACATATATCGCCGCTACTTCAACATTAATTAAGAAAAGAATATCAAACCACATTTCTTTTAACAACCATAATTCTAATAATAACCAAGGAACTTGTCTAACCACTTTAATTAAAAACCTTAACTCTAATAATACCCTCTTCTCAATCAAATGGACTATCATAAAAAAAGTTGTCTTATACTCAAGGCTCTAAGTCATGTCACCTCTGCACAACCGAAGCTATAACTATAATTACTTCCCCTCAATATAATAAATTCTAAAAACGAACTGATCTCTTTCTGTAAACACAAATCCAAATTTAATTATGGTAATTTTGAAATTACATAGTTATTACTTTAACCTTTCAGATAGATATATATATATATTTCTGTAACATTATCAGATAGATATATATATTTCTGTAACATTATCGTTTTTTTCTACATACTTTAATACTTTATAACTTAATAATCTTTTATTTTAATTCTTTATTTGTTGGCCGTTTTTTTTTAATCTGAAATTTCCGTTTTAGTCTTTAAATATTCCTATCTATCTAATATATCAATCTACCCACACATTCATATCCTGTATGTATATTTACTTATATTTACTATATGCATTTACTTATATACTTACTTGCTTTATCAGGAATTTGCAGATACCGGCCATCCTCTCCCATTAAAAAAAAATTATTTCTATTTTATATTTCTATTTTATATTTCTATTTTATATTTCTATTTTATATTTCTATTTTATATTTCTATTTTATATTTCTATTTTATATTTCTATTTTATATTTCTATTTTATATTTCTATTTTATATTTCTATTTTATATTTTATTTTATATTTTATTTTATATTTTATTTTATATTTTATTTTATATTTTATTTTATTTTATATTTTATTTTATATTTTATTTTATATTTTATTTTATATTTTATTTTATATTTTATTTTATATTTTATTTTATATTTTATTTTATATTTTATTTTATATTTTATATTATATTTTATATTATATTTTATATTATATTTTATATTATATTTTATATTATATTATATTTTATATTATATTATATTATATTATATTTTATTTTATATTTTATTTTATATTATATTTTACTTTTATTTACTTTGATTTTTTTTTTTGATTTTTTTTTTTTAAAATTTTTTATTTTTGATTTTTTTTTTACGACCACAGGAAGCAAAGTTACGATCGAGCAAAGTTGACAATATTTCAAAATTGATGAGATAAATCAGCATATATCCTCCATTTTCATATAGATAATAGTTCCAGAATTATTTTCATGTAGCGGCACTGATGAGTTGTGAAACAACGAAACAGGTCTGTATGTCGATGACTAAAATATATTTTATAAAGCTCCCCTCTTTGGTAGAGCACTCTCGTAAATTATCTTACTCGCTACTTAATTTAGCTGAAATAATGCGAAGCTCGCGATTTGTTTACAAACAAACGTTTGAGCCCTCTACGAGTAGCGGACGGATGTTTATTTAAATAATCGTTCGGACAGGTTAATTTCGGCCACTGATTCCGTAGTCAAGGGGTAGGACTGCCGACTGTCATCACGACGGTTCTAGGTTCGATCCTCGGCTTGGGAGAGGTGTTAGTCTAGCGGCACTGATGAGTTGTGAAACAACGAAACAGGTCTGTATGTCGATGACTAAAATATATTTTATAAAGCTCCCCTCTTTGGTAGAGCACTCTCGTAAATTATCTTACTCGCTACTTAATTTAGCTGAAATAATGCGAAGCTCGCGATTTGTTTACAAACAAACGTTTGAGCCCTCTACGAGTAGCGGACGGATGTTTATTTAAATAATCGTTCGGACAGGTTAATTTCGGCCACTGATTCCGTAGTCAAGGGGTAGGACTGCCGACTGTCATCACGACGGTTCTAGGTTCGATCCTCGGCTTGGGAGAGGTGTTAGTCTAGCGGCACTGATGAGTTGTGAAACAACGAAACAGGTCTGTATGTCGATGACTAAAATATATTTTATATTATATATAATATAAAATTCCGTTCAATTAATAATTATCCCGGAATTCCACAGAATTTTCTTTAAATTTTCTAGAAATCAAATCAGAAAAACGGTCGCTAAGTGCGTCATGCGCTGAGCTAAGTTTTCTATTTTTAAGAGAATACTTGTCTTAATAGACTACTGATCTTTTTATTCTGAGTTTATCAATTTAAAAAATTTTTCAAGTTTTTCAAATTTGATTTCAAAACAATATTTTGTTTTTAACGCTTTTAGTGCATGTGTACTAAAAGCGTTAAAAAACATGTACTAAGTACATGCGTTTAACTTCTTATTTGTACTGAAGGTAGAATGGTGGGGTTTTTTTTTTTTTTTTTTTTTTTTTTTTTGGGTTTTATTTTTTATGGTCAAAAAATAACAAAAACAAATAAAAGGTACTTGTGCACTTATGCTACCATGCTGAAATAACGTTATTATTTAGAAACCTGTTCTTAACACATGTGGAAAGAAGGGTGTTTTTTGTTAACTATTCTGTACTTTAATCTAATAATTAAATAAAAAGATATTGTGAAACTTGAATTTATTTTTAACTCTAGACCATTTTTTCGACTCTATAAAACAAACCATTTTTTTTTTTTTTTTTTTTTAACTGAAGATATCTAAATAATAATGATAATAATTAGGTGGTTTGATAAAGAATTTCATTGTGATGCATTTTGTAAATTTTTACCTTGTTTCCACCTTAACATTTTTCTTTTTAAGGTTTTCAGGTATGCTGAAAACGAATATCGCATTGAAATTTTCCGCAAATAAGTAGCTTTCCGGATATTAAGCAATGTCATTTCTTACATTATTGCTGGTGGTCATCTTGGTATCCACGTTTATGCATAGTTTCTCGGGGTTGCGCTTGTGTGTACCAAGATGGCTACCAGCAATAATCTAAGGAATGACATTGCTTAATATCCAGAAAACTACTCATTTGCAGAAAAATTTAAATGCGATATTCGTTTTCAGTATACCTGAAAACCTGTAGAAGTGATCATTTTAAATGTTAAGGTGGAAACAAGGTAAAAAAATTAGTTTTATTTCTTTGTTTACATAATTAAATTTTCAGTAAAACAACAGAATAGAAATGACAAAAAATTACCATCAACTGGTGGATATATACTTGTTGCTTATCAGGATTCCTGGTATCCTGGTACTGTGAAAGTTACATTGAGGATTCGTGCAGCATACGATTTATGGTTGCATCTCAGAAAACATGGGTTGGACTGGTCCCAAAATGCAAAAGTTCTGGTCGACTATGGGAATTTCCATCTTTTACAGAAATCCAAAATCTATATGAAAAATTTTTTTGATTTCTGAGATTAATTCATATCTACTCCATTTTTTTTTTTTTTTTCTTTGAGGGGAGTAGTAAATACCGATCATGAATGCTTTTTAGGCATTCAATGGCTATACCCAAGATTAAGCTTTCCTTTGAGGAGGCAGGAAAATGCCTATTCTCAAAGATATAGTTAAATACTATAATACTTAGTTTTGTTTATAAATAGACACCCACTCTGATACCATGCGCCAGTTTTAAAAAAATTGAAATTTGTACATCTGAATTTATAATTCATGGCTTATGGTAAAGAGATACATCAGATTTGACTGCATAATCAGAAAGAGCACACAATTTTACATAAGACTGTCAAGTTTCATGAGAATACCTTCAAAAGTAAATAAATTGTGGCGAAATTACCAAATTTCTTGAAATGTTGAAGTCCGTAATTCAGCCCACTTTTTCTAAAGAAAAATGACCACGCCTAAATTTTGGCACTTAAAATTCTCATAACTTTTGAACTAATGGTATTTGCATAATTCAAACGTTTTAAACATCTTTTACATAGTTCTTTTCATGCAAGTTGATAAAATAACAATTATCTAAAAAGAAAAAAAAATCAACTTGTAATGCTAGTGTAAGCCTGAAATGCTGGAAGCATGTAATAATTGATCTGCCATCATTATATGTATATATGTGTGTATATATATATATATATATATATATATATATATATATGTATGTATGTATGAATTCATATCAATTGGACTGTTTATCGTCGATTCGTACGTTGAGTTATTTGGAAAATTATGTGTGAATTTGTCAACATCATCATCATTATCATGCACTGCATAAGTGTGAGTCTAAAACAAGCTTTTTATTTAAAAAAAAAAAAAAAAAAAAAAAGGAAAAAGATCACGAAGGAAAAGGGACAAAAACGTTCCAGCCGCTCATCACTTACTATGTATGACTTTTGGAATGTTCCTTCGTGTGTATTTTACATGTATATGTGTGTGTACGTATGTATAGGCATATGTATGTATGTGCATATATGTGTGCCTCTACGTGATTATGGTTGCATGTGTGTGCACATACATATGTTGGCATGCATCTGTATGTACGCATGTGTTTATTGTCATGTGTATATGGGGTGGAGAGGACTCCCGTAAGCCATGGTGAAGGCAACCCCTCTAGGAGAAGCAAATCTTAGATTAAAAAACAAAACAAAGCAGGAGACCAGTACCCGTATTAAGCTGGTTTGCAGTTTGACTTGTTGCTGGCTATCTTGCTGGATGTCAACATTTTGAACCGAGAGAGATTAGCTGTCGTACAAAGCTAAAACTCTGTAACATCATCTGTGTATAGATACTCCCTCAGTCATGAAAAAGTTGTCGCGTGTAGGCCTGAAATGCTGGAAGCATGTAATAATTGATCTGCCATCATTATATGTATGTATAGGTGTATGTATGTTCATGTACAGGTGTATGTATATGTATGTGTGTATGTATATATATATATATATTGTTTGTATATGTATGTATGTGCATGTTTGTGTATGAGTGCATATTTAAGTATGTGTATGTATATGTAGGTAAGTGTATGTGTGTGTGTGTGTGTATATATATATATATGTGTGTGTGTATTTTTATGTATGTACATGTATATGTATGTATAAATGTTTACAGATATGTATGTATGTATGCCATTGACCGTCTTCTGTATGTTTATGTGTATGTATGCATGCATATGTGTATATGTATGTATGTATGCATGTATATATGTGTATGTATACTAGTGACCGTCTTCAGTGTCCTGTCTGTTTGAGCGTGTGAAGTCATTTTCTGCTCATGGACTTTCAATGCCTGAGGGAGTGGCAGTCGTCTAACAAGACGTTGCAATCATCATATATTACGAATGCAAACAAAAAATAATAAAATGATATTCATGAAATGCAAATGAACATTGAAACACATGAGCCCTGGGTTCGGTACTTCTTACTGAAAGAATGGGGAGACTCTTTTAAAACCTGGAAAATTTGCAATAGACAAACAATGTATGAAAGTAATGAAGATGTAACACACAATGGTAACTTTCAAAGTTAAATTTTATTACAAAAAAAAAAAAAATTATAGCATTTTAATATGCATGTTATAGAGTGACACATGCACATTAATATTTTTGTGTCCATATTTGCTTTCCTTCTCACAAGTTGAAAAATAAACGTTTAACTTTTAATCTGGAGGATAGCCAGCTCTCCTAAAATGGAGTACTGAATGGAAGGAAAATATTTTCCCCCAGTCGGAAGTTCATCTTGACTGAGGACAGGTAGATACTAGACTTTGACACCAACATGAAAGGTGGCAAATTCGAATTCTTTTTACTAATTACCAATGGGTAATTTTCTAGTTTACAATAGTGGATATTGCTTGAAAACAACTTTTATTTTTATAAAATCATGATTTATGTACTCTTTAATTATTCATCATAAATTAGTTAACAATAGATGGATTTTGCATTCAAATTTTTTAACATTGAATGCTTTTTTTTTAATTGGAGAAAATTATTAATTACAAAAAAAAAAAAAAAAAAAGAAAAATCTATGTATAATACCAATAAATCATAATGTATTTGGATGAAATTACTGTAAATTAGGAAATTTTCCACCTTTCCAGAAACTGTCAACTTCTAATTAGTAGTACAAGACAAGTAATTTTCTGTAAATGCAAACAAACATTTCTATTTACTTTATATATCTCTTTATATATTCTTTTACTTTCTATTTACTTTATATATCCCTACACTTGGCCTTTTGGTCAAGATCAAAGTGTAGTATCTGTTCTTCAGATGCTGCACTCCATTTTCTTGTTCTCTTTCGGTGGAGGAGAAATCCTTCACGACTGAGACAATTTTTATTTTTGTACCTTTTCTCCACGTTAAAAAACGACCCTGGTGTCTAACTCTGTCCCGTGGGGAGGCATTGTAAATAGGTACTTTATATATCTTTATTGTCAAGGTTAACATTTAATTACATTTTTTTTTTTTCTCTTAGGTTCAGTGGTCAAGCTGTAACATTTTTTCTACGCAAGACAACGCTGCAGCAGCCATAGCCCAAACTGGTGTGCCTGTCTATGCCTGGAAAGGGGAAACGGATGAAGAATACATCTGGTGTATTGAACAGGTGCATTTAAAAACAATTTAATTTGAATATTTCTAGTGTTCATAGGAAAATTTCAAATATTAACTTAGAGATTAATAATAGCAAAAAAACAATGTTTCTCTTTAATTTGTATTAAAACCAAAATGTTTGAAAATTCAGTTTGCTAGTTAATGATACACTTTGTTAGGTTTGTGCAAAAATGTTGCTTATTGACATTCAGCTTCAAAAGATCATAACTCTTTTCATAATAAACTTGACTATTAATCGAAATAAGAACCATTAGAATCAACACATTTTGCCAACAAGAAGCAAGTTTATTTATCCCGTTAGCATAGAAATCTGGGGTTCTGGAAGCGATGAAGTCATTGAAGGCCAATTTAGCATCTCATTTTTCATGCAGGAAGTTGTCGAGATACTTGAAAAAGTGATAATCGGTGGGCAAGAGGTTCGGTGAATATGGCGGATGAGGTAGTCTTGTAGCCCAATTCGTTCAGCTTCTGCAGAGTCATTTGAGCAACATGCTGGCGAGCATTGTCATGTTGTGCCACACGCTCGTTAGTGGTTTCTGGGCCAAACACATCATTGACATCACAAACTGTCTTGACAACTTTTTGGCCTAGTTTGAACTGAAAAGAAAATTGTGCAGATTTGAATTTTGTCCATGCTATCAAAAAGACCTGCAAAAAATGAATGTAGAGATTGAGAACGGTAACGAATACGATTTGATAGATCAAAAAACGTGCTTCAAAATGATATATAACATGGCTATATATATATATATATATATATATATGAAATAATTCAGAAATCATAAAAATAACATGTGAGAAAATATTGTTTTTTGCACCAACCTAATATTCCTCCTAGCTTTTCTAGCATTGTGCTTTTCAAGTCATGATTTTGTACTTTTCTTCAAATCCTAGATTTTTAATGAAAATTTAACTTAAGATGTTGCTGCAAAATATTTGTTCAGGAATATTTGTTTCCCGGCTCCCTACCCCCTTTTTTCTTTTTCTCCTTCCTTTACTGGCCCAATTAGTAGGACATCAGAATATGCTGACTGTACCCTTACAGAGAGTAAAAGTCCCTCCATTAGGCCATCTGTTAGCATGGGTGGTGACCTGTGATGTTTTGGGTGGTTTAGCAAACCTGATCTGGGTACAAAGAGGATGTGGCCTTGCAGCACCTCACTTTGAAACTTACCTAAGCTAGACGGCTGGATAGAGAGGCCTGATCCAATCAAATGGTTTGTCATAACAAACCCAAATTCAGAAGACAAAATCAACACCCACATAAACACAAGTATCATAAAAATAAAAACAATTCTCCAAACTACTGAATTAGGAGGCAGCAACTCTAGGGTCAATTAGTTTTGAGAAAAGGGTCTGACATTGTACCTCTCCGACTGTTCTTACTATTTTCTTGCGTAGTGAAACAAGAAAAAGTTCTTGTAGACTCCTCAAATACGAGCATACCTTCTTGTATCTCTGCCTAACCTTCTTAGACGCCAAAATTTTCAAAAATTTGGATACCATGAGAATTTGTTACAACTGACCAGTGTGTTAAATGTATTAAAAAAAAAAAAACACAACAATACAAATGCACAAACATGCCAACTAGAGAACACCACCCAGCTTACACAAGGATCTGCAATATATGAAAAAAAGAAAATAACGGTAATACAATATCAAAACGTTTCCTTCCTCAAAGCAAGGAAAATTATACAACTATATATGGAGGACAAAAGTTACATACAAATTACCAAAAGAGAAATCACAGAAAAAAAAATAAATATGACCTACTCGTTGCAAAAGATCTAAATGATTGGCAAAAATTCATAACCAAAATAAAGCTTACAATCAAAAATACCACAAACTTGAACACCTATCTTGAAATAAACCAAGATCAAATAAATCAAACCAAACAAAAATAGAAGCTCTACAAATTCTTAGCACATCTGGAACCAAAGAGTCACCTGTCCAAGAAAGAATCAATAAAAATGAGAATTAAACAAAGCAAGAACCCAAATCCCCTCAACACAACATCACGATCACAAACTAAAACAAAAAATAAGCAAGAAGTACTGAAACCATGAAAGTTGACAGCAACAATCCAAAACAAGAAAAAGAAATATAAACCATAGCAAATAAAATACTACAATGAAATATAAGAGGCCTAAAAATTAATATCGAAGAAATAATACTCATCAAAAACCTTTTGTAATGTAATGATTTGCCTTCAAGAAAAGCACTTAAAAGAAAACAAGATTACTATAAAATATTACTCAATATATAACTGCATAAACAAAACAGTCACTAGTGGATCATCATTACTCATAAATAAATATATTCCACACAGTACTGTAAGCCTAAAAACAAATATGCAAGCTGTTGCAATACTACACTAAGCAATAACACTCTGATCACTTTATATACCACCAAATAAAACAAAGAAAATAGAACTAAACGATTTAATCCAACAATTACCAAAGTTTTTTTTATTGATGTGAGAACTATAGTGCAGTAAAAAAAAAAAACAAGAGGTCAAATCATTTTAAAAAAATACACAACCAAAACCAGTTATGTTTACTCGATAACAAAGAACACTTGCCTCCATCTAGCAGCAGGAACATGTATCGGCAATGGACCAAACATTATGTGGCCCAACTATATACATGGACAATAGCTGGAGAATACATGACAATACACATGGAAGCAGCCAGTTCCAATTATATTGGAAAACATGAACCCCAAAATGTGCTGCTGGAATATACAAGAAGTAAATTGGGAAAAATTCCAAAACGCATGCCAACATAGATTAATACCTGAATCAAAATGGAACACATAGAAAAACTTTGTATTAAACATAAATGTAAACACTAAAACCAAAAATGTATGTAAGGTGGTAAGGAAAATATCAAGGAAGAACAAGAACCCAATCAAACACATATGCAACAACATGAAGTTCACCAACAAGGAAAACCTTGCAAACCAACTATCAAAACAATTTTCTAATAAATCCAAAACAAAACTTCAACAAAAAGAAAAAAAAATTAACTTCAAATCAAAAAATGAAAAGCCATTCAATGGCACAGAACTAAAAGAAGCAAGACACAAATCTCATGATATAACAGTTGACTCTGATACTAATTTCTTTAAAAAAAAAAAAAAAAAAAAAAAAAATTTGTATTAGATCTACTCCTAAACTAATTAACCGAGCATTAAGAATATTAATTATGTGTATATGTTTGTATATTTTTGTGTCTTGGATTCACCCCTAAATTAATTACCCGATCATTATAGATATTAATTATGTGTATATGTTTATATATTCGTATGTATTGGATTCACTTCTAAACTAATCGGCCATTATGAATTATAATTATGTGTACATGTTTATATATTTCTACTAGCGGGGGTACCTGGCGTTGCCCGGGTGTTTGGAGGTGTGTGGTTTTGGGTAAATCAAAAGTGGGGGGGGGGGGGGTTAAAATAAAAAAAGTTTTGGTAGGTAAGTATGAGGATCGAACTCGAACCCTTGAGGCAAAGTTGAAAATTAAAGAGTGAAAAAAAAACGTGCGACGTTAACCATTAGGCCACCGCGAAATACTAACGGAAACATGTTTAAATTTATTTAAGTATTAAAAACAGAATTGACACGTGTCCGCAATAAAAGTTAACTCTGCTGTTTCTATTTGACCTCGTTAATGAGGTCAAATAGAAGTCACAGAGTTAACTTTTGCTGCGGGGCAGCGTTTGGGTTTGTTTACCCAACTTTGACTGGTTTTTTTCCCCAAGATGTTGGAGGGGGAAACCAGCTCCTCATTGTCCAGATTGAATAGCAGTTGTCTGATATAAGGAGTTTGGCTTTACATTGATCAAAGCTGATTGTTTCTGGATGTTTCTCTGTGCGATTGCTGGGAACAGTGCCTTAGCTTTGAATTAGTTTCGCTTTTTATACGAAAAAGCTGAACGAACACAAGACGGGCTGAAATGGCAATAGTTTTGTAAAAATCAACGTAAATAAATCTAGAGGCGACCTGCGTTCCCAAATCCTAGATATTAACTAAGGGTATATAAACAGTTCTAAGCGATAGTAAAAAAAAAGTCAGTGAAAAAAGCCTTTGTGAGACATACATAAAATGATCACACACATTTTCCTTTTTATATATATAGATGTATTGGATTCACTCCTAATCTAATTAACCGATCATTATGAATGATTAGCATACATATATACTATATATTTGTATGTATTGGATTCACTCCTATACTAATTAACTGATCATTGTAAAGTTAATGTATTATATATATTTGTATAGTCATATTCCAAAAATCACATACAATGATTAGTTTTTAATGTGTACAAGAAATTCTATCAAAGTAATAAGGTACTTGTGTAGTATAGTACTCATGAAAAAAGAAAGAAAATCTTACCTGTGACATACATGAAAGTTATTAAAACCGAAAATCATGTTTAATATTCGAGTAGTATGACTTGCATATGAGAAATAAGGTTCTTCTTCACTATAGCACCCAGATAACAAAACAAACATTCTTACCCCTGTCGTACAGAAAATGTAACATAACAGAAAATTACATAAACATATATGTATATATTTTCTTTTTTTTTTTTACTTTAGAAAAAAGGTACTTGTACAGTATCCTACCCAAGAAATAAGGTACATGTACAGTATAGTACCCATATGAAAAACAATCTTACCCGTGGCGTACATAAAAGTAATCCAAACTGAAAATTATATAATATTTTCAAGTAGTATGACGTTTATATAAGAAATAAGGTGCTTCTTTAATATAGCAGTCTATTATAAAAACAAACTCCACCTGACATACGGAAAAGTTCGCACAACAGAAAATTATGTAAAATCATTGTAGTTTCATCTATATATTAAAAATAAGGTACTTGTACATTATCCTACCCAAGAAATAAGGTACTTGTGTAGTATAGTACTCGTATGAAAAACAAATCCAATCCTACCTTTGACCTGCATAAGTCATTAAAACCGAACATCATATTATATAATTGAATAGTATGACTTTTAAATGAGAAATAAGGTGCTTCTTCACTATAGTAGCAATACACATGAAAAAATTGAAATAGCTTGAAATATTTCAATATTGGTATGCATAGAAAGAGCTTGATGAGCTAAGAAAGAATCTTTTTAAATTTTTAAAATCTGATTAAAATTAAGGAAGTTATGGCTATTTTTGTGCCTCACACATTTGGATATTTTTCCCTCTTTAAGACCATATGCGTTTCGTCACATTTTTTACACTACTTTTTCAGTAAAAATGTCATATCTTTGTTAAAACACAAGACTAAGAAATGAAATTTACCATATAAGTGTATTTTTGTACAAGGAATCAGAATATGCAACTGAAAATCTCCCAAAGTTTATGGTTTCCAAATAATCTGCAGTAAATGTGCATAAATATGCAGCAATTCCTTAAAAATGCCATGTATCCATAAACAGAAAAGAAGTTGGAGAACCCAAAGTTGAATTGTAATGTGCTTTATGTACAAAAAACTTAAATCTAAACATAAGACCATTTAAAAATGAATATATTGCAATATTTCTTTGGTATTATTGTAGATTAACACCTTCTGTTTAACCCCACTCAACTCCTTCTGACCACCCCTCCAAAATGTGATTCTACCTTTTTAGGAAATTATGTATAAAATGCCATGAAAAACTTTAATGAAAGATAAACAAATTATTTTAGAATTGAATGTAAAATAATTTCCTATTATAGGTCATTCTAGCATTTTAGGGCAGTTAACTGTTTTTTTTTTTCTATGGGAAAATATGCATGCTTTTTTTTTTTTTTTTTTTTAAGATGATTATGTGTAGTTTATGCAATGAGAATATGGGGAGGGTTGCCATTCGGACTTTGAATTAATTGTAGGGCTAAGGAAAATTATGTGTGAACATACTGAAAACTTGACAGAGACAAAGCTAACAAAAACAATATTAGAGGGGGGAGCGGTTAGTTTCACAAAAATTTAATGTAAAATAATTCACCATTTCCTGGCCATTCTAGCATTTTAGGACAGTTAACCAATTTATTTTTATGTGTATTTTTCTTTAAGGAAGGATCTATTTTTTGTTTGTTTGTTTTAGATGCTTGTATGTGGCTTACAGAGGTATTTTGTTGGGGGGGGGGCTTGCCACTCGAACTTAGTGTTATTGTTAGGGTTAAAGAGTGTTTTAGGAGGAGACTTGCCACACATAATTTGGATTAGAGGTGAAGTCAAAGAAAATTCCATAAATTTGTTGATTTCTATTTTCGAGGTTGAAGGTGTTAATTCCATAGGCCGTTTATACTACGCTGGAGCAGGTTGTAAAAATATCTTTCGCTTAATAAGTAGAAAAAAAAAAAAAAACGAAATAAAAAGTTTCCAAATTGTAGTTTGATGTGTTTTCTAACTGCTTTTAAAATTTCAAGAATATTGATATAGATTTTGAGGGTTTGTATTACTATGCACATAGATTCGAAAAAGTTGTCAAAAAAACAAATATATAACAAATAAATGTTATCAAAAGCAAGTTACTTTTTTATCTAACTGGATAATTTTTTAGTGTTTTTATTTAATGTAACATGTTTATTCAGCTTGAAAACAGTGTTTACCGATGTTTTGGAAAATTTAAAATGGCGCCCGACTCTTGAAACGGTAAGTTTGGGGAAAAGAGTTAAAAATAAAAAATAGAAAAAATACTGCTAGAAACTCGCTCAATATGTTACCGTGACATAGGCTGACATATATTCGGTGAGTTTTTAACAATATTTTGTATAGTTTTTTATTTTTAACTCCTTTTCTCAAACTTACCGTGTCAACGAGAATCGGGCCGGGCGCCATTTTTAATTTTCCAATACATCGGTAAACACTGTACGTTTTTCGAGCTGAATAAACATGTTACATTAAATAAAAACACTAGAAATTATCCAGTTAGGTAGAAAAGTAACTTATCTTGCCTTTGATAACATTTATTTGTTATATATTTGTTTTTTGACAACTTTTTCGAATCTATGTATAAACGAGATTTTGATACTTATTTTGATTTTGAAAAAAACAACATTTGTGGCTGTTCGCAGTAAAACATTGTTTTAATTCGCTGTTCAAAACTAATTTAAAGAATAAAAGTGCAAGCAAGCTATATATCTACAAAAGTTTATTTTGTTTTTTTAACCATGTTTTTAAATTTGACGAGAAATGTGAGAAATTGCAACAGATTCATAATGCCGAATTGGTTGGGATTGTTATTATACATTCTGAAAACCGAATAGTTCTAAACTAATGTTATTCTGATAACAAAATAGCTCTAATTAAACATAAGAACATTTATATTCATATTTTCATGTTTTTCTTAATTCGTTCTTGAATAAAAATTAAAGAATGTGTGTTGTTTACACTGTGCTATCGCTGATTCTACAGGCTGGAGCTGCTGCTGCTTCTAGTAATACTAACTTCATTTGACCAAATTCGAGAAATAGAAACAATTTTTTTTTCGGGTAGGTCCTTTTAAATTATCAATTACCGCGGTCCTACTCAACATAAAATAGTACTTTTAATTGATAAAGATAGTAAAAAGATTGATTTACTTACTACTGGATGTCCGCAGAATTTTTTTTTCAAAATGTTCGATACTCGTCATATTAAAGTCTTATTTTTAACACGACAAAAAAAGAAATTGTCAAAAATATTTCGGACACTTGACAGTATTAAGATTAACACCTCTTCTGATTGGTTCCCAAATTTCATGACGAAATTCTTCATACAATCACGGTACGGACCTTTAGAAAACAGTGGGGTGGGGGTCATTACAAAACCTTACCGAGAACGCCATTTTATGACGTTCACATTTTTATCACTTTATTTGCTTAAAACTCTTAAAATATATAATGTACATTCATATTTATTAATTCATTTGAAAGTATATTCATTTCCGAACAAAACAGTAGTAATTTGAAGACTTGAAGTGCTTTGGTTTAAAAAATATGGCTATTTTAGTAGAACTACCTTGAAATCTGTGATTATCTAAAGCGTTTTTTCGTCCGTGTGTATTACTAACTATAGTAATGGATGAAATAAAACAAATTCTTACTCTAGACTCACAGAAAATTACTTAAAAGTATCGAGTTCTTTCATTTTTAAATTAAAAAAAAAAAAAAGGTACTTGTATAGTATCCTACCCAGGAAATAAGGTACTTATACAGTGAAGTACCCATATGAAAAACAAAGAAATTCTTATCTGTGACGTACATAAGTTATCAATGATTGAGATTGTCGGACTGACTTCCTCATCTTGGTTGTTATTGTCACAACGTTTCGGCCGTTTTGCCCTCCGGCCTTCGTCAGGTGAACGGTTTGTTAGGAGTCTCGAACCCAACCCTTTATTATTATTACGGGGGTACCGTGTTCGGACTCCAGCTAGGCTTTGGGACATAGTTGCTGATTCTCTGTTTTTCAATGTTACTTTTTCACTGCCTTCGTTCAGGATTGAACTCAGCACCTTTGGGTAACTGTAAACTTTGATACAACGTCTAGGACCACTCGGCCATATGTCACTAGTCCTAGTGACATATGGCCGAGTGGTCCTAGACGTTGTATCAAAGTTTACAGTTACCCAAAGGTGCTGAGTTCAATCCTGAACGAAGGCAGTGAAAAAGTAACATTGAAAAACAGAGAATCAGCAACTATGTCCCAAAGCCTAGCTGGAGTCCGAACACGGTACCCCCGTAATAATAATAAAGGGTTGGGTTCGAGACTCCTAACAAACCGTTCACCTGACGAAGGCCGGAGGGCAAAACGGCCGAAACGTTGTGACAATAACAACCAAGATGAGGAAGTCAGTCCGACAATCTCAATCAATGAAAACAACTCATCTCAAAAATACAGACAATTACTAATAAGTTATCAAAATCGAAAATCCTGTAATATATTCAAATAGTATAACATTTATATAAAAAATCCAGTGCTTCTTCACTATAGCACTCTAATATAAAAACAAACACACTCTTACCTGTGACATACCGAAAATTTAGCACAACATAAACTTATTTTAATTATTTTAAGTATGTGTTGTACATAACCTGCCCTAGGTAAGGAATTTTTTTTTTCCACGTACGTGCTGTAAATTCCATACATGTTGTGTAATACTCGTCCTAAGGGTAAAATATTCCTTTGCTCAAGATGGTAAATGATACATAAACATAAAAATTCCTCTATCCTTAGAATAACAGGCATGTTCAAAATTTTGCTCATTGTCTTTTACGGTCCTGTTTATATATTTTTATGTATTGGATTTACTCTTAAACTAATTAACCGATCATTGTGAATGATTAGTATTGGATTCACTCCTATACTAATTAACTGATCATTGTAAATTTAATGTATTATGTTTGTGTATGTGTATGCATTTCATATTTCAAAAATCACATACAATGATCACTTTTTAATGTATTATGTATATAAGAAATTCTATCAAAGTAATAAGGTACTTGTGTAGTATAGTACTCATATGAAAAAAAGAGTATGTTACCTGTGACATACATATGTTATTAAAGCCAAAAATCATGTTTAATATTCGAATAGTATGATTACTTATGAAAAATATGGTGCTTCTTTACTATAGCACCCAAATAAACAAATTCTTACCTCTGGCATACAGAAAATTTAGCAGAACTGAAAATTACATAAACGTATCGAGTTCTTTCATTTTTAAATTAGAAAAAAGGGACTTGTATAGTATCCTACCTGAGAAGGAAATCTTACCCGTGTCGTACATAAAAGTAATCCAAACCGAAAATTATATAATATATTTGAGGAGTATGACATAAGAAATATGGTGCTTCTTTAATATAGCACTCTAATATGAAAACAAACTCTCACCTATAACATACAGAAGTGTTCGCACAACAGAAAACTGTAAAATCAAGTAGTTTCTATATATTAGAAATAGGGTACTTGTACATTATCTTACCCAATAAATAAGGTACTTGTGCAGTATAATACTCATATGAAAAACAAAGAAAATCCCACCTGTGACGTGCATAAGTCATTAAAACCAAAAATCACGTTATATATTCGAATAGCATGACTTTTAAATGAGAAATAAGATTCTTCTTCACTATAGCACCTAGATGAAAAAAAACAAACTCTTATTCTAGGCGCACAGAAAATTACTTAAAAATAATGAGTTCTTTCATTTTTAAATTAGAAAAAAGGTACTTGTATAGTATCCTACCCAGGAAATAAGGTACTTATACAGTGAAGTACCCATATGAAAAACAAAGAAATTCTTATCTGTGACGTACATAAGTTATCAAAATCGAAAATTCCAGTAGTATAACATTTATAAAAAAATCCGATGCTTCTTCACTATAGCATTCTGATGTAAAAACAAACTCTTACCTATGACATACCAAAAATTGTATAAATAATTTTAAATGTGTTGTACATTACCCGCCCTAGGTAAAGAATTTTTTTTTCCACGTATGTGCTGTAAATTTCCTGTCCTAGGGAAGGTACAATTATTCCATACATATGTTTTCCGTCCTGAAACCGGTATTTTCAAAATTCTTATTTTCTTACACGATCCCAAGCAACGCCGAGTGGCTTTGCTAGTCTTCTATATATATAAACTAGCGGAGGGTACCCGGCGATGCCCGTGTGTCTTGAGGTAAATCAAAACTCCGGTGGGTGGGGGGGTTAAATAATAATAAAAAAAATGTTTTGGTGGGTGAGTATGAGAATCGAACCCGTACCCTTGAGTTGGAAATTAATGTGTGAAAAAAAAAAACCGTGCGATGTTACCATTGGGCCACCGCGACATACAGCGTAGACGTGTTTGAATTTATTTATCTAACTATAACTATAAAAACAGGCGTGCGTAATAAAAGTTAACTTTGCTGCTTCCATTTGACCTAATTAAGAAAGTCAAATAGAAGTCACGCAGTATCAGCGTCTGAGTTTGTTTATCGAAATTTGACTGTCTGATATATAAAATTGATCAAAGCTGATTGCTTCTGGACGTTTTTCCCGGCGCAATGCCGCGAACATGTCCATTTGAGTTTAGTTTCACTTTATTTATACTAAAAAGCCCAATCAACACACGAGAAGCCAAAATAGCAATAATTTTGTAAAAATCGACGTAAATAAATCTATACGCTTACGCGCTTTCCTAATTCCTAGATATTATTATATAGGACCTATATACACAGTTTTAAGCGATAGTAACGATCCCGGGAGCGTATCCGAGAAAAGCCTTTTGAAGACATACACGAAATGGTCACACACATTTTGCCTTTTATATATATAGAAGGCAAAATGTGTGTGACCATTTCGTGTATGTCTTCAAAAGGCTTTTCTTGCACACGCTCCCGGGGTTGTTACTATCGCTTAAAACTGTTTATATACCCCCTATATCATAATACTTAGGATTTGAGAACGTGGGTCGTCTCTAGATTTATTTACATCGACTTTAATGAGATTCGCGCTATTTCGCTCTGTCCCCTGTTTGTCCTGCATTTTAGTATAAATACAGTGAAAAACGTGTTCTCGGCTTTCGCGCTGCTCCCCACCCCCTTCCCACCATCATCTGGGGGAAGTGAAAACTAAAAATAACGATCCCGCGATGACCTCATTTAGCGTCTTCCTGTCAATCAAACCTCTTTTAGCTTTATAAGCTTTAACTTAACATGCTAATCAATTACTCTCACTCGTGGTCGAGACCGTTAAGTAGTTGGCATTGGTTTCCACCTCCGCGTCAAGGCTTCCGGGTACAATCCCTCCTCCCGACCAAACGTTTTTTATTACTTCGCTTATTCTTTAGTTTACCCCCCCCCCCCCACCACACCCATACACAGGTTTATTTATGCCTTTTTTTTTTTTTTTTTTTTACATCGTCTTTTTATAATATTTAAGCAGGATTATTAATTACCCCCCCCCCCCTTACACACACCTGCAAACACCCGGGCAACGCCAGGTACCCCCCCCCCCCGCTAGTATATAATAAAATATAAATAACCATTTCAAAAGGCTATAATGATCCCAATACCCAAACCAAAAATAGATCATAGAGATCAGACCCCCCTCTCCCCCATTGTCCTCACTAGTTGTTTGTGCAAGACATTGAAAGAATGGTTAATGAAAGATTAACTTGATATTTACAAAACAGTTGGGTTTCTAAAAAGAAGAAACTCTAACAGCCATATAATAAGACGTGAAACTTGTATAAAGGAGACATTTCCCAAGAAGAAACACCTGATAGCAATTTTTTTTTGACATTGAAAAAGCCTATGATACTGATTTGAAATATGGCATCAAGACATCTGCACAAACTAGGTTTTAAATGATACTCTTCCAAGTATCACTGTACAGCATACTTTCAGTCTAAAAAGAACACAAAATGGGTGTCCCCCCCCCCACAAGGAAGCATCTTATGCGTCATCTCTTTTCAAAGCAAATCTATATATCTATAAAAGTGAACGTGTCTGTGTGTCTATACATTTCCCTACACAATAACTCTGTCAATTTTTAGTCTACAGACTCGAAATTTTATATACAGGTTACTGAGATTTGGGAAAACCGATGTGATTGGTTTTTGGCCAGAAATTTGGCGATTAAGGGGTCAAAGTTCAACGATTTGACCTTTGAAAACTCTACCAAACTCCTCCGACAATTTTGGGTCTACGCACTTGAAATTTTAGATATAGGTTGCTTGGACATGGATCTAACTTAATAACTTGATTTGAGCCCAAAACAGTAAATTTTAAGGGGTCAAAGTTAAAAAAAAAAAATTGACCTCTGCGGTCTCTTCCAAATTACTCAGACAATTTCTGGTCTAAATATTTGAAATTTTACATAATGGGTATTCAGAGATAGAGCAAGCTTTTTCATCGGTTTGGGTCGAAAATTTTTAGTTACCAATATATAAATGTATGTATGTCTGTTTGCATGTCTGCCTTAAACTTTCAGTAGAGGCGACGGATTTTACCAAGATCAGTATCATTTTAAAGTTCGATCTTTCGTACGACAAATATCGAAAAATTGGCTAAAAACATTAATATCTTCCCCTTCAACTAGTCATTTTTTTCGCCGATATTTTTTAAAGTTATCCTCTCCTTTAGATTGTCTGGTGCTACCAGATCAGGCTGTCTATTGGCTTCCTGAGACAAAATGCACCTACATTGATGTTTTTTTTGTTTTTCTATTCTCTTTTGTAAATCTTAATTATGTTCTACAAAAACAAAAACAACAGCCCCCCCCCCCTTTCTTCCCTCCACTTCCTCCCTTCGCCCTGTCGGTGGGGCTTTAGAATACACCAGCTACCCCCCTGCAGAGAGTAAAAGTCCCTCAATGGGGCCACCAGTTTGCCGTGGGTGGCGTCCCGTGATACCTTGGAACGGAATCCTGGTGGTTGAGGGTTGCGGAGGATAGAAACACATCACTTTGTCCCTACCTCGGCTAGACGGGCAGTCAGAGAGGCCCGCTCCGATCAATCGGCTGGTCACGCCTAGCCCTAAATCAGACAAACACAACAAGAAAACACGCTCGCACTCCCCATATTAGGCAATAAACTGATTTAGTAAGTGGTGGCTGAAGGGTCAATCAACTTGCTGAGTACGGACGAAACATGGCTGGAAAACCAACATCTCTTCCAAAAATAAGGCACTTGGAGGGGACGAAGGAAACACAGGTGCTGGAATCCAACAGTAAGAAGAGTATACTTCTGCTGTATCCCTGTTGTGTTTGGGGCGAATGGGTCCTCCCCCCTCCCCATCCCAAACACTTCCCACATAGGGCTCCGAGATGCAGCAGAAATGAAAAAGCAGCAGAAATGAAAAATAACCAAAAATAGAAATGGAAAAAAAGAAAAAACCTCCAAAAAGAAATCACACGGAAATATCGGATATTTCCAGCTCAGAGGAAGAAGATTTACAAAAACAAAACTTTCCAAGATTTATCACCCTGGAAGCTGAAGATGACAACCCCCTGACAAGACTGTCCCCATTCTTGATACAGAAAGAAATCACTGCAAGAATATCACCCAAAGCGGTTAAGAATTTAAGAAATGGAACAATTCTAGTAGAAGTGAATAAAAAAAAAAAAAGATGCCAATATCCTTTTAAAAATGGAAAAATTCCATAATAAAAAGATCCAAGCATATCCCCATGGTAAAATGAATTCATCAAAAGGCGTTATAAGAAGCAAAGAACTATCATACTGTTCAATTGACGAAATAAAAATCGAACTAAAATCCCAAGGACTAACAGACATAAAAAGATTATCCATTAAAAAAAATGGGAACTCAATTTTAACCAACACCTATATCATAACGTTTAATACACCAAAGGCCCCAACAAATAAAAATCGGTTATACAAACGTAAAAGTTGAACTATTCATACCAAACCCACTTAGATGTAAAAAATGCCAAAAATTCGGACACCATGAGGATGTATGCTACAATCAACCTGTATGTGGCAAATGTAACCAAAGAAACCCAGACCACAATGCAAACAAGTGTACAAACAGATGCAAATGTGCAAACTGCGGAGAGGACCAACCAGCCTATGCAAGAAGCTGTGACATGGAAAAAAGAAAAAGAAATCGTAACAGTAAAACAAAAGCAAAATATATCATTCCCCGAAGCAAGGAAAATTGTAGACAGATATGACTGAGAAAAGTTATGCACAAATTACCAAAAAGGAAATTACAGAAAAAAAGATAAATACGATATACTCGTTGAAAAATTAAGAAAACTTGGACCAAATGACTGGCAAAAATTCATAACTGAAATAAAACCAATAATTACAGATACCACAAAAACGAACACATACTCTGAAATAAACCAAAGAAAAGAAAAACCAATTAATAAAAACACCAAATCAAACAGAAATAGAATCCGCACAAACCCCTAGCACATCCAGAATCAAAGAATTACCAATACAAGAAAGAATTAACAAAAAAGAGAGCGAAACAAAGCAAGAACTAAAACCCTCCTACAGAACATCACGATCATGAACAAAAATAAATAAAAGCCTTAGCTCACAAACCTAAGATAAAGACAAACAAAAAAACACTATGCCACCAGGACTTGAAAGCCATGAAGTCATGGAGATTGAGGAATCCAACAACCCAAAACAAAAGAAAGAAACAAACCATGGCTAACAAAATCCTACAGTGGAACATAAGAGGATTAAAAATTAATATCGAAGAAATACAAATATTTATCAAATCCTACGTCCTGCAATAATTTGCCTACAGGAAACACACTTAAAAGAAAATGACAAAACACTACTCAATATACAACCACATAAACAAATTATCATGCAAAGCCACCGGTGGATCATCAATACTGATAAACGAAAACATTCCACACAGCAAAGTGAACTTAAAAACAAATATCCAAGCTGTTGCAATAACTGCAACACTACACAAAACAGTAACCCTGTGTTCACTCTATATACCACCAAACGAAACAGAATTAAACAATATAATCAAACAACTACCTAAACCTTTTCTACTACTGGGAGACTTCAATAGTCACAATATATGGTGGGGCAGTAAAAAAAACAGCAAAAGAGGCCAAACCATAGAAAAAATAATTAACCAAAATGATCTATGCCTACTCAACAACAAAGAGAATACATACATGCACCCACCAACAGGAACCCTATCAGCAATCGATATAACTCTATGTGACCCAACTATATACATGGATTATAGCTGGAGAACACATAAGGATACATGCGGAAGTGACCACTTCCCAATCATAATAGAAAATGAGAATCCCAAACTAAAAGATGAAACACCTCGCTGGAATTTACAAAAGGCAAATTGGGAAAATTTCCAAAATACATGTCAACACAGATTAATACCTGAAGCGAATCCTAACTTAGAACACATCACATATTTCAGCAATACCCTACTCACAATAGCTGAGGAGAACATACCAAAAAGTTCCACTCCTACAAAATATAACAAACCCTGGTACAATAAAGAATGCAAAGAAGCTATAAGAGCCAGACGTGCAAACCTAAGGAAATTCAAAAACAGTCCAACGAAAGAAAATTTAGACACATAAAAACAGCAAGGCCAAAGCACGGAAAACTATCAAAGAATCAAAACGGAACACGTGGAAAGACTATGTAACAAAAATTAATCAAAACACAAAACCCAAAGTATGGGAGATGGTCAGAAAAATAGCAGGAAAAAATACAAAGAACCCTATTAAACACCTTATATGCGACAACACGAAGATTACCGACAAACAAAATATCGCAAATAAATTAGCAGAACAATTCTCAATGAAATCATCATCAAAAAACCAAAATAAAAAATTCCAAGCTATAAAGAAAAATGAAGAAAAAATAAAAAGAAACTTCAAATCAAAAAATGAAGAAAATTACAATCAATTATTCAACAACGCAGAACTAGAGGAGGCAATAAACAAATCTCCCGATACAGCAGTCGGCCCCGACGAGATCCATTATCAATTCCTCAAAAAACTACCAAAACTATCACTGGACTACTTATTACAAATTTACAATGAGATATGGATAACTAACAGCATCCCAAAAAACTGGAAGCAGGCAACAGTAATCTCAATACCTAAACCAAAAAAAGATCATACAAACCCAACAAACTACCGACCCATTGCACTCACTAGTTGTTTGTGCAAAACTTTTGAGAGAATGATTAACGAAAGGTTAAATTGGTACTTGGAAAGCAAAAATCTAATTACAGAAAGCCAGTCGGGTTTCAAGAAAAATAGAAGCCCCACCGACCACTTAATAAAACTGGAAACACGCATAAGAGAAGCATTTGCCAAAAAAGAACATCTAATAGCAATTTGTTTTGACATGCAAAAGGCGTATGACACCGCTTGGAAATACAGAATCCAAAAAGACCTGTATGAACTAGGACTTAGGGGCAGAATGCCAGAAATTATCAGAAATTTCTTAACAAATAGAACCTTCCAAGTACGGATGGACAACACTTATTCAGTCAAAAAAGATCACGAAATGGGTGTCCCCCAAGGCAGTATCCTGTCTGTCACCCTCTTCAACATTAAAATAAACAATATCATAAAAAACATAGACCCAGGAATTGAAAACGCCCTATATGTGGATGACCTACTTATATACTACCAATCTAAATAGCCGAAACAGCCGAACGCAAACTACAACTGTCTGAATAAAATAAACAAATGGGCCATAGAAAATGGATTTACATTCTCAGAGGAAAAAACTAAATGCATCCACTTTTGCAAATTACGAAAATTCCACCACGACCCCAACCTGAAACTGGATAACAAGAACATCCCACTCACCGACCAACATAAATATTTAGGTATTATATTTGATAAAAAATTGACTTTCATACCACATATAAAATATTTAAAAGCAAAATGCCAAAAGACAATGCAATTGATCAAAGTCCTAGCACACACCGATTGGGGTGCAGACATTATTGAAACTATACCAAACTCTAATCAGATGCTACGAATGCTTCATCTATGGAGCAGCAAGGAAGTCCTACATAAAAGAACTAAATACAATCCATCATCAAGGATTAAGATTGGCCTTGGGAGCATTTAGAACCTCTCCAGTAGAAAGCCTCTATATAGAGGCCCATGAGCCTCCACTGATTCTAAGACGACAGAAGTTAGTGCTACAATATTACCTAAAGCTGGCATCATGTCCATCAAATCCTGCATACCAATGTACCCTCCACCCACAATACACACATCTCTTCAACAAGAAAGAAAATATCATCAAGCCCTATAGCCTCCGGATAAAAAACCTTCTCACAGAAGCCCAAATGGACATTACAAAAATACATAAATATAACAAATCAAAAATTCCACCCTGGATGATCGAACAACCACACATAATATTAAAATTAAATAATTATCCCAAAACGAAAACCCACCCATCAACCTTCCATGAAGAACTACTTACCATCCAGAATACATACAAAGAATATACACAAATTTACACTGACGGATCAAAAGATGGAGATAAAGTAGGATACGCAGCCATCCACAAAAAAAAATAAAACTAAAGAAAAGGCTCCCAAACAAATCTTCTATTTTCAGCAACAGCCATAGATTTGGCACTAAATATAATAACCAATCATGACCATCAAAAATATATCATATTTACTGACTCACTTTCAATACTCATATCTCTAAAAGAAAAAAAAAATGACAAGCCCACTTATTACAAAATTGCTAAACAAAATAGATGCTATAACCATGAAAAAAAGCATTATCTTTTGTTGGATACCAAGCCATATCGGCATCTACATGAATGAACAAGCAGATAAGGCAGCAAAGGAAACTCTGCAACAAAGCCACATAAGTGGAAAAATCCCCTATACAGACCTAAAGACTAAAATAAACACATATTTGAAGAGAAAATGGCAAGAAAACTGGAGCTCATGTACAAAAAACAAATTATTTCAAATAACACCAAATATTGGAACGAGAGACACGAAAAAGTTAACAAGAAAGGAAGAGGTAGTAATGACCAGACTGCGAATAGGTCACACTCACATCACCCACTCACATCTACTAAAAGGGGAGGAGACACCAAACTGTATAACGTGTCAAGAACCCTACACAATACACCATATACTGACAAACTGCATTGACCTTGAACAAACCCGAACAAAGTAGTAATACACACGGACGAAAAAACGCTTTGGATAATCACAGATTTCAAGGTAGTTCTACTAAAATAGCCATATTTTTTAAACCAAAGCACTTCAAGTCTTCAAATTACTACTGTTTTGTTCGGAAATGAATATACTTTCAAATGAATTAATAAATATGAATGTACATTATATATTTTAAGAGTTTTAAGCAAATAAAGTGATAAAAATGTGAACGTCATAAAATGGCGTTTTCGGTAAGGTTTTGTAATGACCCCCACCCCCCCTGTTTTCTAAAGGTCCGTACCGTGATTGTATGAAGAATTTCGTCATGAAATTTGGGAACCAATCAGAAGAGGTGTTAATCTTAATACTGTCAAGTGTCCGAAATATTTTTGACAATTTCTTTTTTTGTCGTGTTAAAAATAAGACTTTAATATGACGAGTATCGAACATTTTGAAAAAAAAATTCTGCGGACATCCAGTAGTAAGTAAATCAATCTTTTTACTATCTTTATCAATTAAAAGTACTATTTTATGTTGAGTAGGACCGCGGTAATTGATAATTTAAAAGGACCTACCCGAAAAAAAAATTGTTTCTATTTCTCGAATTTGGTCAAATGAAGTTAGTATTACTAGAAGCAGCAGCAGCTCCAGCCTGTAGAATCAGCGATAGCACAGTGTAAACAACACGCGTTCTTTAATTTTTATTCAAGAACGAATTAAGAAAAACATGAAAATATGAATATAAATGTTCTTATGTTTAATTAGAGCTATTTTGTTATCAGAATAATATTAGTTTAGAACTATTCGGTTTTCAGAATGTATAATAACAACAATCCCAACCAATTCGGCATTATGAATCTGTTGCAATTTCTCACATTTCTCGTCAAATTTAAAAACATGGTTAAAAAAACAAAATAAACTTTTGTAGATATATAGCTTGCATGCACTTTTATTCTTTAAATTAGTTTTGAACAGCGAATTAAAACAATGTTTTACTGCGAACAGCCACAAATGTTGTTTTTTTCAAAATCAAAATAAGTATCAAAATCTCGTTTATACATAGATTCGAAAAAGTTGTCAAAAAACAAATATATAACAAATAAATGTTATCAAAGGCAAGATAAGTTACTTTTCTACCTAACTGGATAATTTCTAGTGTTTTTATTTAATGTAACATGTTTATTCAGCTCGAAAAACGTACAGTGTTTACCGATGTATTGGAAAATTAAAAATGGCGCCCGGCCCGATTCTCTTTGACATGGTAAGTTTGAGAAAAGGAGTTAAAAATAAAAAAACTATACAAAATATTGTTAAAAACTCACCGAATATATGTCAGCCTATGTCACGGTAACATATTGAGCGAGTTTCTAGCAGTATTTTGTCTATTTTTTATTTTTAACTCTTTTCCCCAAACTTACCGTTTCAAGAGTCGGGCGCCATTTTAAATTTTCCAAAACCTCGGTAAACACTGTTTTCGAGCTGAATAAACATGTTACATTAAATAAAAACACTAAAAAATTATCCAGTTAGATAGAAAAGTAACTTGCTTTTGATAACATTTATTTGTTATATATTTGTTTTTTTGACAACTTTTTCGAATCTATGTGTATAGTAATACAAACCCTCAAAATCTATATCAATATTCTTGAAATTTTAAAAGCAGTTAGAAAACACATCAAACTACAATTTGGAAACTTTTTATTTCGTTTTTTTTTTTTTTTTTTCTACTTATTAAGCGAAAGATATTTTTACAACCTGCTCCAGCGTAGTATAAACGGCCTATGGAATTAACACCTTCAACCTCGAAAATAGAAATCAACAAATTTATGGAATTTTCTTTGACTTCACCTCTAATCCAAATTATGTGTGGCAAGTCTCCTCCTAAAACACTCTTTAACCCTAACAATAACACTAAGTTCGAGTGGCAAGCCCCCCCCCCCAACAAAATACCTCTGTAAGCCACATACAAGCATCTAAAACAAACAAACAAAAAATAGATCCTTCCTTAAAGAAAAATACACATAAAAATAAATTGGTTAACTGTCCTAAAATGCTAGAATGGCCAGGAAATGGTGAATTATTTTACATTAAATTTTTGTGAAACTAACCGCTCCCCCCTCTAATATTGTTTTTGTTAGCTTTGTCTCTGTCAAGTTTTCAGTATGTTCACACATAATTTTCCTTAGCCCTACAATTAATTCAAAGTCCGAATGGCAACCCTCCCCATATTCTCATTGCATAAACTACACATAATCATCTTAAAAAAAAAAAAAAAAAAAGCATGCATATTTTCCCATAGAAAAAAAAAAACAGTTAACTGCCCTAAAATGCTAGAATGACCTATAATAGGAAATTATTTTACATTCAATTCTAAAATAATTTGTTTATCTTTCATTAAAGTTTTTCATGGCATTTTATACATAATTTCCTAAAAAGGTAGAATCACATTTTGGAGGGGTGGTCAGAAGGAGTTGAGTGGGGTTAAACAGAAGGTGTTAATCTACAATAATACCAAAGAAATATTGCAATATATTCATTTTTAAATGGTCTTATGTTTAGATTTAAGTTTTTTGTACATAAAGCACATTACAATTCAACTTTGGGTTCTCCAACTTCTTTTCTGTTTATGGATACATGGCATTTTTAAGGAATTGCTGCATATTTATGCACATTTACTGCAGATTATTTGGAAACCATAAACTTTGGGAGATTTTCAGTTGCATATTCTGATTCCTTGTACAAAAATACACTTATATGGTAAATTTCATTTCTTAGTCTTGTGTTTTAACAAAGATATGACATTTTTACTGAAAAAGTAGTGTAAAAAATGTGACGAAACGCATATGGTCTTAAAGAGGGAAAAATATCCAAATGTGTGAGGCACAAAAATAGCCATAACTTCCTTAATTTTAATCAGATTTTAAAAATTTAAAAAGATTCTTTCTTAGCTCATCAAGCTCTTTCTATGCATACCAATATTGAAATATTTCAAGCTATTTCAATTTTTTCATGTGTATTGCTAAACAAAGTATTACCAAGAAAACAATCTAAAAACAATATTAAACAAGATTGATCCCCAAAAAATTATCAATTTTCTGAAAGAGATTAAAATATACACTAAAATATAAGGAAAGACCCCCCCCCCCAAAAAAAAAAAACTTAAGAACAAACCAATATATAACACATCATAACTAACCTTTCGGCATTAAATTACCCCAAAGTGGTTGATATGCCGTAAAGCAGAACAAACAAACAAACCTTTAGAGTCTAGCCTTTATTTTAAAAAATGTTGCTTCCGGTTTGGCGGTGGTCATAACAGTATGAACGTTAGGTTTTACCCCGTTCTTTTCCTCCTTTGCGGTACAGGTTCGAGCCTGCCTTCCTACTACCAATTTTTTTTTCTTTTTTTTTGCTTAACATATACATCCAAACACCTGGGCAATGCCGGGCGCCCATGCTAGTAATATCATAAAAAAGATAGACCCAGGAATCGACTATGCTCTATACATAGATGATCTACTTCTATACTATTGATCAAAATATATACCAACACCAGAATGCAAACTCCAACTCTGCCTAAATAAATGGGCCATAGTAATTATACTGACCTTTAATTAGATCCAAACTTCTGGGTGCTATCAGGTTGACAAAAAAGTTCTTGTGGTTTTAACTTTTAAATTCGGATGAACAAAACAGGAAAGGACCAATTCTCCTCTGACAATGCCTGAGTGCACATTGCTAAACTGACATGGCAGAAGTTGAACTAATTGGGTTATGAAACTTGCCTCATCCGCCATACTCTGGTGGGTTATGTTATTGAAGATTCTGATGCATTTCATCCATTTGTTGACTATTGCTCTGCCGTAATAGTTTTACCAGCATTAAAGAAAAACTACCATCAGTTGTAGATCATCAAACAATCGGCATGATTTTTTTTTTTTTTTTTTTTTGTTACAACTCTGGCTTCGGGAAGTGTCATGGAGCTTTGTTGGTGTCTAACCACTCAGCTGAGCATTGCCGGTTGTTGTAAAGAACCCACTTCTCATTGCAAGTCACAACCCAGTCAAGAAACTGGTCATTGTTGTGTAAAAGGGAGATGACACTTCATAACTTTTTGTTATCGTTATATTCATCAAGTTTTTTTGTCTTTCCAATCTCTCAAGTGGTTGGAAATTGTATATATTACGTCTAATTCAGAAGCAAGTTCTTAAACAGTTGTGCGTGGATTGGCCTTGACTAAGATTCTCAATTGATCATTGTTAGCATCTGATAGCCGACCACTACACTCATCATCTTCAAGACTTGTTGCTGCCACAAAATTTCTTAAACCACCAGTGGTTCCTGGGCCAAAAACTCTGCTGGTATCGTGAGCTGTTTCAGCAGATTTTTGGCCTAGCTTGAATTGAAATAAGAAAATTGTGTAAATTTGCTTTTTTTTCAATCTTGTAATCAATGTTTTGAAGAGACGTAATTCTTTTAAAAACAATTGTAATTTAAACAATTAGAAAGAGCGATGGCATCTACATGAACGCAAAAGTGAACAAAGCAGCAAGAGAGTCACTTCAACAAAATCGTACAAGTAGAAAAATCCCTTACACAAATCTCAAACCCAAAATAAATGTGTATAAAAAGAAAATGGCAAGAACATTGGAGCTTATGCACAAAGAATAAATTGTTCAAAGTAACGCCAAACATTGAAATAACAGATACAAAAAAGAAGAGATAGTAATGACTAGACTCCAGAAAACGAGGCACCTATTTTTTCACCCCAAACAAGGCACATTGCCACTTTGGTGTAGGGGGCTACTATCAGAGGCAGCAACTACTGGGGCACTATGTTGGGATTTGGGCAGCAAGATGTTGGTTCACATTACACTTGAACTTCTGCATGTCAGTACAGTTAGGGAAGCAGGGACCTGGAATGGAATTCCAGAGTCTAGCGGTTTTGGGGAAGAAACTACTGAACTACTGGAGTAGAAAGATCTTTTACATCCTAGGGATCTCTACTGTGTGGGGGTGGGATTTAGCTGCCTGTCGGGTTTGTCGAGAGTGTCTACGTCGTGGGGGCACAAGTTCGTCAGAGCATTCACCATTAAAATACTTGTAGAACAGGCAGAGGGATGCAACGTTTCATCGATGGGACAGAGGCTGAAGCTTAGATGCCAGTTCAGGGCCTATCAGATTGGCGACTCTCTTTTTAACCTTGTCTTGAATAGCGAGAGACTAGTAGCAGATGCACCAGCCCAAATATGACAACAATACTCCATACATGAGCGAATGGTGGCCTTATAGAGGTACAGGATACTTTCAGGTGTCAGTAGTTTTCTAGCACGGTAGAGAGAGCCTACCTTTTTCGCAGCGGCCCTGGCAATGTTTTCAATATAAACTCATGTTTTCTGTGAACGTTAGGCCAAGCAATTTGAAAGATGTACTCTCAGACAGGGAGTCACTGGGCATTGCTATTGGTGGCAGAGAAGGTTTCTTGTAATTATTGAAGGAAACCAGTTTAGTCTTAGCAGCATTGAATGTGACCATCCATTTATGTCCCCATTCCACTACAGATTGGAGGTCATCCACTAGTGTTTTTGCCATTTCTTTAGATATGTGTTCATTTGTTTTCCTGTCATGCCTGTTATAGAGTGTGGTGTCATCAGCATATATACCCATCTCAGAGGCAGTTTTGTCGGGGAGGTCATTAATAAATATCAGGAACAATAGAGGTCCAAGGATAGACCCCTGAGGCACTCCCGCATTTATATTGTATTGTTTAGATGTACGACCGTTGAGGACAACCTGGATTTTTCTCTTATCTAAGAAGGATTTAATTATGTTAGGGGCGATAATTTGATGGGTGAGTTCTTTCGCCAGAATTTTTGAATACTGGTACCACAGAAGCAGTTTTCCAACAGCCTGGAAAGCATGGTTCATTAAGGCATTTGTTGTAGAGTTTGGAGAGAACTGGAGCTACTTCGGCTGAGCACTTTTTTAATAGCACAGCTGGGATGAGATCAGGTCCACATGCTTTTGGAAGTGTCAAGGTTTTTTATGATAGCGTGTACCTGAGCAGGGGTGATTTTTAGATCGTCTAGCGTGGTGTCTGTCCGCAAAGGAAAGTCAGGCAGGGGGTGGTTGGAAGGGTCCAGTGTGGAGTTCGAGGCAAACCAGCTGACAAGTTTTTCTGGGCAAACAACCTGGTGATTGTTGGTTAATGGGGGAATTGTTGATTGCCCATTATTTACTACACTGTTGTAGATTTTCCAGAAGTCACGATTTCCTAATTTTTGTGCTTCGATGCGTTTTTTAGTGGTTTCAGTAAATTCTCTCTTAGCTGTCGTTATTTCTTTCTTAACGTTATTTCTAGCTTCTGTATACTTCTGTTTGTTTGAACTGAACTTATGTCGGTTAAATCTGCGGTATGCATGCTGCCTTTGAGCAATGGCAGTTGCGCAAGTCGAAGTAAACCATTGGGGAGAGTGGGGCTTGCTATAAAATTTACGCATGGGAATATGTGCTTCCATTGCTCTTTTGAACCATTCAGTGGTCTCATTTGCGCACTGTTCAGCAGGAAGAGAAAAAATATTTCCCCATGGGGCATCTCTAAGATCTCTGATGGCTTCCCAATCAGCCTTTTTATAATATCTCGTTGTTTTGAGCACTAGCTCTTCAGTTTTGGGTCTAGAATTTTGGGTGATTTCTACCATTATCACTGCATGGTCAGCGTTCCTGAGTGGGTTGTCAGCATTTGTTGTACAATCTTCGGGAACTGTAGTCAGAAACAGATCTAGAAGTGATACGTGTTCTTGCTGGTCAGGGAAACGGGTTGGAAACGTAACCATTTGTGATAGGGAGTGAGATATAGCAAAACTATGTGTTGTGCTGCCCGCTGCATCTGTGTGAGTAGAGAATCCAAGCCAGTTTTTGTGGTGAACATTAAAGTCACCAAATACATGTACTTGTGCGCTAATGTCAAGGGAGAGTGCTGTGTCTATGCTGTCAGAGACTTTGTTTATTATTTGCATAATACACACAGTACACAGTACATCATATACTGACAGACGGTGTGCTAATATAAATAAGCCTGAATTAAGCCTTACCAGATCTAAAGTTGATTTTCGACAAAATCAACCCAGAAAAAAATTGAATTCCTGAAAAAGATTAAAATATACAACAAAATATAACAAAAATTCCACAAGAAAAACCAAAAACAGCTAAGCAACTAATGTTTCGGCATTATATGACACAAAAGTGGTTGATATGCCACAAAACAAGCACAGTATATAGCCTAAGTTATCTGTATTGGTTATCTCTTCATCCCTCTCTCGGTTTTACTAATAAGAAATTCTAACAACTTAGGTTAATTTGATTTATTTAAATGAGCATTTTCTTGAATTTGTTTTTTTTTTACTATTTCAATTTATAGAAATTGAGTAACACGATTTTGCTTGGGTCCACAAATTTGCCAAATCTCTTAAATTCTTTAGTGTTGCAATAAATTAATCTATTATGACTGTTAGTAAGCATATTGTGCTGTTATGATTGAAAACTAATACTGCCACAATGATACTGCTAAAATTTACCCTTCTACCAAGGTTTAGCTCGAGGTAATATGGTGCCGGTTATTATCAACCCAGTCAAGTTCTTAAAAGAAATTCTCCCGGTCTGTCTTACAAATACATTTTGGGATTTTGGCCATATGATAATTTCCACTTAGGTGGCAAAATTTTTGAAAATCAGTTTGAAAGTGGCTCTCAAAGATTCAAGTGTAAGATTAAAATCTTTTCAAAAAGGCACATTTCAATTTTGTTTCACGTTGACTAAATCCAAACATTTAGTACATGTCGCTACACAAGGAAGAGAGCGCCAGAAAAAATGTTTTCACAAGTGACGGCACAAATTCGTCCATGCAATTTAGAGAACCACTGCTGATCGACATGCCACACCATGAACAAATACCGTTGAATTGACAAACACGTTCCCAAGCCGGGCCGAACAATCTTGCTGAATCGACACACTACGATATGAAAATGCAATAATGCAAGACACGTTATCAAAGCAGTGTATTTACCCCAAGCTCTTGATCATTGGGTGCGTCATCTTCTGAGGAGCTTTCTTCATCTGATTGTCTGTAAGAGTGGAGCTTTGTCATCTGATGAGGTGAGTTCGTCACTGATTACGCAATCACGTAGGCATGCTGGGCGCACATCCTTTATGTGGCGTATTGAGTGTTGGCTATTTATTTTTGTCACTGCTCCTGTGGCGAACTGCGTCATGCATCTTCCCCAAATTGCATCTACCTCCTCGTATGGATTAGCAACTGTAATGTCGGGCACCATCACTTTATCAATACCCTTGACACATATTGTATAGCACATTCACAGGTGCCATCATGTCTGTTTCGTCATCCTTAGGCGTAATGTTGTGCCAGTACACTGCTTCTAAGATTGTGCACTTTGTTCTTGCCACAATGCGCTTAATTGTGCGATGAGACCTTTCAATTATTCCGTTTCCAGAGGGTACATGGGCGCACTGAAATCGAATGTACACGCCTCACATCTGTGTAAAGTCCACAAATGTCTTTCCACAAAATGCCGCGCCAGTATTTGTAAGCAATTCGGTCGACAGCCCCCTTTCACAAAATGTACTTTGCAACTGCTTAATGACGCTAGCAGAATCCTGTCAGTGCCACTGCCTCCAAATGGCAAAATGGCTAGGGCCACAGTCTATCAATGTCAAGTAAGACTGAGTCTCGAAATGGATTATATCCATAGCAACTCTGCTTCAGGTTTCTGGAACATCAAGCCTATTTGCCTTCCAATGCACCGGGGATGGATCTATGGACTGGCATTCTTTACAATCCCCAACGACCGACCGCACTTCAGTTTCAGTTATTAGTGGATTTTCTAACTTAAAGTACCATGTCCTTTTCAAACCGGGATGTCCACTAGACTAAGGAATTGTCTGTATCGAAGCATGAAGAGGCAACGCCTAATTAACATTTCCGAGGCTGCTTTGGTGTGCACTCTCAGACAAGATATACACAGGCAGAGTCCGTTCGTAGATGTATGATTTTGGCTTTCCACTGTAATGCAAGGTTGACGCCTCGCAGCACAGCATCAAGCTCAGCTAAATTTATGTGTTTGTCTTCATGCACTGCTCGGAGCCAGCTTGCGTCCTCTGCCACGGAACCATTGCTTTCCACAACCATGCCTGTAGCAATGGAACTAGTGTCCACCCACGCTGTAACATCTCCACATACACACCAGGATCGTCCTGGGCTGCTCTCAAACTTCGATCATCCATGCTTCATCATCCCATCTAGTCGTTATCATATTTGGTCTTTGTTTTACAAACGCTGTAGCGACGCATAACCAGCCATATACCAGGAAATGACTAGTCAGTTTCCCACACTGAAAATACAATTCAGCGAGTAAGTTTATCGGGAACTGCTGAAAGGTCACTTCCAAGTTACCATAACAATTTTCTGTGCTCCTCCTTGACATGTAAACCCAATACATGTGGACCCAGTTTCAGCTATTCTGTCTGGGGTCTTGCTTTCCAGACTAAACTTCTCCAAATGTTCCTTGACATGGGTTGCAGAACACATACTTTTATTCACGAAAATGTTGTCAATATACGAAGACGTAATGATGTTTATAGTCTTATCCTGGCTGAGGACAGTATTGACAATGGCTCACATTATTAAATGTTAAGCCCAAATCTGAGGTGGACGAGACAATATCACTGTCTATTGATCTCTACTGTTTAGAACGGCAACAGATTTGTCAACATGTACTTGCAAATAGGCTTGGCGTAGATCCAACACTCCAACGTTTGGTCCCTATTGTTGCCATTCCCTCAATTTTTGTAAGCAAATATCCGTGTTAGTCGTATGAACGTCCACATACTTATTTAGCTCCCAATAATCTATAACAGGGCTGCACTTTTTGTTTGTTCTCCTGCACAACAGCCATGAGGGAATTTCCCTTTTGGGGGTCCAAGTTCATCCTCAGGATATGGCAGCAGCCAACCATTATCAATCTACATCTGCAGTTCGCAATCATATTCCTCACGAATTGGTGTTGGGCTGAATGCTCTGTAAGTCTATTTCTCAACATACGTGGAGGTGAGTTGCCAGCCCATTTCCACGATCGATGTGGTCCACTTCAAAGTGTTCTGTTCATACTCTGCGGAGAAGTCAGGCTCGGTGATGGTGATAGCAGCAAAATTGGTCTTCACTAGATACAGCTACTCCTCCAAGTCGCTTGATTGCATTCAGCCCAAGCAATAAATCAAATCCCAGTAAGTATTTATCCACAACTAAGACTTCTATGCTCATGCTCCGCGTTACACCAAGGTTCACTTGCACCATTGCTATTCCACAGCCGCTAAGTGTATTTCCATCTGCTGTGAGCACCAGGGTCACTTTCTTCGTCCATTCCTTGTAACACGACTTGCGGACCAGTGACTGTGTGCATCCAGTATTCACTAGAGCTGTACACAGTAGTCCATTGATGTGAACCGTGATAACCGGCAATGTGCCATTTACACCAGTTTGGGAGATGAGATTGGTGCTGAATTCTCGTCTCCTTGCTCGTTTCTCGGACAAAATCTGGCAATGTGCCCTCAGACAAATCTAGTTCAGATTCAGAAACAAAATCACAAAACCAAAATCTCGTTCAAAATCTACCTTTTTTCATAATTATTGAAGCAACCGAAGGAGAACCGATAACAAAAGTGTCTCCCTTCAAAATAGAGAAAATTTTCTCCAGTATCAAACCAAAAAACTAAATAATGGCACACTACTAGTGGAGTAGAAAACCTAAAACATATCGCAGAAAACTTAAAGTAAAGGAGTAATCAGAGTTCAGAACTATCACTGTGCTCCTTGGAAGAAATTAAAATTAACCTAAAAAATCAAAATGTTATTGATGTAAAAGGGATCCAAATTAAAAAATATGGTGAAACCATCAATACAAACTCCTATATTCTAACCTTTAATACCCATCAAATCCCAAGTAACATTAAAAACGAAAAAATAAATATAGAACCATATATACCAAACCCCCTCAGATGCTACAATTGTCAAAGGTACGGACACCATCAAGACCAGTGCAATGTTCTCCAGTATGCATGAGGTGTGGAGAAAATGAGACCCATACAGATTGCCAAAATGTATTAACTGCCATAGTTCAAATTCAAAAGAACGTGATAAATGGAAGAAAGAAAAGGAAATTATTAAAATATACAAAAAATATAACCTTCCAAGAAGCTCATAACCTAGCCGGAAATATAAAATACTCATAAATAACAAAAAAAAAAACATACAGCATACCACCGGATCAAATAACCAAACAACAAAAGCAAACCTATCAAACATCAAACCAGAAGACATGAAATTACTCAACGAAGTAAGGGAACTAATGGAAGAATTAAAAAAAATAAAAAAGACTATAAAACAAATCAACAACAAAAATAAAGATTACAAAACTGAACAAAACTCCCAAACCAAAAAACTCAAATTAAATCAAACAAAGAAAAGGAAAAAACTCACCAAATGAAAACAACCCTCATAAACAAACCAAACGAAACATCACCATCATCACCCAATAAAACACAAACTAAAGGAAAAACAATTAACAAACCAAGATCTAGATCCCAATCAACCTCAAGGTGAGGAAACAAAATAGGAACACTGGAGGAAATGGAGGTAGAAGATAAAACACCCCCAGACAAATAAAAAGCCAACAGAAACAACAAAACACACAGAAGAATAACACAAAACTTAAAATCAACTACCAACTATGGGAAAAAAATAATCCAATGGAACTGTCATGGTTTGGAAGCAAATATGAATGAACTACAACTATTAACACAGAAACAACCTACAGTAATCTGCCTTCAAGAAACCTTTCTGAAACACTACAGCATCAACATCAAGAACTTCCAATCCTTCAACTACATTCATAATTCCGGAGGCAGAGCCTCAGGGGGTGTTAATTCTGATCCGAAACAACACACCCCACAGTAAAGTAAATATCACTACAAATATCCAAGCAATTGCCATCAAGGCCACTCTGCACAAAACTATAACACTATGCTCTACATATATCCCACCAAATGAAGATATAGACAAAGACGAATTGGAAAAAACTAATTGATCAACTGCCCAAACCCTTCATCCTGTTAGGTGACTTTAATAGCCACAATATACTATGGGGGTGTAAGGACATTAACGAAAACAATATATGCTTACTTAACAACAGTTCACCCACATACATAAGTCCAGCTAATGGAAATTACTCCGCCATTGATATAAGTATGTGACCCCAAAATATATTTGGATTTCAGTTGGAGTGTGCATGAAGACACCTGTGGCAGCGACCACTTCCCAATTCTAATCGAAACCTCTGACCTAAACAAGGCCAACTGGCAAATATTCAAGGAAAAATGCAAAACTAGATTGAACCACATCGAAACTATCCATGACACAGTAGAATCTTTTACCAAAACACTGATAGAAATAGCAAATGAGTGCATCCCAAAAACCTCAACAACCAAAAAACACAGACCCTGGTTCAACACTAAATGTCAACAAGTTACGGAAAGCTGTCCTAAAATAATTCCAGAAACAACCTACTACTCCAAATCTTATAGAATACAAGAAAAACAGAGCTAAAGTCCGTAAAGTTATAAGAACAGAAGAAAAAAAAAAGAATGCTGGCAAAATTACGTCAGCAAACTGACTTCCTCCACTGAACCAAGAGTAATATTGGAAATGATCCGAAAAATTGCAGGTAAACAACAATCCATACAAATCAAACACCTCGCCATAAATAACTCTATCACAACTGATGAAAAAATATAGCAGACTTAATAGCTGAAACTTTTTCACAAAATTCTAACCAAAACTACAGTACAAAATTTACAACAATCAAACAAAATGCAGAGAAATATAAACTCCACTTCAAATAAAAAATACCTTGAAAACTACAATAAACTCATTTCACTAACTGAACTAGAAGATGCCATCAGAAGATCCCATAACACTGCTGTAGGACCAGATGAAATTCACTATGAATTCCTGAGACAACTACCTACTGAAACACTAAAACTCCTATTAAAAATCTTTAACAAAATATGGATAGAAAGCGAATTCCCAGATATATGGAGATTAACCACAATAATAGCAATTCCCAAACCAGGAAAAGAAAACTCAAACCCGTAAAACTATAGACCAATTACACTAACCAGTTGTTTGTGTAAAACAATGGAGAGAATAAGTACATAATCCAACCACATTATCTCTAACCTACAGTGCAGCTTCCATAACAAAAGTACAATCGATCACCTGATTTGCCTGGAAACAGCTGTAAGAGAAGCATTTATAAGGAACGAACGCCTCTCGGCAATCTTCACTTGGAGAAAGCATATGACTCTACCTGTAAATTTGGAATAATGAGATCTTAACAACCTCAATCTAAAAGGCAGACTACCACAATTTATAAAGGGTTTTTTTTATCAGATTACAAATTTAAAGTCTGCATTAAATCAACCTATTCAGATACCAACATCCAAGAAGAGGGAGTCCCACAAGGGAGTATTTTATCTGTAACCTTGTTTAGCATTAAAATAAACAACATAAAGTGCCTAACTCCCAGTGTTGACGGATCTTTATATGTGGATGACCTCCTGATATATTGGCCCAGTCGGTGGGGCACTGACTGCCCCCCTGCAGAGGGTAAAAGTCCCTCAATGGGGGTCCTGGATATGACCTTAAACTATATCCAATGATAAGGCCCCAGCTTGTGGGCTTTAGGGAGTGTGGAGCCACCCTTTAATTGCCATTGCTCCCAGGTCCACTCTGACCCAGAGTGGTAGTACCTGTTAGGGTTCCAACTATGGGTTAAATAGAAACCGACTTGAAAACAACAAATATATTCTATTAAAAATTTTTTCTTCAAAATCTCAGCATTAAATAACCCGAAAAGGGTTGATATGCCGTAAAACAAAAACAACCAACCAACCAATCCTGATATATTGTAGGTCAAAATATATCCAACAATGTCTAAATAGATTAAAAACGTGGTCAATAGAAAATGGATTTAAATTTTCTGAAACAAAATCTTCTGCCAAATGAAATTCCATAACGACCCTTGTTTGAAACTTGAAAATACAGAAATTCCCATTGTAAATTTCTAGGTTTGACATTTGATAAAAAAAACTGACATCCCCCACCTGAAGAACCTGCAATAAAAGACTGCAGCTGCTGTGCATTATAGCCCACACAGAATGGAGTGCAGATCAAAAAACCCTTCTGAAATTATACAGGTCATTGATCAGGTCAAAACTTGACTGTGGATGTTTCATTTATCGGTCAGCCAGAAGACCCGATCTACCACGGAGGGCTGAGACTGGTACTGGGAGCCTTCAGAAGTCCCCGGTGGAAAGTCTACACGTAGAGGCCAATGAGATACCAGCAGATATAAGGAGCCATAAATTAGCTACCAAATACTTTACTAAACTAAAATCATGTCCAAACAGCCCTGCATACAATGACACATTCCATCCAAGATACAGTGAACTATTCAAAGCAAAAGAAAACAACTATAAAACCCTTGAGCCTACGAATGAAAACGATATTACAAGAATCAGAGATAACAACCCAAAATAACCATGATCATACACTTTCTGAAATCCCACGTTGGATTCTCAAAAAACCAAAAATGATCTTCGAACAAAGTAAACTCCCCAAAGCAAAAATCCACCCTAACACCTACCAGGAAAAACTCCACGACATACTTCTAGATTACCCTGATCATCTGCACATCTACACAGATGGCTCTTGGACCACAACAGGACAGCATGTGCAGCTGTTCTGAATGGAACAACTCACCAGAAGGCACTACCAACTGAAAGCTCCATTTTCACCGCAGAAGTTTGTGCTATTGACCTTGCTCTCAACATTCTAACAAAAAACAAACACAAGAAGTTTATAATTTTCTCAGATTCGCTCTCTGTTCTATCATCATTGAACAATATAAAGCTCGAGAACCCATTAATCACCAAACTATTGAATAGACTAAATTTCTATGACTACCCACAAAAAGGTAATCATGTGCTGGATTCCAAGCCATATTGGAAAGGAACGAAAGAGCAGACTTGGCAACCAAATCAGCTTTAAACCTAAACCCTGAACCCATCAATATTTCTTACAGACATAAAATACAAAATCAATAAAGTGTCCTATGCAAAATGGCAACAGTGCTGGAATAATAACACAAATAGCAAGCTTTTCCAGATTAAACCCACCTTAGGAGAATGGGGACCATCCCCACAAAAATCAAGAAAAGAACAAGTGGTTATAGCTAGAACACACATTGGCCACACAAACCTTACTCACTCCTACATACTTAGGCAAGAGCAACCACCACAATGCCTAACATGCCAGAAGACCTACACAATAAAACATATCTTTGTGGAATGTGGAGCCTACACTACCGCGCAAAATCGCTACCTAAAAACCAACAATATGAAAGAGATTTTTAAAAACACCTGCACAGACAACATTCTCTCATTTCTGAGAGAAATACAGCTATACCAAAAAATATAACAGCATAAGGCCTTACCAAAAAAAAACTTTGACTAAAACAGATAAAACTTGTCCCCCCCCCAAAAAAAAAAGAGTACTAAGCAAACAAACACTATGGAAAAAATGAACCGAAACGATCGTCAGCATTAAATGACCCAATGAAGGTCGATATACTGGTTAAATAAATAAATAAACCAACCAACCACTTGATGCGCTTCATCCCACTCAGCTGATATATTAGTTTAGCTTTCTCCAGCCACTTCACTACTGACTATCCAGGCTCACTGCCATCAAATACAGTGAGCTTCAGGTGCCATGATGGCTGATAGCTTGTCACTACACAAGGGAGAGAAATCACCAGAAAAAAGTGTGTGTGTGTGTGTGTATATATATATATATATATATATATATATATATATATATATACGTTTTATTTTTTATTACCGTATCTTTCTGTTAAGTTAATGTAACTTAACAGAAAGATACGGTAATAAAAAATAAAAATAAAACGCATACCTGCTCTACAACAGTATTAAGCACTTCAGTTTTTATTAATTACCATTTCCACTAATATATATATATATATATATATATATATATATATATAAAATTTGTTTTCATAAGTGACAGCACGATACATACCAAATTCATCCACGAAATTAAGAACATCACCGCTGAATCGACATGCCACACCACAAACAAATACCGTTGAATCGACATGCATGTTCCCAAGCAGGACCGAACAATCTTGTTGAATCGATATGCCACGATTTGAAAATGCAATAACACGAGACACGTTATCAAAGCAGTGTTATTTAAGAAAAAAAAAAGGAAACCCCGAATTACTTAAAAGCATGTTCTTTTCATAGCCGTTTGATGAAACTAAACCGTCACTTTGGAGTAAGATGGGTGTAGTTCATTAGCAGACTTAAGTTGTAATCGAAAGGTCTCGGGTTCGCTTTTCATCGCAGATAGACCCAACTCATACGCATCAGCGCAAGCTCGGCACAGTACATATTGAAAATCTGTTACATACACATGTATATTTTGTATAATTAAAATTCTTGCTTTTTGAGACGTTTTGCCAAATTAATATTTTTGTCAAAGGAAATTTCTTTATACAAGTTTAAGTTCCTCACAAGTGCAGATATTGTAGATATTTTCCAAATTACTTAAGTGTGAATATATACTTCCTGCACTCATTTGTCATGATTGTTTCCTAAAGGTTGTCAATCCATCTGGTCAGTGTTGTAATGAAAGAAGCAAAACCAAGAGTCTTGTTTATCAACAGATAATAGATGTTTATTTTTATTTTACTTATTTAGTTACTAATGGTACCGGTCTGCTTAGGTGAATGACAAACTTGCAATATTGAATTTTTACTTGATCAGTCTCATTATGGAGGCTGAGGACCCCCAGATGGACCCTACTTGGTTGGTAAAATGTCTGACTGATTTAAAATAGAAATTCTTCAAGAGCATTCACACAAAAGCAATTATTAAAGAAATAATGCTGCAACTAATATTCATATTATTGTCATGATTCTATAAATCAGTTCATGAGAATCATTTTAGAATTATTAGAAATAAATGCTTATTCTCTATTGTTTTTATAGAGAAAACATGCTTAACTCTAAGTGAATGAATTTCTCAAGCAAAATTTTTCATTTTTGTTATTTGAATTGACATTTTTCTTTTTTTTTTTTTTTTTCTTTTTTTTTATATATATATATATAGACTGTTTACTTTAAAGATGACAAACCATTAAATCTGATTCTCGATGATGGTGGTGATCTCACAAACTTAATCCATCAGAAATATCCCCAATTACTTGCAGGTAAGAAATAAACTAAGTTTTAATCATTTTCTGGTACTCATGCAGAGAGTGATCTGGACGTAACTCTGCGCACGCCCGGCTTTCCTCGGAACACAATGTCAACAGCCGGAGTAAGCCAAGCATCGCCGCTGAAAGCATAACAAGAAAAGAGGAACCCACCTTAATTTTTAAGTTTTATTAACTGTAAAGGAAAATGTTTTTTAATTGATTTTTTTGAAGAAAAAACCTTGAAACTAGGAAAATAAAGAAAACTGGGTGGGATTGTTTAATTTTTTTTTTTTTTGTGGGGGGGGGGTAGAAAAACCTGGAAACTGAAAAAAGAAAGAAAACTGGGTGGAATAATTTGTTTCTTTTTTTTTTTTTTTTTTTTTTGAGGGGGGGGGGCGTCTCATTTTAAAACAGTTTGTTTTCTCAGACTGTTGGAGGGCATCACACGGCACCAAAGTGGACGCAGAGGTGATAGCGGACGTGTAAGGAAGCTCATCATCAACCGGTTAGCTTTCTGCGATGTGAGCTAATGTGGAGACAAACGGAGCTTTACCAAATGTTTGCCTCCACATAAACTCTAGGAGATATGTGTCCAAAAGCTCCCGGTTGGTCCCGCATTCTACTTTGTTGCGTTGTTTAGGTTCCTTCCACATTCGCTCCACATGATTCGCCGTAGCCTTCGTTTCAGGTTCTACATAGTGAAGGCTGTGGTTCACCATCAAATGGTGATACCCCTCTCCCCCCACTTTGTTGTATGCCTTGGTACCCGGCAGAATATATTGTTTGATTAATGAAAGGAGGGTTTCGGCATTCCGGTTTGGTACACTCACCAAGAAACCTTTCTTTTCGGCGGGGTCGTATCCACCAAAGACCCAGACTAGTGTGAGTAACCTGCCGACGTTATGCTTTCTACGATTAAACCTCCACCGTATGGCCTGAGTACCTTATCTGCCAGGGATTCCTTAGAAAATATTCCCCGCAAATGTCTCTTAAGAAATTCGAGTCGGTGATGGTGTGCGTCAAGCGAATTCCACGTTCGTGTTGGAGGTCTTATTTGAAGTTGCTTTCTCGAACGCCCACAAATAGATCCGTTTTAGTATTACGGCAATTGCCAGCCTAGATTTTGTGAAAAAGTTCCTGTTCGGATAGAGGTGAATGTTCAGCATTTGCCAGCCTAGCACCTCCAGGTATCACCATCACTTACTTTGCTTCTTGCAATAAGAGCGCAGCTATGTCCACAAGAGAGACATGTTTTTGTTTGTGCTGGCAATCTTCTATCCTGACAAAATTCCTGAACTCCCACTGCTGTTTTAAACTGCTCAGATAATTTCTGTAAAATTCATGTTTTCTTCCTTATGGAAAAGTATGCAAATAGTGTTTTCAATCTTTTTCTTAACTAACTTGTTTTTTTTCTTTTCATGATTGTCGTCTGCTGCATTGAATTTTTAACTTGCGCAAATGCGCGTCGCGTTGAAAACCATTGCACTATATTGTCGTTGGCTCAGCTTTGTTACATCAAACAACTTAATCTCCTCGGCGACACTCGGCTTACTCCGGCTGTTGACGTCATGTTCCGGGGAAAGCCGGGCGTGCACTGAGTTATGTCCGGATCATTCTCTGCATGAGTACCTATTTTCTTTCAAATGTGACAGTTTTTTATACTATTTTATTATATTATTCTTTAGAACAAAGTTGCATTTTTTAAATTTTATTGGTCCCCCAACAAAGGAGGAATTGGATCTCATTGTTCGCACTTTTCCCAATAACCACACCTTAGATTTTTTTTTTTTTTTAATTTTGCACAAACATTAGTCATGGTGTAGGGAAAAATTTTTTTGCCAGAATGGATTTTCTGGGATATCTCTGATTACCCACCTAGGGGTCCTTATAGGGGTAAAATTGCCCCCAAATCGTTCCTGTTATTAAAAAAAATTGAATTTATGTATCCATATATAATTCTATTATAATTGTATTTCTAACAATTCTTTCTCTTACAATTTGTTTTTATTTGCAATATTTAATTATTTTCAGGAATTAAGGGCATATCTGAAGAAACTACTACCGGAGTTCATAATCTTTACAAATTGATGGAGAAGAAGGAACTTAAAGTTCCAGCAATTAATGTTAACGATTCAGTTACCAAGGTAATATTGCTATAATTGTTCATTTTTTTAATTGTTTATTTGAACAATAATTGAATTTTTCAAAATAAAATAGCATGTAAATGTAGTTTAAGTTTATTTATATATTTGGACAGATAGTTTAAGTTCATCTTGGATAGCTCTTCAATACTTCTTTTAGTAGCTACTAAAACGGATCTATTTGTGGGCGTTCGAGAAAGCAACGCAAATAAGACCTCCAAGTATCACTTGGTCTCTAAACTTGTTTTTCATATATTCTTCATTTAATCTCCACATTTTCTCTTTATTTCATGAACTTTCTTCAGCATGAAATTGTCTTTTGTACTGTTTCAGAATTTTTTTCACTAGTTTTTAACTTTACCTGTCATAAAACTAATTTGTTGCATCTTCACTTATTGCAATGTATTAGCTGTGAAAATTTTCTTGGTAACCATTAACATTTACACAGTATGTTTAACATTATTTACTTATCTCTCTGCAGTACAAATGGTAACATCACTCATTTCTCTTTCCAATCCAATACAACTTGTATCTTGCATATAAGAATAAAAGTTTATCTTCAACAAAATGAAAAAAGTGTATTGATGACACATTTAAAACAGTTGTAATAACTGAATATTTTTTTTCATAACCAAGAACAATCGGTATGTTGGCCAGAAAATATCGACAATATCTGCACTTGCAAAACGTAGAAATAATTTTCTGTAACCTTTGTCAGATTATATTGCACAGTTGGAGTTAAATGGGATTTTAAGTGATGGTAGGATTTGAAATAACTTTGCAAATCAATAAGGAATTGCAATGATAATTAAATTTGCCTGGTTAGGATAAAAATATTGCTACTTCAAAGTTTTGAAGTTAACAGTTCGAGTTTTTTGGGGGGTAGGGGGCAATGAATAAATAAAATGACAGTTTTGAGAAAAGTAAAGTTTTCTTAACTTCCTCATCCCAAAATTAAAATTTCAAACTTGTATCTCCCAATAAATATTTTTAATTTAAGTAAGGTATGTATACTTTTGACTTTATTATAATACAATTGCTGAAGCAAGAAACATAGATAGGGTACTTGGCACCACTGCTACAGAATCATCCCACAGGTGTTTCACATGCAGGGGATACTTCTGAACTTGAATCGGATGGCTGGGTCATTTCTGGGCTCACATGATCGCTGTCATCTTTGTAAGCCGTGAACGGAAATCGTTATGTTTTTACTACTCTAGGACATAAAAAGAACAAATTTGAGGCCTCCAAAGTGCTACTAAAACCAAGAGAATTTTTTCTTTTTTGTTTGTCACTTTTGAGATGGCTTTCCGGCAAAAAAAACAAAGGTCTATCCTGGACAACACTGTTCATCGGTTCGATTTGAGCTCAGAAGTATCTTTTACTGAGCACTACGAAAAGTTTCCCCACCCCATAAAGTTCCCCAACCCTTAAAATTCCATTTGCAAATTTTTTTTTTTTTTTTTTTTTTTTTTTCTCAGAGTTTATTTCTTGATAACAATGAGTAAATCTTCGCGAAGCGGGAGTATGTTTATCCTTTATATAATAGACTAGCATGTCGCCCAGCAAACTCAGCCATAAAATATGTATAAATATATTTTAATTCATGCAAATTTCTTAAGTCAATACTCTATGATGATGATTTTAATAAGTAATTAATGCTCATTTTTTCAAAGGAATATGCAAATTAGTTAACCTTCATGTAGTCGCTCGCATATCCATGACTGAGTATATTAAGAAATTAGGTTTAAGTTTTAAATAGAAAAAGTAGGCTTTTACTACCAAAGAAAAACCCCAACTTTATAGGTATATGAATTATTTCAGCAAAAATCCATATTAATTTTCAGTAAAATGAAAGTAGAAAGAAATGTATGCATAAAACTCTGAAATGTTTAAATTCAATGTACCAAAAAAATTTTCTTCATAGAAATCAGCTGTTTATGGTGAGGAAACTTTTTTAATCCTGTTAAAATGTCAGATTTTATAAAATTTATACATTATTTTTAACAATTTATAATTTTCAGTATAACATTAAAACGTTTTTGTATTTTTTTTTTATTATTATTTTAGAGCAAATTCGATAATCTTTATGGTTGCCGTGAATCTCTTGTGGATGGCATCAAGCGTGCAACTGATATCATGTTAGCTGGAAAAATTGCGATTGTTGCTGGCTATGGAGATGTTGGCAAAGGTTGTGCACAGTCATTGCGTGGTTTTGGGGCTCGTGTTATCATTACAGAAATTGACCCAATTAATGCTTTGCAAGCAGCTATGGAAGGTATTTTGTAGAAACCTCAGATTCATTTCACTTTTAAATGTGAATCTATAGATTCTTATGAAAAGTTCAGCTTGGTTTTTATTTCCAACTGTAAATTGTCTAAAGGTTAAATTTGCCAAGAGATGAGTACATTTGTAAATTGTTTTCAATTAAATTTGTAGAATAATTTTTAAGTATTTTGTTAAATTTGACATCAAAATGGTGATCTCTCTTTCAAATAAAAGAGTTTTAATTTATAAATTAAATTTTAGCATATATACAAATATTGTAGAGAGATTTACAAATCAGAATGAAGTTATAAGTAGCAATACACATGGCCGTTAAAACGCTTTGGATAATCACAAATTTCAAGGGGTTTCTGCTAAAGTAGTCATATTTTAAAAACCAAAGCACTTTAAGTCTTCAAAATACCACCGTTTTGTTCAGAAATGAATATACTTTCAAATGAATTAGTAAATAACATACATTATATATTTTTAGAGTTTTAAGCAAATAAAGTGATAAAAATGTGAACATCATAAAACGGCATTTTCGGTAAGATTTTGTAACAACCCCTCCCCCGATTTCTAAACATTACCGTGTTTCTGTGAAGTTTTTTAATGAAATTTGTAAATTAGCCAAAAGAGATGTCATTTTTAATAATTTAGAGTGTCTGAAATTCATTTGACGACTCGTTTTTTTTTTTTTTGTTGTGTTAAAAAAAAGATTTCAAAATTATGAGTATTGAAAATTTTGAAAAAAATTTCTTCGGACACTCGCTATTAAATAAAACAATCTTTTTACTATGTTTATTCGTTAAAAAGATGATTGAACAGTGTTTTCTCTAGTGGTACATAGCAATTTAAAAACATATCCGAAAATATCGTTATGAATTTGAATCAAGACTTCTGTAGTATTAGTGATAGTAGCAGCAGCGGTAACATGGTGTAAACAGACGTTTTGTTTTTTTGGTTCACATGTATGAACGGTACACACACTTGTAATTTTCGTCCCTTAAAAAATGTTTTCAGTGAATTCGAATGGAAACTAATCTACCCAATTATTAAAAATAAAATTAAAAAAAAATAATCAATATTTAAATATTTGTAGGAGGTGCTCAGTTAAAAAATAAAAATGGTAGGAAAAGACATGAAATGTAATTAAAAATCAAAATAAAATTAATTCAAAATTTTAACAATTTGTCAGCTTTAGCAAAAACTTGTTTCTTTTTTTATATTTAAATAGAATTTAAATACTTGATATTTTTCCAAGCATCATGTTTTCTGTTAGAAGGACGTCACTTTTTTAAATAACATTTTATTTTTGTCTGTTTGTCATAATTCTTGTAAAGTTTCACAATGGGTATCAAACACCCTCTTTAAAAAAAACAAAAAAAAACTGGCTTAATTCTATGTCTAATCCTTGGTATGAGTGGCAAGCCTCCTCCTAAAACCTTTAGCCTTAACAATAACGCTAAGTACAAGTGGCAGAGCTCCCCACTAAACAAACTTCCTCTGTGAGCTCATATAAGCTTAAAAAAAAAAAAAAAAAAAAGCATAAAAAAACGTTTAAAGAAAGTGCAATCTCCCATAAAATAAATTAGTCAACTGTCCTAAAATGCTAGGATCGTCTTGAAATGGTGAATTATTTTACATTTATGTGAAACCAACCCCCACTCTAAATTCTAAAATTGTTTTTGTTTTGTTTCTATCAAGTCTTCAGGATGTTCACACATAATTTTCCTTAGCCCTAACATTAACCCAAAATCAGAGTGGCAACCTCCCCACCTACTCATAATTGCACAAAGACCTTTTTAAAACCATGCATAATCACCTTTTTAGAAAACAAAACAAAAACACCCAGGATTTATCTATCATTAGGTAAATGCCCTAAAACGCTCAAATGATTAAAAATGAGAAATCATTTTACATTAAATTCTAAAATAATTTTTGTTTATCTTTTAAAGTTTTTCAAGTTGTTCACATGCAATTGTCTATAAAGGTAGAATCACATATTTTGGAGAGGTGGTCAGATGAGGGAGGGGTAACAGAAGGTATTAATCTACAATAATACCAAAGAAATATTGCAATATATTCATTTTTAATCAATCCTAGATTTCGATTTCAGTTTTTGGCACATAAAATGCATTACAACTAAACTTTGAGTTCTCTAACTTTTCTTTTAATGAATACATGGCATTTTTAAGCAATCGCAGCATATTTATGTGCATTTACTGCAGATTATTTGGAAACCTGGAGATTTTCAGTAGCATATTCAGATTCCTTGCACAAAAATACACTTATATGGCAAATGTCATTGCTTAGTCTTCCATTTTAACAAAGATATAACATTTTTACTGAAAAAGTAGTGCAAAAAATGTGACAAAACGCATATGGTCTTAAAGAGGGGGAAATATCCAAACACGCAGGGCATAAAAATAGTCATAACTTCTTTGATTTTAATTGGATTTAAAAAATTTAAAGATTCTTTCTTAGCTTATCAAGCTCTTTCTATATATACCAATATTGAAATATTTTAAGCCATTTAAATTTTTTCATGTGTATTGCTACTGTAAGGTAATTGAATAAAACATAAATTGCGAAAATTTGTAATTTATCTAAATTAGATGTTTTATGATATAATTTCGTTTCAGGTTATGAAGTAGCTACAATGGATGAAGCTTGTAAAATTGGGCGTATTTTTGTTACAACAACAGGCTGCCGTGACATCATTTGTGGCAGACATTTTGAGCAGATGCCAGAAGATGCAATTGTCTGCAATATTGGTCACTTTGACATTGAAATTGATGTAAAATGGTTGACTGAAAATTCTATTGAAAAAGTGGAAATAAAACCCCAAGTGAGTTTTTTTTTTTTTTTTCTGTACCAATTTGACCTTAAAGAAAATCTATCTTGAATCTTAAAAATTAAAGTTTGTACAACTGAAAAAATAATTAAAAATAAATGCTGAATAAAACAAAAATAAAAAAAATGCAACTGTTTATTTGTTCACCAGTCAAGATATTACTTAGGCCAACACTACTGGCAAAGGAAAAGTAAGGTGCCTCTTTTGCTCCACTAGTCTGTGGGAGATGCTTGGGCAAGATCAAGGACCCCATGTAGCCCCTACCCACCCGATCAGGGTAACGTAAGGTCATGAAAAGCAGGTGACTGATGTAATACCGATACAATCCGGAATAATTCTGTTCATATTTGTAAAAAAGAATACATTAATTTGTTGTTTTTTTTTTGTTCTGACATTGAAGCAGAAAACCATATTAATTTTCAGTACTTAAAATGGTGTTTAAAATTCAATGTATGCAGAATTTTTAATTTCCCATTCTTATTTGAAATATATCAGAATGATTTTTAATTTTTTTATCTTTTTGTTTGCAGGTTGACCGCTACACTTTGAAAAATGGCAGACACCTTATTGTTTTGGCTGAGGGGCGTTTGGTTAATTTGGGTTGTGCTCATGGTCATCCAAGTTTTGTGATGAGTAATTCATTTACAAATCAGACAATTGCACAAATTGAACTGTGGACTAAAGAATATTCACTTGGCGTTCACTTTTTACCCAAGAAAGTATGTAATGTTAAATATTTTGATTTGCATAAAAATGAATTCAATATTTGAAAATAACTTTATCAAAAAGTTTAATAAATATAAGATTTTTATCTGAAATGATTTTATCAAGTTGCAAAATCCCAACTGTTAAAATAAGGTTTTTTCTTTTTCTTCAGGATTTAGTTGTCAATGTCTTTAGGAATACATGTTTCCCTTAAAATAAACTTTCCTTGATTATTAATTTCATTTATAAATCTCACTCTGTCCGTCTGTTTCCATTTTTTTTCAAATTCCTTTGAAATGGTAGGTTGCAGAATGAAGCAAGATGGCTCAAATGATTGCATTTTTTGTCTAGCATTCTTTTATGGGTCTTTAACTGGTTAAAATAGTTTTTAAGGGTTTAAAAAGGGGTCAAAATTGAATTAAATCATAACTTGGCAAGAGTGGATCAACTAAAACTACTCTTATATATTTTGTAAATTTGTTAGTTTATTTCTCATGATTTCATATTCAATTGACGGTTGTCCAATGGGTAATGTCATTAATGATAGTTTTGCTATCAGTTTTAGTTTTAATTCTAGCTGATAGCACCCAAGTCATAATTTTCATTTTTTAACTTTTGAAATCACGACTAGACATTGGGTTTTGGTGCAATACGTGAAATAATGAATAGAGAATCGACTCCATAATAATATATACCACGTCTGAATAAATGAAAATACCATATTTAAGCATATTTTATGACCGAACAATGCCAGGTTTCAGAATAAAATCTACATTGATTTATTTATATATTTTTTAAATCACTATTATGAATTGGGTACAATCTCGACTGGAAAGAATTTACGTTACTGAAATTAAAATTAATTTCTTGAAAAATATTGTTCGATCACAAAAGCTTGTTTCTTTGCGGGACAAACAGAAACAGAACTTTAATGTCATTATCAACTCAAAATAATTTACCTAACACAAATAGGAATTAATTTCTGCAAAAGATATCGTTCGATCATGAAACACTTTATTTTCATGTGATTTACAGTATCATATTTTATCCCTTTGGATTATTTTCATTAACATAATTTTTCTTTATATTGTGATAGCAGGTGGAGGGAAAAATGTTATTGTTTTGTTCTATTTGGCGTTGCCAAGAAGCAATAAATATGAGAATTCAGGTACTGGAGCTGCCTTTTTTAAATGTAGTAACATTTAAAAAAAAATGTATCAGTATCTGAATTTTTCAGTGCAACAAAACGAGAGAGGAATAAGTTGAGCGAAAGATACAGAAAGGTTTACGGAGAAAAATGGTGAAAGGAGCAGAGGAAAACAGAAAAATAAAGATGCCTGAAGTGAGAGGGAGGGATAGAAATTTTAATATAAAGATGTTTCACATAATTTCACTTCTATTTAATGACCCTGAGCAATACTGGGTACCCTTGCTAATATTAAATAAACTTTCCCTCAAAAATATTTTCCTTAATCATTAATATTAAATAAAATTTCTGAAAAATGATCCAGACTGGTTTAATCAATGTGTTATTTCCATGTTTTGAATTATTTTCATCCTTGGTGTTTTGTGCCATGTCTGGATTTTTCTTAATTTCATGTTTAATCTAACGAAATCCTTATCTCCATATATAATTCACTTAATGTAACAAAATGTCATACTTTTAACAATTAATTCTTTCTCATTCTATGTGGATGAAATTTCTTTGACAGCGATAGTAATTTGTCACTTTTATGTTGGTCTGACATCAATCAACTAATCCTCTTGTCACAAACATGCAGTATAACTTGCTATCCTTATTGTCCTGCATATCTTATTTGTAAATAACCTTTGTATAGTGTTAGACTTTTGTTTTCTTTTTTGAATGATACATTTTCTTTGTTTCTGAAAGTGCACTCACAAGTTTTACTTAGTTTTACTTATAATTATGTAGTAGTTTCAGCTTAAATTTCTTTTTCATAAATGAAAAATAAATTTTGCTTTGTTTGTGCTGAAGTTTTATTCATTTATTTTTTTGTAGTTGGACGAAGAAGTGGCTGCATTACATTTGGACCATTTAGGAGTGAAACTGACTACATTAACTGATAAGCAAGCAGATTACTTAGGACTATCAAAGAAAGGACCTTTTAAACCAGAACATTACAGATACTAAACTTTTTGGACCAAGTTTAGTTAATTTTTAAACATTAGATTAACCTTACTTATTTTTTCCCACTGGTTTTAATTTTGCCTTCAGTATTTTCAGATGTTAACATGGAAACTGGGTTTATTTTTTTGTCTTCAATATTTTCAGGTATTGACTGGGTTTATTTTTTTATGTAAAAAAATAGTTTATACAATATAAACTATTGGGAAAATAAAGAAAATTCAAGAATGTTTTGTTGTTTTTACAATTATAAAAACATGTAACCCTGTAAGAATTTTTTAGGTTTCAGCAAAAGAATCAAAATGGCAAGTTGAAATCATAGGCTATATTTTTAGTATGAAATATGAAGCAAGTTTTTTTTGATCAGCTTTTAAAAACAAATGGTTGCGTCCATGAAATTTTGTCTGTTTATGCTGAAACCATAATGGCCTTTTCTTGCTAAATCTCATGGTCTTTCTCTTCGAAATCAAGAGAAGTCAGCTGAGACGTACATACATTTACACATTCATCTATCACTAAAACAGTATTTTCTGAAAGCCAAACTTTTTTTTTCCAAGTCTCTAAATTGCTGCAGCCAACCCCTTTTGAAATTTCGCCATTTGGCATTGAACATCAACAAGCAAATTGGCAACAAGATGCCTAGGGTGTAAAATGAAGGCATATCAGGCAAAAACAAACTTGCTGCCACTTTAACTTTTCACAACTAAACAAAACTGAAACACAAAGTTAAAACACAAAAGCTTAATTATTCCTGATCAAACGTTTTACAATTAAGTCATTTGTTTATTTTTTGGGGTGTTTTCTCAGCAAAAAATTAAGCCAACAGGAAGCCTCTCGAATTGTGACTAATATTAGAGCCCAGCAGCCCTTGCTTGTGGTAGTTAACTGCATTTCTTTTGTTGTACCTCTACAACTCCGGCTCACTCCTACAGCTTCCAGTGCCCACTGATGTTTGGTTACAAGTGCACATCTCGCTCTGTCAACCATGTTTTTCTGTTTTTTGTATTTCTTTTCTTTTTTATTGACGAAATGATGTAAAATTAGATTTCAGTTGTGTCCAAATCTGGCATTAGATGAAGTGTCAAGTAAAAACAATTTGTACAATAAGGTGTTTGGTTAAAAAATTCCTTCAAAATCGGTTGGAAAGGAAGTTGAATCCGTTAGTAAGAATTTCTGTAAAATGTCAAAATCATGAGTTGGTTAGAAAATTGCTTTAAAATATGAGATACAGAAAAACCATTGGTTGGTGTTAAAATTGGGTGATAGCATGAGTTACAAATAATGAAATCAGGCGAAAATAAGTTAGTTCAGTTTTCATTTTTGTCCAAATGGTCATGATGGAAACTTGTTAAAATTGTTGGCAAAATCAAGCAAGCGGTTGTTCTAAAAATCATTGAAAAACAAAATGAAATCAAAGGCAAAAATCGCACTTCGGCAGAAAATTCTTTCACCTGATAAAATTTTGTGAGTTAAGTTTAATCAATGTGTCAAATTGAGTGAATTACACGGTTTTTCTCATTTCACTTGCTAATATGAAAAATGTTCGAATTGGGTGAATAGCCAAACTCACAGAACCGATTATATGTTCTTGTTTCACTCAACCAAATGTCAATTCACATGGTGTTTCTAATAACAAATGTTGGAAATCATCAAATTTGACTATTCACTCGATGAAACAGAACCTGATGATCAGCTAAATAACCGATTATACGTTTTTTTTATGTTTTTATTTTATTTTTTTTTTTTGTTTCACTAAATATAGTGAAATGTAGAAGATGGTGGAATCTGAATAACCAAATTTGGAATCATTTTGAGTGACAAGGGTCAGCCACTCTGCCTCATCCTCGACTACTCTCCTCTCCCCTTTTGATGCCAAATTCGGTTTCCAAATTTAGGACACTATTTTCATGGCGGTCAAAATGATGATTTCTAGAAATTTCCACCTCCCAAGACTATCAACTTGGGGCAACCACCATCAACCGGGAAGAGATTACACTGGACACCTCCAGCCCAAGGACCACCACTGAACAGGTAGCTCCCCAAATGGGGGAGCAACACAAATTGAAGATTGGGCATACCAGCCAGATACTATGACAATAGGGGCTGTGTTAGAGAAAAATCGCCTGTTCTTGTAAGTAAAAATGAGATAGGATAGTCCAAGAACTCTAATCTGGGAAGCTAGGTTTGGCATTAAGATTCAGGAGAGTTTAAAATAAATAATACAGATATGTTATTGAAAATGGAATGTAGAATTACCCATTGTTTAGTTCACATAAAATAGTTTAGATTCTGTTTATGTGAAAAAGGAATTTGATGGTGCAATTCTGTTTATGAAATTAAATTGAGGTTATCTAGATCTGAACAATAGAAAATGTTAAACATTATTGTAAAATAGGTTAGTCGAAAATTAAGTTAGAGAATTCTTCTTAGCAAGCATGTGTGGATCAGGCACATGTTTTAGAAAACATGTCGGGCCACGGGACCGATATTCACGTTTGGTCATGCAATGACGTCATGAGTAAGAGATGAGTTGTCAATATAGTTGAAGCTTTAGGAGAAAAACAGTCGGTCAGAGTAGTCAGGCGTCGGACAGACAGAGCTGACATCCACTTAGGAAGCAAAGGTAGAAGTTGAAATCATGTAGAAACTTTGAATTCCTTGATGTGAAAGCATTGACCGGTCAAGAAATAAAAGGAAGTCATCATTTTGTAACAGCTGTCTTAGTTACAAACAAGGTATTGCGAATTTGTATTATAAGACTTGTTATACTCATCTGTAAAAAGAACTTTGTGTATAAAATTCATATAAAAAATGTTTATCATCTTAAGAATGTTTCCCCCCTCAGCTATTATAAGTAATGACTGGTTCCTTCATTATGATAAAAGAACTGAGAATCATCATTTCAAAAATGTGTTAAAGAAAGATAATGTTTATAGAAACACTCCCAGAACTGTATAAATGTCAATCTCTCTTCCATCTGTCTATCTATATCCCTCTCATTGTGTATTACCTGTTCCCGGAACTGTATTAAAATGGTTCTGGTCTCTCTCTTTATATATACCCGGTCTCTATCTCTCTCTCTCTCTCTAATATGAACTCTCAAGAACGCTTACAACATAATAGCCGTTCTCCTAAAGGAAAATAGCAAAGGGACGGCTTCCCCTGGAAGGGAGCTGAACCTGAAAATGACAGGGCATACTGACCGGTGTTACGTGCAAGAAAATGGGTAGAACATATTGAAAAAAAAAAAAAAAACTAAAAGGAGTTAAAGAGAAAAAGAACAGAATGTATTGAACAGATAAACAGTCCAAAAAAATATAAGAAAAAAGGGTGCAAGGGAGGTAAATCCGGTTTTAGGCTAATTTAGCTTTTATCCAGTGTAAATAAGTTTGATAAATAATATATTTGATCAGAAAATCAATATTTACCAAGAGTTCAGTTCTTTAGAAGGTTGTTCACAATTAGCTTGTTTCAGGAATTCCTTATGATCGGATATTATCCCAGGAAAATTGTCCAGAGTCATAAATAGTTGAAAGGTCGCCCCAAAATAGCGTTCCTTCTCAGAACTGATTTAATAATTGTAGTTATGACGCTATTAGTGTCTATTTATAGTCATTGTGGAGGAAATATTCTAGAATTTCTAAAATGGATCATTACGACTTGGAACTTTCTGGAGCCCTCGGAAAAATAACACTTTTCTATTCTATTTTTAGAACTCTCCGGAAACGCTTAAAAAGAATCATTTTATTTTCTAACTAGTATTTCAGCCCGGATGTTTGGAGGTGTATGCTGACCAAAAATAAGTGATAGTAGGAAGGCAGGCTCAAGCCCGTACCGCGAAGGAGGAAAAGAATGGGGGGAAAAAAAGTGACGTCTTTGCTGGTACGACCACCACCAAACCGGAAGTGATGTGTAAAGCAATCGAAAAGAGGAGATGACTTTCAAAAATATCGACAAAAAAAGCGACCCCCCCCCCCTGTAGAAAAGTGCCCAGTTGAGGGTGAAGAAATTAATGTTTTTAGCCATTTTTTCGGTATTTGTTGTCTGAAGGGTCAAGCTTCAAAACGATAATGATCTTGTGAAAATTCGTCACCTCTGTTGAAAGTTTTAGGCAGACATGCAAACATACATACTGTAATGAAAAATAAAGACCTTTTAAGATATTAGAAAGGTTTTATTCAACATAAAATTCAGCAAGTACAACAACATGGTCGGTAACGAACGACTAAGCTGGGAAAAGGCGCCAATTTCGTTCTATTTGTAAACATCTGGTGCGCACTAGCGCTCTAAACTCACAACACTCTCCACCACATTTTATTTATATTTCGGGTTGCAGGTGATCTTCCTTCCCCTTTTTGTAGCTTCTGGAAGAAATTTGAAAACGCCCTTCTTCGAGAGACTGTTGCTGCTGCTCTTCTATTTCTAAACACTTTGTTTTGTCGACTGAAGAGAAAGACTCTCCATTTGGTGAGGTATTATTCTTTGGGGTTTCCTGTTGATCAATCAACTCTGGTTTGCGGATGTTTGATGGAGTAGTAGAATCTGGTGATGTACCATGATCAGGGGAGACAGGAGATTCCAAGTTTGTAGAGGAGGGGTCAGTGACAGGCTAGGTCTTCTGTTGAGACTGTTGACTGACGGCCGTCAGGGAAACGAATTCTGGCAAAGTTGGGAGTTGCAGATATTATATCTACTGGTTCCACTAGGGGATCTGACTTGTGTTGGCGGACAAACTTTCTAAGGAGGGCCGGTCCTCCTTGCAGCCACTCGGGTAAGGTATATCCGGTGCCCGACCTTCTGGAAAAGTTAAACATTCTCTCGTGTGGGGTTGAATTAGTTGCTGTACAAAGTAGCGATCGAATAGAGTGCAAAGCTATGTCGAGTACTTCAAGCCAGTGACATTCGTCCAATTGCCTGGTTTTGAGTGCAAGTTTGATCGTTTTCCAGATTGTGCCATTTACTCTCTCGCATTGTCCATTGCCGATTGGATGGTATGGAGTTGAGTGGGTAATCACAACTCCATGTTGCCAGAGAAACTCTTTTAGTTCACATGAAATAAACTGACTTCCTCGATCACTATGGATGGAATCTGGGCAGCCAAAAAAGGTAAATAAATTCTGGAAACAATTTATAACAGTTTTTGTTGATATGTCCTGACATGGATAGACAAAAGGATAGCGTGAATATTCATCTACAATCACGAGTAGGTATTTGAGATTATTCGTAGATGGTTTCGGTCCCATGAAATCTATTGAAAGACGTTCAAAGGGGGATCGGGAATGGATTAATCGACCTGATGGAGGTTTGAAGAACCTTGGTTTTAGTTCAGCACATATTTGACATTCAGCGCAGGTGCGCTTAGCATCTTCCATGGAGAATGGTAGATTCTTCTGCCTCACAAAGTGATAGTCTCGCTACTCCAGGATGATAAAGTGCTGCGTGCAGGTCCTTTAGTGATAATGAGCGCGAAGCAGAGCATGATCGAGAAAGGGTATCTGCAGAGTTATTAAGAAAACCTGGTCTATATACTATCTCATAAGAATAGTTTGAAAGTTCAAGTCTCCACCGAAGCAGCTTATCGTTTTTAATACGATTTGGTGTTTGCGTGTTGAACATAAATGATGCAACCTGTTGGTCAGTAATAATGGTAAAGTGTCGACCGAGTAAGAGGTCACGCCATTTACGCACAGATTCTACAATGGCTGCCAATTCACGTTCCACTGCTGAATGTCGACGCTCTGACTGCGTTAGGGTTCTAGAAAAATATGCTACTGGACGTCCATTCTGGGAAAGGCAGGCTGCTAATGCTGTCGAAGATGCATCAGTTTCTATCGTAAAAGGAATTTCATCCTCAATGGCTGCAACCAAAGCCTTGCAAATTTCATCTTTCATGGCTTGAAATTGATTTTTGAGTTTCTCAGTGATAGGAAAGGACGTAATGTTTAATAAAGGTGAAATCCGATCTGAGAAATTCTCTATCCATGGTGAATAGTATGAGAAGAGACCTAGAGCCCGCCTGAGTGACTTACTGCAGTTCGGAATCGGTAATTCTTTTAGTGGTGTAAGTCTGTCTGGATCAGGACTGATTGTTCCATTTTCCAATAAGTTCCCTAGAAACTTTAGTTTTGTTATACCATATTCACATTTTACAGGGTTTAGTTGCAAGTTAAGACGGTTGATAACCTTTCTAAAAGCTTCCATATTTTCGTTTAATTCTTTATTAGTTTTTCCTCAGATGACAATGTCATCAATGTACATTGGAGTTCATGTTCTTGAATCAGATTATGCATCATACGTTAAAACACAGCTACTGAGTTCGTTAGCCCAAAAGGTAACCTAGATAAGTGCTAATATAGAGAGAAGAGAAACAGGGGTAGAGAGAGAGAGAGAAGATAAAGAGTGTGAGAGAGAGGCAGAAGAGAATGTTGTTCCATCCTCTTTCCCAAATTTAACTACTGTGCACGTTTGAACACTCATCGTCGAGTTTATCCTCGAGTTGCCTATTCGCCTTGATAAGTGCTACTACAGAGAGAAGAGAAACAGGGGTAGAGAGACAGAGAAGATAAAGAGTGTGAGAGAGAGAGGCAGAAGAGAAAGTTGTTCTATCCTCTTTCCCAAATTTGAATACTGTGCACATTTGAACTCTCATCGTCGAGTTGATCCTCGAGTTGCCTATTGGCCTTGATAAGTGCTAATATAGAGAGAAGAGAAACAGGGGTAGAGAGAGAGAGAAGATAAAGAGTGTGAGAGAGAGGCAGAAGAGAATGTTGTTCCATCCTCTTTCCCAAATTTAACTACTGTGCACGTTTGAACTCTCATGGTCGAGTTTATCCTCGAGTTGCCTATTCGCCTTGATAAGTGCTACTACAGAGAGAAGAGAAACAGGGGTAGAGAGTGAGAGAAGATAAAGAGTGTGAGAGAGAGGCAGTAGAGAAAGTTGTTCTATCCTCTTTCCCAAATTAGAATACTGTGCACATTTGAACTCTCATCGTCGAGTTGATCCTCGAGTTTCCTATTGGCCTTGATAAGTGCTAATATAGAGAGAAGAGAAACAGGGGTAGAGAGAGAGAAGACAAAGAGTGTGAGAGAGAGGCAGAAGAGAAAGTTGTTCCATCATCTTTCCCAAATTTTACTACTGTGCACGTTTGAACTCTCATCGTCGAGTTTATCCTCGAGTTGCCTATTGGCTTTGATAAGTGCTAAGATAGAGAGAAGAGAAACAGGATGAGAGAGAGAAGATAAAGAGTGTGAGAGAGAGGCAGTAGAGAAAGTTGTTCTATCCCCTTTCCCAAATTTGAATACTGCGCACATTTGCACTCTCATCGTCGAGTTTATCCTCGAGTTGCCTATTGGCCTTGATAAGTGCTAATATAGAGAGAAGAGAAACAGGGGTAGAGAGAGAGAGAGAGAGAAAATAAAGAGTGTGAGAGAGAGGCAGAAGAGAAAGTTGTTCTATCCTCTTTCCCAAATTATACTACTGGGCATGTTTGAACTCTCATCCTCGAGTTTATCCTCGAGTTGCCTATTGGCCTTGATAAGTGCTAATATAGAGAGAAGAGAAACAGGGTAGAGAGAGAGAGAAGATAAAGAGTGTGAGAGAGAGGCAGAAGAGAAAGTTGTTCTATCCTCTTTCCCAAATTTCACTACTGTGACCATTTGACTCTCATCGTCGAGTTTATCCTCGAGTTCCCTATTGGCCTTGATAAGTGCTAATATAGAGAGAAGAGAAACAGGGGTAGAGAGAGAGAGAGAAGATAAAGAGTGTGAGAGAGAGGCAGAAGAGAAAGTTGTTCTATCCTCTTTCCCAAATTTGAATACTGTGCACATTTAAACTCTCATCGTCGAGTTTATCCTCGAGTGGCCTATTGGCCTTGATAAGTGCTAATATAGAGAGAAGAGAAACAGGAGTAGAGAGAGAGAGAAGATAAAGAGTGTGAGAGAGAGGCAGAAGAGAATGTTGTTCCATCCTCTTTCCCAAATTTCACTACTGTACACGTTTGAACTCTCATCCTCGAGTTGCCTATTGGCCTTGATAAGTGCTAATATAGATAGAAGGGAAAGAGGGTAAGAGAGAGAGAGAGTAGATAAAGAGGGTTAGAGAGAGAAAGAGAAGAGAAAGAGGTCGAGAGAGAGAGTCAAGAGAGTGAGAGAGAGAGAAATATGGGGATAGAGAGAGAGTTAGGAAAGAGGACACAAGCGGTTCTAATAAAATGTGTATCTATAGGACATAATGCCTGCAAATGGGTGCACTGTTTTTGTTGGTTTTGAAGCTGCCTCTTCCCCCCTCCCCCACAGTTTAACAGTGGTGTGACGTCAAGAGAAAGAGGGTGAGAGAGAGGGAAGAGTAAGTGGGTGAGAGAGAGAGAGAGAAAAAAGAGAAAGACGGTGTTGGTTTTGAAGCGGCCTCTACTCCTCCGCCCTTCCAGTTTAAGAGGTATGAGGTCACGTGGTAATATAGAAAATGGCTAATTATTTTATAACATAAATATTATGATATTTTTCTTATCGTCTAATATTTTGAAAGCTGAATTTTTTTATTCCTGTACATTTTTTCCTGACATTTTTCGTTAAAACTCTTGTATAAATACTATTTTTAACCAGTTAATCACGATGGAAACATTGTCATAAAGTTTAACAGTATATATAACGAAGGAGAAGAGAAATTGGAAAAGTATCGGTGAAAAAAGTTGTTATTTACAATTGTTCGCCATTACTGGATGTTGACGTCACGTCACGTGACATGACTAAGCGTTTTTGGATTACGTAATAATAAAATGAATATGACAAATTTTGTGGGCGGCCCTCCTGGGAGAAAAACGATCAGTTGACCCCCTTCTACTGGTCCGTTTGACGTGAAATTTCGGTATTTGTCATCCGGGTGATGGAGCTTCAATATGATACCTAATTTGTCAACTTTCGTTGTGTCTGTCAAAAGTTTTTGCGTTACAAACATACATACATACATACATACATACATACATACATACATACACACAGATTTTTGGCTTTTATATATATAGACTAGCAGGGCTACCCGGCGTTGCCCGGGACCGTATAAACAATGAAAAAACAAAAGCAGATATTGAACATATGTTTTATTCTTAGGGGAGAGGAATCTTTCAGGGTGAGAGAGAGAGAGAAGATAAAGAGTGTGAGAGAGAGGCAGAAGAGAAAGTTGTTCCATCCTCTTTCCCAAATTTGATTACTGTTCACGTTTGAACTCTCATCGTCGAGTTGATCCTCGAGTTGCCTATTGGCCTTGATAAGTGCTAATATAGAGAGAAGAGAAAAAGGGTGAGAGACAGAGAAGATAAAGATTGTGAGAGAGAGGCAGAAGAGAAAGTTGTTCCATCCTCTTTCCCAAATTTCACTACTGTGCACGTTTGAACTCTCATCGTCGAGTTGATCCTCGAGTTGCCTATTGGCCTTGATAAGTGCTAATATAGAGAGAAGGGAAACAGGGTGAGAGAGAGAGAGAAAATAAAGAGTGTGAGAGAGAGGCAGTAAAGAGAGTTGTCCCAGCCTCTTTCCCAAATTTGAATACTGTGTATGTTTGAACTCTCATCGTCGAGTTGATCCTGGAGTTGCCTATTGGCCTTGATAAGTGCTAATATAGAGAGAAGAGAAACAGGGTGAGAGAGAGAGAGAAGATAAAGAGTGTGAGAGAGAGGCAGAAGAGAAAGTTGTTCCATCCTCTTTCCCAAATTTGAATACTATGCACGTTTGAACTCTAATCGTCGAGTAATCCTCGAGTTGCCTATTGGCCTTGATAAATGCTGATATAGAGGGAAGAGAAACAGGGTGTGAGAGACAGAGAGCAGATAAAGAGTGTGAGAGAGAGAGGCAGGAGAGAAAGATGTTCCATCCTCTTTCCCAAATTAGAATACTGTGCACGTTTGAACTCTCATCGTCGAGTTGATCCTCGAGTTGCCTATTGGCCTTGATAAGTGCTGATATAGAGAGAAGAGAAACAGGATGAGAGAGAGAGAGAGAGAGAAGATAAAGAGTGTGAGAGAGAGGCAGAAGAAAAAAGTGTTCCATCCTCTTTCCCAAATTTGAATACTGTGCCCGTTTGAACTCTCATCGTCGAGTTGATCCTCGAGTTGCCTATTGGCCTTGCTAAATGCTGATATAGAGGGAAGAGAAACAGGGTGAGAGAGAGAGAGAGAAGATAAAGAGTGTGAGAGAGAGAGGCAGGAGAGAAAGTTGTTCCATCCTCTTTCCCAAATTTGAATACTGTGCACGTTTGAACTCTCATCGTCGAGTTTATCCTCGAGTTGCCTATTGGCCTTGATAAGTGATGATATAGAGAGAAGAGAAACAGGGTGAGAGAGAGAGAGAGAGAAGATAAAGAGTGTGAGAGAGAGGAAGAAGAAAAAGTTGTTCCATCCTCTTTCCCAAATTTGAATACTGTGCACGTTTTAACTCTCATCGTCGTGTTGATCCTCGAGTTGCCTATTGGCCTTGATAAGTGCTAATATAGAGAGAAGAGAAACAGGATGAGGGAGAGAGAAGATAAAGTGTGTGAGAGAGAGGCAGAAAAGATAGGTGTTCCAACCTCTTCCCCAAATTTGAATACTGTACACGTTTTACCTCTCATCGTCGAGTTGATCCTCGAGTTGCATATTGGCCTTGATAAGTGCTAATATGGAGAGAAGAGAAACAGGGTGAGAGAGAGAGAGAGAAGATAAAGAGTGTGAGAGAGAGGCAGAAGAGAAAGTTGTTCCATCCTCTTTCCCAAATTTGAATACTGTGCACGTTTTAACTCTCATCGTCAAGTTGATCCTCGAGTTGCCTGTTGGCCTTGATAAGTCCTAATATAGAGAGAAGAGAAACAGGGTGAGAGAGAGAGAGAGAAGATAAAGAGTGTGAGAGAGAGGCAGAAGAGAAAGTTGGTCCATCCTCTTCCCGACTTTGAATACTGTGCACGTTTGAACTCTCATCGTCGAGTTGATCCTCGAGTTGCCTATTGGCCTTGATAAGTGCTAATATAGAGAGAAGAGAAACAGGGTGTGAGAGAGAGAAGATAAAGAGTGTGACAGAGAGGCAGAAGAGATAGTTGTTCCAACCTCTTTCCCAAATTTTAATACTGTGCACGTTTTAACTCTCATCGTCGAGTTGATACTCGAGTTGCCTATTGGCCTTGATAAGTGCTAATATAGAGAGAAGAGAAACAGGGTGAGAGAGAGAGAAGATAGTGTGAGAGAGAGGCAGAAGAGAAAGTTGTTCCATCCTCTTTCCCAAATTTGAATACTGTGCACGTTTGAACTCTAATCGTCGAGTGTATCCTCGAGTTGCCTATTGGCAATGATAAGTGCTAATATAGAGAGAAGAGAAACAGGGTGAGAGAGAGAGAGAGAAGATAAAGAGTGTGAGAGAGAGGCAGAAGAGAAAGTTGTTCCATCCTCATTCCCAAATTTCACTACTGTGCACGTTTGAACTCTCATCCTCGAGTTGCCTATTGGCCTCGATAAGTGCTAATATAGATAGAAGGGAAAGAGGGTGAGAGAGAGAGTAGATAAAGAGGGTGAGAGAGAGAAAGAGAAGAGAAAGAGGTCTAGAGAGAGAGAGAGAGAGAGAAGGGAGTGAGGGAGAGAAATATTGTGATAGAGAGAGAGTTAGGAAAGTGGTAGAGAGAGAGAGAAAGACGGCGAGAGAGAAGAGAAAGGGAGTGAGAGAGACAGAGAAGAGAAAGACGGCGAGAGAGAGAGAGAAACAGAAAAACGGCGAGAGAGTAGGAGAGAGAAAGACGGCGAGAGAGAGGGAGAGAGAGAGAAAGAGTGCTTGGGAAAACTGCGACCTAATTTTCGTGTACATAAGCGGCCTGATACTGATACCCACCCCTCCCCCTTCAAGTTTAACAGAGTTAGAAAGTAAAAAGAAAATGGCTAAAGCTTTGTTTACATGTTTTACAAAGAGCAAATTCACCTTCGCCGGCAAAAACTTCAAGCAAAAATAAAAACATTTTCCCTACGTCAATTTTCGTGTAATTTGGGGATTTTGCTTTTTGGAGTGCGATAAATCCGTTGGTAATAACGGTTCGAGTCGAAAACTAATTCTTAACTGTGTTAATGTATCAATTACTCCTCGAAGGCAGAGGCAGGAGAGAAAGTTGTTCCATCCTCTTTCCCAAATTTTAATACTGTGCACGTTTGAACTCTCATCGTCGAGTTGATCCTCGAGTTGCCTATTGGCCTTGATAAGTGAAGATATAGAGAGAAGAGAAACTGGGTGAGGGAGAGAGAAGATAAAGTGTGTGAGTGAGAGGCAGAAAAGATAGGTTTTCCAACCTCTTTCCCAAATTTGAATACTGTACACGTTTGAACTCTCATCGTCGAGTTGATCCTCGAGTTGCATATTGGCCTTGATAAGTGCTAATATAGAGAGAAGAGAAACAGGGTGAGAGAGAGAGAGAGAAGATTGTTTGAGAGAGAGGCAGAAGAGAAAGTTGTTCAATCCTCTTTCCCAAATTTGAATACTGTGCACGTTTGAACTAACATCGTCGAGTTGATCCTCGAGTTGCCTATTGGCTTTGATAAGTGCTAATATAGAGAGAAGAGAAACAGGGTGAGAGAGAGAGAGAAGATAAAGATTGTGAGAGAGAGGCAGAAGAGAAAGTTGTTCCATCCTCTTTCCACAATTTGAATACTGTGCACGTTTGAACTCTCATCGTCGAGTTGATCCTCGACTTGCCTATTGGCCTTGATAAGTGCTAATATAGAGAGAAGAGAAACAGGGTGAGAGAGAGAGAAGATAAAGAGTGTGAGAGAGAGGCAGAAGAGAAAGTTGTTCCATCCTCTTTCCCAAATTTGAATACTGTGCACGTTTGAACTCTCATCGTAGAGTTGATCCTCAAGTTGCCTATTGGCCTTGACAAGTGCTAATATAGAGAGAAGAGAAACAGGGTGAGAGAGAGAGAGGGAAGATAAAGAGTGTGAGAGAGAGGCAGAAGAGAATGTTGGTCCATCCTCTTTCCCAAATTTGAATACTGTGCACGTTTGAACTCTCATCGTCGAGTTGATCCTCGAGTTGCCTATTGGCCTTGATAAGTGCTAATATAGAGAGAAGAGAAACAGGGTGAGAGAGAGAGAGAAGATAAAGAGTGTGAGAGAGAGGCAGAAGAGAAAGTTGTTCCATCCTCTTTCCCAAATTGGAATACTGTGCACGTTTGAACTCTCATCGTCGTGTTGATCCTCGAGTTGCCTATTGGCCTTGATAAGTGCTAATATAGAGAGAAGAGAAACAGGGTGAGAGAGAGAGAGAGAGAAGATAAAGAGTGTGAGAGAGAGGCAGAAGAGAAAGTTGTTCAATCCTCTTTCCCAAATTTGAATACTGTGCACGTTTGAACTCTCATCCTCGAGTTGATCCTCGAGTTGCCTATTGGCCTTGATAAGTTCTAATATAGAGAGAAGATAAACAGGGTGAGAGAGAGAGACGATAAAGAGTGTGAGAGAGAGGCAAAAGAGAAAGTTGTTCCATCCTCTTTCCTAAATTTGAATACTGGTCACGTTTGAACTCTCATCGTAGAATTGATCCTCGAGTTTCCTATTGGCCTTGATAAGTGCTAATATAGAGAGAAGAGAAACAGGGTGAGAGAGAGAAGATAGTGTGAGAGAGAGGCAGAAGAAAAAGTTGTTCCATCCTCTTTCCCAAATTTGAATACTGTGCACGTTTGAACTCTAATCGTCGAGTGTATCCTCGAGTTGCCTATTGGCAGTGATAAGTGCTAATATAGAGAGAAGAGAAACAGGGAGAGAGAGAGAGAGAGAAGATAAAGAGTGTGAGAGAGAGGCAGAAGAGAAAATTGTTCCATCCTCTTTCCCAAATTTGAATACTGTGCACGTTTGAACTCTCATCCTCGAGTTGCCTATAAGTGCTAATATAGATAGAAGAGAAAGAGGGTGAGAGAGAGAGTAGATAAAGAGGGTGAGAGAGAGAAAGAGAAGAGAAAGAGGTCTAGAGAGAGAGAGAGAGAGAAGAGAGTGAGAGAGAGAAATATGGTGATAGAGAGAGAGTTAGGAAAGTGGTAGAGAGAGAGAGAAAGACGGCGAGAGAGAAGAGAAAGGGAGTGAGAGAGAGAGAAGGGAAAGACGGCGAGAGAGAGAGAGAGACAGAAAAACGGCGAGAGAGAGGGAGAGAGAAAGACGGCGAGAGAGAGAGAAAGAGTTCTTGGGAAAACTGCGACCTAATTTTCGTGTACATAAGCGGCCTGATACTGATACCCACCCCTCCCCCTTCAAGTTTAACAGAGTTAGAAAGTAAAAAGAAAATGGCTAAAGCTTTGTTTACATGTTTTACAAAGAGCAAATTCACCTTCGCCGGCAAAAAACTTCAAGCAAAAATAAAAACATTTTCCCTACGTCAATTTTCGTGTAATTTTGGGATTTTGCTTTTTGGAGTGCGATAAATCCGTTGGTAATAACGGTTCGAGTCGAAAACTAATATTTAACTGTGTTATAGTATCAATTACTCCTCGAAGGCAGTTTTTATGTACCTCAGCCGCAGCCGACATTTTACTGAGCTGACGTCACGTCACGTGACACGTAATGAATAACGTTAAAATGACAGTTTTTTTTTGGGGCCCCCCTGGGAGAAAAACGATCAGTTGACCCCCTTCTACTGGTCCGTTTGACGTGAAATTTCAATATTTGTCATCCGGGTGATGGAGCTTCAATATGATACCTAATTTGTCAACTTTGGTTGTGTCTGTCAAAAGTTGTAGCGTTACAAACAAACATACATGCATACATACACACAGACGTTTCGCTTTTATATATTATAAGACTAGCAGGGCTACCCGGCGTTGCCCGGGACCGTATAAACAATGAGAAAACAAAAGCAGATATTGAACATATGTTTTATTCTTAGGGGAGAGGAATCTTTCAGGGTGAGAGATAGAGAGAGAAGATAAAGAGTGTGAGAGAGAGGCAGAAGAGAAAGTTGTTCTATCCTCTTTCCCAAATTTGACTACTTTTCACGTTTGAACTCTCATCGTCGAGTTGAACCTCGAGTTGCCTATTGGCCTTAATAAGTGCTAATATAGAGAGAAGAGAAACAGGATGAGAGAGAGAGAAGATAAAGAGTGTGAGAGAGAGGCAGAAGAGAAAGTTGTTCCATCCTCTTTCCACAATTTGAATACTGTGCACGTTTGAACTCTCATCCTCGAGTTGCCTATTGGCCTTGATAAGTGCTGATATAGAGAGAAGAGAAACAGGGTGAAAGAGAGAGAAGATAAAGAGTGTGAGAGAGAGGCAGAAGAGAAAGTTGTTCCATCCTCTTTCCCAAATTTGAATACTGTGCACGTTTGAACTCTCATCGTAGAGTTGATCCTCGAGTTTCCTATTGGCCTTGATAAGTGCTAATATAGAGAGAAGAGAAACAGGGTGAGAGAGAGAGAGAGAGAAGATTAAGAGTGTGAGAGAGAGGCAGGAGAGAAAGTTGTTCCATCCTCTTTCCCAAATTTTAATGCTGTACACGTGTGAACTCTCATCGGCGAGTTGATCCTCGAGTTGCATATTGGGCTTGATAAGTGCTAATATAGAGAGAAGAGAAACAGGGTGAGAGAGAGAGAGAAGATAGTTTGAGAGAGAGGCAGAAGAGAAAGTTGTTCAATCCTCTTTCCCAAATTTGAATACTGTGAACATTTGAACTCTCATCGTCGAGTTGATCCTCGAGTTGCCTATTGGCTTTGATAACTGCTAATATAGAGAGAAGAGAAACAGGGTGAGAGAGAGAGAGATAATAAAGAGTGTGAGAGAGAGGCAGAAGAGAAAGTTGTTCTATCCTCTTTCCCAAATTTGAATACTGTGCACGTTTGAACTCTCATCGTCGAGTTGATCCTCGAGTTTCCTATTGGCCTTGATAAGTGCAAATATAGAGAGAAGAGAAACAGGGTGAGAGAGGGAGAGAAGACCAAGAGTGTGAGAGAGAGGCAGAAGAGAATGTTGGTCCCTCCTCTTTCCCAAATTTGAATACTGTGAACGTTTTATCTCTCATCGTCGAGTTGATCCTCGAGTTACCTATTGGCCTTGATAAGTGCTAATATAGAGAGAAGAAAAACAGGATTAGAGAGAGAGAGAAGATTAAGAGTGTGAGAGAGAGGCAGAAGAGAAAGTTGTTCCATCCTCTTTCCCAAATTTGAATACTGTGCACGTTTGAACTCTCATCGTCGAGTTTATCCTCGAGTTGCCTATTGGCCTTGATAAGTGCTAATATAGAGAGAAAAGAAACAGGGTGAGAGAGAGAGAAGATAAAGAGTGTGAGAGAGAGGCAGAAGAGAAAGTTGTTCCATCCTCTTTCCCAAATTGGAATACTGTGCACGTTTGAACTCTCATCGTCGTGTTGATCCTCGAGTTTCCTATTGGCCTTGATAAGTGCTAATATAGAGAGAAGAGAAACAGGGTGAGAGAGAGAGAGAAGATAAAGAGTGTGAGAGAGAGGCAGAACAGAAAGATGTTCAATACTCTTTCCCAAATTTGAATACTGTGCACGTTTTAACTCTCATCGTCGAGTTGATCCTCGAGTTGCCTATTGGCCTTGACAAGTGCTAATATAGAGAGAAGAGAAACAGGGTGAGAGAGAGAGACGATAAAGAGTGTGAGAGAGAGGCAGAAGAGAAAGTTGTTCCATCCTCTTTCCTAAATTTGAATACTGTGCCCGTTTGAACTCGCATCGTAGAGTTTATCCTCGAGTTTCCTATTGGCCTTTATAAGTGCTAATATAGAGAGAAGAGAAACAGGGTTAGAGAGAGAGAGAAGATAAAGAGTGTGAGAGAGAGGCAGAAGAGAAAGTTGTTCCATCCTCTTTCCCAAATTTGAATACTGTGCACGTTTGAACTCTCATCGTCGAGTTGATCCTCGAGTTGCCTATTAGCCTTGCCAAGTGCTAATATAGAGAGAAGAGAAACAGGGGGAAAGAGAGAGAGAGAGAGAGAGAGAGAGGATAAAGAGTGTGAGAGAGAGGCAGAAGAGAAAGTTGTTCCATCCTCTTTCCCAAATTTGAATACTGTGCACTTTTTAACTCTCATCGTCGAGTTGATCCTCGAGTTGCCTGTTGGCCTTGATAAGTCCTAATATAGAGAGAAGAGAAACAGGGTGAGAGAGAGAGAGAAGATAAAGAGTGTGAGAGAGAGGCAGAAGAGAAAGTTGGTCAATCCTCTTTCCCACTTTGAATACTGTGCACGTTTGAACTCTCATCGTCCAGTTGATCCTCGAGTTGCCTATTGGCCTTGATAAGTGCTAATATAGAGAGAAGAGAAACAGGGTGTGAGAGAGAGAAGATAAAGAGTGTGAGAGAGAGGCAGAAGAGATAGTTGTTCAAACCTCTTTCCCAAATTTGAATACTGTGCACGTTTAAACTCTCATCGTCGAGTTGATCCTCGAGTTGCCTATTGGCCTTGATAAGTGCTAATATAGGAGAGAAGAGAAACAGGGTGAGAGAGAGAGAGAGAAGATAAAGAGTGTGAGAGAGAGGCAGAAGAGAAAGTTGTTCCATCCTCTTTCCCAAATTTGAATACTGTGCACGTTTGAACTCTAATCGTCGAGTGTATCCTCGAGTTGCCTATTGGCCTTGATAAGTGCTAATATAGAGAGAAGAGAAACAGGGTGAGAGAGAGAGAGAAGATAAAGAGTGTGAGAGAGAGGCAGAAGAGAAAGTTGTTCCATCCTCTTTCCCAAACTTCACTAATGTGCACGTTTGAACTCTCATCCTCGAGTTGCCTATTGGCCTCGATAAGTGCTCATATAGATAGAAGGGAAAGAGGGTGAGAGAGAGAGAGTAGATAAAGAGGGTGAGAGAGAGAAAGAGAAGAGAAAGAGGTCTAGAGAGAGAGAGAAGAGAGTGAGAGAGAGAGTAACATGGTGATAGAGAGAGAGTTAGGAAAGTGGTAGAGAGAGAAGAGAAAGACGGCGAGAGAGAGAGAGAGACAGAGAAGAGAAAGACGGCGAGAGAGAGAGAGACAGAAAAACGGCGAGAAAGAGGGAGAGAGAAAGACGGCGAGAGAGAGAGGGAAAGAGTGCTTGGGAAAACTGCGACCTAATTTTCGTGTACATAAGCGGCCTGATACTGATACCCACCCCTCATTTTTCAAGTTTAACAGAGTTAGAAAGTAAAAATAAAATGGCTACAGCTTTGTTTATATGTTTTACAAAGAGCAAATTCACCTTCGCCGGCAAAAAACTTCAAGCAAAAATAAAAACTTTTTCCCTACGTCAATTTTCGTGTAATTTTGGGATTTTGCTTTTTGGAGTGCGATAAATCCGTTGGTAATAACGGTTCGAGTCGAAAACTAATATTTAACTGTGTTATAGTATCAATTACTCCTCGAAGGCAGTTTTTATGTACCTCAGCCGCAGCCGACATTTTACTGAGCTGACGTCACGTCACGTGACACGTAATGAATAACGTTAAAATGACAGTTTTTTTGGGGGCCCCCCTGGGAGAAAAACGATCAGTTGACCCCCTTCTACTGGTCCGTTTGACGTGAAATTTCATTATTTGTCATCCGGGTGATGGAGCTTTAATATGGTACCAAATTTGTCAACTTTGGTTGTGTCTGTCAACAGTTGTAGCGTTACAAACAAACATACATACATACATGTGTGTATGTACACACAGCCGTTTCGCTTGTATATATTATAAGACTAGCAGGGCTACCCGGCGTTGCCCGGGACCGTATAAACAATGAGAAAACAAAAGCAGATATTGAACATATGTATTATTATTAGGGGGGAGGAATCTTTCAGGGTGAGAGATAGAGAGAGAAGATAAAGAGTGTGAGAGAGAGGCAGAAGAGAAAGTTGTTCTATCCTCTTTCCCAAATTTGACTACTTTTCACGTTTGAACTCTCATCGTCGAGTTGATCCTCGAGTTGCCTATTGGCCTTGATAAGTGCTAATATAGAGAGAAGAGAAACAGGATGAGAGAGAGAGAGAAGATAAAGAGTGTGAGAGAGAGGCAGAAGAGAAGTTGTTCCATCCTCTTTCCCAAATTTGAATACTGTGCACGTTTGAACTCTCATCGTCGAGTTGCCTATTGGCCTTGATAAGTGCTGATACAGAGAGGAGAGAAACAGGGTGTGTGAGAGAGAGAGAGAAGATAAAGAGTGTGAGAGAGAGGCAGAAGAGGAAGTTGTTCCATCCTCTTTCCCAAATTTGAATACTGTGCACGTTTGAACTCTCATCGTCGAGTTGATCATCGAGTTGCCTATTGGCCTTGATAAGTGCTGATATAGAGAGAAGAGAAAAAGGGTGAGAGAGAGAGAGAAGATAAAGAGTGTGAGAGAGAGGCAGAAGAGAAGTTGTTCCATCCTCTTTCCCAAATTTGAATACTGTGCACGTTTGAACTCTCATCGTCGAGTTGATCCTCGAGTTGCCTATTGGCCTTGATAAGTGCTAATATAGAGAGAAGAGAAACAGGATGAGAGAGAGAGAAAAGATAAAGAGTGTGAGAGAGAGGCAGAAGAGAAAGTTGTTCAATCCTCTTTCCCAAATTTGAATACTGTGCACGTTTGAACTCTCATCGTCGAGTTGATCCTCGAGTTGCCTATTGGCCTTGATAAGTGCTAATATAGAGAGAAGAGAAACAGGGTGAGAGAGAGAAGATAAAGAGTGTGAGAGAGAGGCAGAAGAGAAAGTTGTTCCATCCTCTTTCCCAAATTGGAATACTGTGCACGTTTGAACTCTCATCGTCGAGTCTATCCTCGAGTTGCCTATTGGCCTTGATAAGTGCTAATATAGAGAGAAGAGAAACAGGGTGAGAGAGAGAGAAGATAAAGAGTGTGAGAGAGAGGCAGAAGAGAAAGTTGTTCCATCCTCTTTCCCAAATTTGAATACTGTGCACGTTTGAACTCTCATCGTCGAGTCTATCCTCGAGTTGCCTATTGGCCTTGATAAGTGCTAATATAGAGAGAAGAGAAACAGGGTGAGAGAGAGAGAAGATAAAGAGTGTGAGAGAGAGGAAGAAGAGAAAGTTCTTCCATCCTCTCTCCCAAATTTCACTACTGTGCACGTTTGAACTCTCATCCTCGAGGTGCCTATTGGCCTTGATAAGTTCTAATATAGATAGAAGGGAAAGAGGGAGAGAGAGAGAGTAGATAAAGAGGGTGAGAGAGAGAAAGAGAAGAGAAAGAGGTCTAGAGAGAGAGAGAGAAGAGAGTGAGAGACAGAGAGAAATATGGTGATAGAGAGAGAGGTAGGAAACGGGTAGAGAGAGAGAGAAAGACGGCGAGAGAGAGAGAAGAGAAAGGGAGTGAGAGAGAGAGAAGGGAAAGACGGCGAGAGAGAGAGAGAGAGAGAAAGACGGCGAGAGAGAGAGAGAGAAAGACGGCGAGAGAGATAGAGAGAGAGAAAGAGTGCTTGGGAAAACTGCGACCTAATTTTCGTGTATATAAGCGGCCTGATACTGATACCCACCCCTCCCCCTTCAAGTTTAACAGAGTTAGAAAGTAAAAATAAAATGGCTAAAGCTTTGTTTACATGTTTTACAAAGAGCAAATTCACCTTCGCCGGCAAAAAACTTCAAGCAAAAATAAAAACATTTTCCCTACGTCAATTTTCGTGTAATGTTGGGATCTTTCTTTTTGGAGTGCGATAAATCCGTTGGTAATAACGGGTCGAGTCGAAAACTAATATTTAACTGTGTTATAGTATCAATTACTCCTCGAAGGCAGTTTTTATGTACCTCACCCGCAGCCAACATTTTACTGAGCTGACGTCACGTCACGTGACACGTAATGAATAATGTTATAATGACAGGTTTTTTTGGGGCCCCCCCCTGGGAGAAAAACGATCAGTTGACCCCCTTCTACTGGTCCGTTTGACGTGAAATATCGATATTTGTCATCTGGGTGATGGAGCTTCAATATGATACCTAATTTGTCAACTTTGGTTGTGTCTGTCAAAAGTTTTAGCGTTACAAACAAACATACATACATACATACATACATACACACAGATTTTTGGCTTTTATATATTACTAGCAGGGCTACCCGGCGTTGCTCGGGACCGTATACACAATGAAAAAACAAAAGCAGATATTGAACATATGTTTTATTCTTAGGGGAGAGGAATCTTTCATCTCAAGTTTTAGTCTTATATATATATAGGTAATGACAGGTTTTTTGGGGGCCCCCCTCGAAGATAACTGATCAGTTGACCAACTTCTAGTGGTCCGTTTGACGTGAAATTTCGATATTTGTCATCCGGGTGATGGGGCTTCGATATGATCCCAAATTTGTCAAGTTTGGTTCCGTCTTTCAAAAGTTTTAGCGTTACAAACAAACATACATACATACACACAGACGTTTGGCTTTTATATATATAGATTATCATCTATATATGATCTGATATGATAAGAAGACAGTTCTGGGACTGAGGTATAAAAAGATCTATATGTGATGAAGTAGAAAAGTCCTGCGACTGAGGTAATTGAATGTTTTTTTTTTTTTTTTTTAAATGAAATAACCAAGAAAAGTCCAGTGACCTAAGTAATTGAATGTTTTTTTTTTTTGATGTATTAAAATAATCAAGAAAAATCCTTCGACTGGGGTAATTGAATGTTAGAAATAACAAATCTTTTTTTAGGAAGAAATAACAATATCGCTTACTTTAGCTAAGAGATAGAAAAGGGTAAAAAAAATTCATTAAGATAAAAAGTCCATCTCCACGTCGAGAAACGAATGATGATGTGGTGCAGTGGTGCACACGAGGTTAACGTCCGCGGTAACAGAGTCAAACGGTTTGCTTATGGTGAGCTGTGTATGCTGATATTGACCGACTCGTTTGGGTGCAAAAAAAAACCCTTTTTCTACATTTCTGACCGGCTCCACGGAGGCCTCCAGAAAAACATTTTTTTAAATTTGTTTTCCTTGTAATCTGATTGGATGAAAAGAATAACATGCTTATGACGTGAGATGCTTCTTATGACGTCTGCGTGAATGGGCAAAGTTACACTTAAGGCCCACCGCATTTGCATGAATGGAGAAAGGGAAATGTACACGCAGCTGAAACGATGTTTATACATCCACACGCGCGCAACTGGGATTTACAGTTGAGGCAGCGTGCCAATATTCTGTTTTGAGTAGATTCGATGTGGCGACATCAGGGCTATGATATGGCCCCCTCCTTAGAAAATTGATTGGATAATCAATTCAGTAATATATGAACGTTTTTAAGTTGTCTGAAAAGTGAACCGTTCTTCCTGATTTGGTACGAATGATGGACTTGGTTGCCTCTATCAGCTCTTTCAGTCAACGGGTTCGTGAGAGAAATCCCCTTCCATCCAGGCGGGTTCAGTGCGATCAATGGAAACTGTGTCTTTTTGTTGTTTCGCATTATTGTGAAGTATTTCTTGGCCCACTGTAAAACTTTGAACGGACTTGGTAATTTGGTGTGAGTGGTTTTTTAACTGCGTCATTTCTGACGAAAAGAAACTCGCTTTTCTCCAGGTTTTGGGGCAAATATGATGAGGATTCCTGCTGGCAAGGAGGGGTGTATGTCAGTTTCGCCATCTTGTGACGGATATCCTGCACAAATGAACTTGTTGAGGTTGGAATGGTGTTCTGGGGAGCATGGAAATATTGGCACGGCAGAGAAAGAGGCATTCCGTACACTAGTTCTGCAGTGGAACACACTAGGTCGGTTTTGAGGGTATTGCGAAGGGACAGCATTGTCAAAGGTAAGTTCTCAACCCAAGTCGTGTATGCTAAGTTTCAGAGGGATACCTTCAAAAATCAGTTCGACAATTTCATTGATACATGGGTCGTACTGTAACCTGATTGACCTAAGGGAGCGTTTTGCTTGCCATTCGCGGGGGATAAGACCTCCCAGGGGCCGAGGAGAACCGGATAACTATGCTGGAATAGCTTTAATAGGTCCCGGGCAAATGCAGATATCCCAAGACTTGAGCTTGAAATATATAAATATATTTGGTGTTATTGTTTGAAAATCAGAGATATATTATTGTTTGAGACGTGGACAACAAGAAATGTGAGAATGTTAGAATAGTTGACTGTAGCTGTGAACCTACAGGATCTTTCAGACTATGGCTGCCTGAATGATAGCATGGAGGTCATGCGAATTGAATGTTGATTTTGGCCCCAGATTTAAAAAACTCTTGACTAAAATCGAGCTGCACAGACGCAATTCACAGTAGTTGGTGACGACGGCGGCTACTTGTTGTTGGTAGGACGGTGTTAACGTGGTTCACATTAGTCGGTGACGACGGCAATGGCTACATGTTGTTGATAGGACGGTGTTCACAACGCAGCTAACAGTAGTTGATGGCAACGGCGACAGCTATTTGTTGATAGCACAGTCTGTACAACGTGGTTCACAGAAGTTGGTGACGATGGAGACGGCTACTTGTTGAAAGCACGGTGTTCATAACGTGGTTCACAGTAGTTGGTGATGATGGCAGCGGCTACTTGTTGTTTATAGGACGGTGTTAACAATGCGGTTCACAGTAGTTGGAGACGACGGCGGCGGCTACTTGTTGTTGATAGGACGGTGTTAACAAGTAGCCGACACTGTCGTAACCAAGTACTGTGAACTGCGTTGTGACCACTGTCCTATCAAGAACAAGTAGCCGCCGCCGTTGTTACGAACTACTGTGAAACGCGTTGTGAACACCGTCCTATCAACACCAAGTAGCTGTCGTCATTGTCACCAACAACTGTGAACTGTGTTGTGAACATCATCCTATCAACAACAAGTAGCCGTCGCTGTCGTCACCAACTACTGTGAACCACGTTGTGAACACCATCCTATCAACAACAAGTAGCTGTCAGCGTTGTAACCAAAAACTGTGAATCGTGTTGTGAACACCGTCCTATAAACAACAAATAGCCGCCGCCGTCGTCACCAACTACTGTGAACCGTGTAGTGAAAACAATCCTATCAAAAACAAGTAGCCATCGCCATACTCACACACGACTGTGAACCGCGTTATGAACAGTCCTATCAACAACAACTAGCTGTCGCCGTCGTCACCAACTACTTTTAATAGCAATACACATGAAAAAATTGAAATAGCTTGAAATATTTCAATATTGATATGCATAGAAAGAGCTTGATGAGCTAAGAAAGAATCTTTTTAAATTTTTAAAATCTGATTAAAATTAAGGAAGTTATGGCTATTTTTGTGCCTCACACGTTTGGATATTTTCCCCTCTTTAAGACCATATGCGTTTCGTCACATTTTTTACACTACTTTTTCAGTAAAAATGTCATATCTTTGTTAAAACACAAGACTAAAAAATGAAATTTACTGTATAAGTGTATTTTTGTACAAGGAATCAGAATATGCAACTGAAAATCTCCCAAAGTTTATGGTTTCCAAATAATCTGCAGTAAATGTGCATAAATATGCAGCAATTCCTTAAAAATGCCATGTATCCATAAACAGAAAAGAAGTTGGAGAACTCAAAGTTGAATTGTAATGTGCTTTATGTACAAAAAACTTAAATCTAAACATAAGACCATTTAAAAATGAATATATTGCAATATTTCTTTGGTATTATTGTAGATTAACACCTTCTGTTTAACCCCACTCAACTCCTTCTGAGCACCCCTCCAAAATGTGATTATATCTTTTTAGGAAATTATGTATAAAATGCCATGAAAAACTTTAATGAAAGATAAACAAATTATTTTAGAATTGAATGTAAAATAATTTCCTATTACAGATCATTCTAGCATTTTAGGGCAGTTAACTGGGTTTTTTTCTATGGGAAAATATGCATGCTTTTTTTTTTTTTTTTTAAGATGATTATGTGTAGTTTTAAGAGGGTTTCTATGCAATGAGAATATGTGGAGGGTTGCCATTCGGACTTTGAATTAATTGTAGGGCTAAGGAAAATTATGTGTGAACATACTGAAAACTTGACAGAGACAAAGCTAACAAAAACAATATTAGAGGGGGGAGCAGTTAGTTTCACAAAAATTTAATGTAAAATAATTCACCATTTCCTGGCCATTCTAGCATTTTAGGACAGTTAACCAATTTATTTTTATGTGTATTTTCTTTAAGGAAGGATCTATTTTTTGTTTGTTTGTTTTAGATGCTTGTATGTGGCTTACAGAGGTATTTTGTTGAAGGGGGAGGGGGGCTTGCCACTCGAACTTAGTGTTATTGTTAGGGTTAAAGAGTGTTTTAGGAGGAGACTTGCCACACATAATTTGGATTAGAGGTAAAGTTAAGAGAGCTTTTTTTCAAAGAGAACGTTCATCACTCATATTTACTGTTAGCGGTTCATAATTATTGGCTTTATATTATATATTTAGTTTTAATTTAATAAGAAACTGCGTTGCGAAATTTCAAAGAAAATTCCATAAATTTGTTGATTTCTATTTTCGAGGTTGAAGGTGTTAATTCCATAGGCCGTTTATACTACGCTGGAGCAGGTTGTAAAAATATCTTTCGCTTAATAAGTAGAAAAAAAATTAACGAAATAAAAAGCTTCCTAATTGTAGTTTGATGTGTTTTCTAACTGCTTTTAAAATTTCAAGAATATTGATATAGATTTTGAGGGTTTGTATTATACACATAGCTTCGAAAAAGTTGTCAAAAAAAAACAAATATATAACAAATAAATGTTATCAAAAACAAGTTACTTTTCTACCTAACTGGATAATTTTTTAGTGTTTTTATTTAATGTAACATGTTTATTCAGCTTGAAAACGGTGTTTACCGATGTTTTGGAAAATTTTAAATGGCGCCCGCCGCCCGACTCTCTTGAAACGGTAAGTTTGGGGAAAAGAGTTAAAAATAAAAAAGTAGACAAAATACTGCTAGAAACTCGCTCAATATATGTTACCGTGACATAGGCTGACATATATTCGGTGAGTTTTGAACAGTATTTTGTATAGTTTTTTTTTTTTAATTTTTAACTCCTTTTCTCAAACTTACCGTGTCAAAGAGAGTCGGGCCGGGCGCCATTTTTAATTTTCCTATACATCGGTAAACACTGTACGTTTTTCGAGCTGAATAAACATGTTACATTAAATAAAAACACTAGAAAATTATCCAGTTAGGTAGAAAAGTAACTTATCTTGCCTTTGATAACATTTATTTGTTATATATTTGTTTTTTTGACAACTTTTTCGAATCTATATATAAACGAGATTTTGATACTTATTTTGATTTTGAAAAAAACAACATTTGTGGCTGTTCGCAGTAAAACATTGTTTTAATTCGCTGTTCAAAACTAATTTAAAGAATAAAAGTGCATGCAAGCTATATATCTACAAAAGTTTATTTTGTTTTTTTTAACCATGTTTTTAAATTTGACGAAAAATGTGAGAAATTGCAACAGATTCATAATGCCGAATTGGCTGGGATTGTTGCTATTATACATTCTGAAAACCGAATAGTTCTAAACTAATGTTATTCTGATAACAAAATAGCTCTAATTAAACATAAGAACATTTATATTCATATTTCATTATGTTTTCATTTTGTTTCATTTTGTTTTTCTTAATTATTTTCATTATGTTTCATTTTGTTTTTCTTAATTCGTTCTTGAATAAAAATTAAAGAACGCGTGTTTGTTTATACACTGTGCTATGTCTGATTCTACAGGCTGTAGCTGCTGCTGCTGCTTCTAGTAATATTAACTTCATTTGGCCAAATTCGAGAAATAGAAACAATTTTTTTTTTTCGGGTAGGTCCTTTTAAATTATCAATTACCGCGGTCCTACTCAACATAAAATAATACTTTTAATTGATAAAGATAGTAAAAAGATTGATTTACTTACTGGGTGTCCGAAGAATTTTTTTTTCAAAATGTTCAATACTCGTCATATTAAAGTCTTATTTTTAACACGACAAAAAAAGAGATGGTCAAAAATATTTCGGACACTTGACAGTATTAAGATTAACACCTCTTCTTATTGATTCCCAAATTTCATGACGAAATTCTTCATACAATCACGGTACGGACCTTTAGAAAACAGGGTGGGGTCATTACAAAACCTTACCGAAAACGCCATTTTATGACGTTCACATTTTTATCACTTTATTTGCTCAAAACTCTTAAAATATATAATGTACATTCATATTTATTAATTCATTTGAAAGTATATTCATTTCCGAACAAAACAGTAGTAATTTGAAGACTTGAAGTGCTTTGGTTTAAAAAATATGGCTATTTTAGTAGAACTACCTTGAAATCTGTGATTATCCAAAGCGTTTTTTCGTCCGTGTATATTACTACTTTTAACCGCATTGTGAACACCATCTCATGAACAACAAGTAGCCGCCGCTATCGTCACCAACTATTCTGAACACCGTCCTATCAACAACAAGTTTCCATCGGAATAATCACGAACTACTGTGAACCGCGTTGTGAACACCCTCCTATCAACAACTAGTAGACGTCGCCGTCGTCACAAACTTCATTGAACCACGTTGTGAACACCCTCCTATTAATAAAAAGTAGCCGTCGCAATCGTCACCAACTACTACTAACCACGTTGTGAACAGCGTGCTACCAAAAACAAGTAGCCGTCGCCCTCGTTACAAACTACTAACAACCGCATTATAAACAAGTCCTATCATCAACAAGTTCTGAACACCATGCTATCAACAACAAGTAGCCGCTGCTGTCGTAACCAACTACTGTGAACCGCGTTGCGAACACTGTCCTATCCACAACAAGTAGCTGTCGCCATCGTTACAAACTACTGTGAAACGGGTTCTCAAAACCGTCCTATCAACAACAAGTAGCCGTCACTCTCATTTCCAACTACTGTGAACCGCGTTGGGAACACCATCCTCTAAGCACAGAGAAGCCGTCATCGTCCCCAACTACTGGGAACTGCGTTGTGAACACCGTCCTATCAACATCAAATAGCCATCACTGTCATAACCAACTACTGTGAACTGCGTTGTAAACACCGTCCTATCGACACCAAGTAGCCGTGGCAGGCGCCACCAATTACCGTGAACCATGTTGTGAACACCGTCCTATCAACACTAAGTAGCCGTCACTGTTGTCACCAACTACTGTGAACCGCATTGTGGACACCGTCCTATAAACACCAGGTAGCCATCGCCGTCATCACCAACTACTGTGAACCGCGTTGTGAAAATCGTCCTATTAACAAAAAGTAGCCGTCGCCACCATAACCAACGACTGTGAACCGCGTTGTGAACACCATCCTATCAACATCATATAGCCGATGCCATCGTCACCAACTACTGTGAACCGCGTTGTGTACACCGTCCTATCAACACAAATTCGCCTACGCCGTCGTCACCAACTACTGTGAACCACGTTGTGGACACCGTCCTATCAAAACCAAGAAACCCACGCTGTCGTCACCAACTTCTGTGTACTGCGTTGTGAACACCGTTGAATCAAAACCAAGAAGCCGTCGCCTCGTCACCAACTACTGTGAATAGAGTTAGGAACAATGTCCTATCAACACCAAGTAGCCGTCGCCGTCATCACCAACTGTTGGTAACCGCGTTGTGAACACCGTCCTATCAACATCAAGTAGCCGTTGCCGTTGTCAAAAACTACTGTGGACCGCGTTGTGGACACCGTCCTTTCAACACCAAGTAGCATACGCCGTCGTCATCAACTACTGTGAACCGCGTTGTGAACACTGTCCTATCAACACCCAGTAGCCGTCGGCGTCATCACCAACTGCTGTGAACCGTGTTGTGAACACTGTCCTATCAACATTAAGTAGCCTATGGCGTCATCACCAACTACTGTGAACCGTGTTTGTAATACCGTCCTATCAACACTAAGTAACGGTCGCCGCCGTCACCAACTACTGTGAACCGCGTTGTGAACACCATCCTATCATCACCATGTAGCCGTCGGCGCTGTTACCAGCTACTGTGAGCCGCGTTCTGAAAACCGTCCTACCATGTAGCCTACACCGTCCTCACCAACTTCTGTGAACCGCGTTGTGAACACCGTTCTATCAACACTAAGTAGCTCTGGCCGTCATCACCAACTACTGTGAAGCGCGTTTTGAATACCATCCTATCAACACCAAGTAGACTATACGTCGTTACCAACCACTGTTAGCCGCGTTGTGAACACCGTCCTATCAACACCGAGTAGCCATCCAATCAACACCAAGTAGCCATCGCCATTGTCATCAACTACTGTGAACCACGTAGTGAACACCGTCCTACCAACACCAAGTAGCGAGCGCCCTCTTCAGCAACTACTGTGAACCCGTTTTGAACCCGTTGTGAACAACGTCCGATCAACACCAAGTAGCCGTCGCCGTTGTCACCAACTGCTGTTAAGCGCATTGTTAACACGGTCCAATCAACACCAAGAAACTGTTGCCTCATCACCAACTACTGGGAATCGCGTTGTGAACACCATCCTATCAATACGAAGTAGCCGTCGCCATCATCACCAACTACTGTGAACCGTGTTGTGAACACCGTCCTATCAACACCAAGTAGCCGTCGCCTCCTAACAAACTACTGTGAACCGCGTGGTGAAAACTGTCCTATCAACACCAAGTAGCCGTCACCATCGTCAGCGACTACTGTGAACCGCGTTGTGAACACCATCCTATGAACACTAACTAGCCTACGCAGTCGTCACCAACTACTGTGAACCACGTTGTGGACACTGTACTATCAACACTAAGTAGCCTACGCCGTTGTCACTAACTACTGGGAACCGTGTTGTGAACACCGTCCTATCAACACACAGTAGCCGTCGCCATCGTCAGCGACTACTGTGAACCGCATTGTGTACACCATCCTATGAACGCCAAGTAGCCTACGCCGTCATCACCAACTACTGTGAACTGCGTTGGTAACACCATCCTATCAACAACGTGTAGCCGTCGTGTCGTCACCAAATACTGTGAACCGCGCTGCAAACACGGTCCTATCAACACCAAGTAGCCTACACCGTTGTCACCAACTACTGTTAACCGCGTTGTGAACACCGTCCTACCAACATCAAGTAGCCGTTGCCGTCAACTACTGTGAACCGCGTTTTGAACACCGTCCTATAAACACCAAGTAGCCTTTGTCGCGTCACCAACTACTGTAACCGCGTTGTGAACAGCGTCCTATCAACACCATGTAGCGGTCGCCACTAACAACTGTGAACTGCATCTTACCAACACCAAGTAGTCCTCGCCGTTGTCACCAACAACTGTGAACCATGTTGTGAACACCGTCCAACCAACACCAAGTAGCCGTCACCGTTGTCACCAACTACTGTAAACCGCATATTTAACACCGTCCTACCAAAACCAAGTAGCTTATGCTATCTTCAGCAACTAATGTGAACCGCGTTGTGAACACCGTCCGATCAACACCAAGTAGCCGCCATTGTCACCAACTGCTGTTAACCGCGCTGTGAACACCGTCTAATCAACACCAAGAAACCATCGCCTCATCACCAACTACTGTGAACCGCGTTGTGAACACCGTCCTATCAACACCAAGTAGCCGTCGCCATTGTCACCAACTACTGTGAAGTGCGTTGTGAACACCATCCTATTAACACCAAGTAGACTATACATCATTACCAACCACTGTTAACCGCGTTGTGAACACCATCCTATCAACACCGAGTAGCCATCCAATCAACACCAAGTAGCCATCGCCGTTGTCACCAACTACTGTGAACCACGTAGTGAACACCGTCCTACCAACACCAAGTAGCGAGCGCCCCCTTCAGCAACTACTGTGAACCCGTTTTGAACCCGTTGTGAACAACGTCCGATCAACACCAAGTAGCCGTCGCCGTTGTCACCAACTGCTGTTAAGCGCATTGTTAACACGGTCCAATCAACACCAAGAAACTGTTGCCTCATCACCAACTACTGGGAATCGCGTTGTGAACACCATCCTATCAATACGAAGTAGCCGTCGCCATCATCACCAACTACTGTGAACCGTGTTGTGAACACCGTCCTATCAACACCAAGTAGCCGTCGCCTCCTAACAAACTACTGTGAACCGCGTGGTGAACACTGTCCTATCAACACCAAGTAGCCGTCACCATCGTCAGCGACTACTGTGAACCGCGTTGTGAACACCATCCTATGAACACCAACTAGCCTACGCAGTCGTCACCAACTACTGTGAACCATGTTGTGGACACTGTACTATCAACACTAAGTAGCCTACGCCGTTGTCACTAACTACTGGGAACCGTGTTGTGAACACCGTCCTATCAACACACAGTAGCCGTCGCCATCGTCAGCGACTACTGTGAACCGCGTTGTGTACACCATCCTATGAACGCCAAGTAGCCTACGCCGTCATCACCAACTACTGTGAACTGCGTTGGTAACACCATCCTATCAACAACGTGTAGCCGTCGTGTCGTCACCAAATACTGTGAACCGCGCTGCAAACACCGTCCTATCAACACCAAGTAGCCTACACCGTTGTCACCAACTACTGTTAACCGCGTTGTGAACACCGTCCCATCAACACCAAGTAGCCCTCGTTGTGAACACCGTGCAATCAACACCAAGTAGCCGTTGCCTCATCACCAACTACTGTTAACTGCATTGTGAACACGGTCCTATAATCACAAAGTAGCAGTCGCTGTCATAACCAACTACTGTAAACCGCGTTGTGAACACCGACCCTCCAACACCAAGTTGCCGTCGCCGTCGTCACCAACTAGTGTGAACGGTGTTGTGAACACCGTCCTATCAACACCAAGTAGCGATCGCCGTCGCCACTAACTACTGTGAACCGTGTTATGAACACCGTCCTATCAACACCAAATAACCGTTGCCATCGTCATCACCTACTGTGAACCGCGTTGTGAATACCGTCCTACTAACACCAAGTAGCCTACGCCGTCGTCACCAACTACTGTGAACTGCGTTGTGAACACGGTCCTATCATCACCAAGTAGCAGTCGCTGTCATAACAAACTAATGTGAACCGTGTTGTGAAAACCGTCCTATCAACATCAAGTAGCCATCGCCGTCGTCACCAACTACTGTAACCGCGTTGTGAACGCAGTCCTATCAACACCAAGTAACCTAAGCCGTCATCACCAACTGCTGTGGATCGCGTTGTGAACACCGACACTCCAACACCAAGTAGCTGTTGCCGTCGCCATAAACTACCGTCCCATCAACATCAAGTAGCCTAAGCCGTTGTCAGACACTACTGTGAATCATGTTGTGAACACCGTCCTATCAACACCAAGTATCCTACGCCATCTTCACCAACTACTTGTGAACACCATCCTATCAACACCAAGTAGCCTTCGCCTCATCACCAACTGCGGTGAACCGCATTGTGAACACCGTCCTACCAACATCAAGTAGCCGTTGCCGTCAACTACTGTGAACCGCGTTTTGAACACCGTCCTATAAACACCAAGTAGCCTTTGTCGCGTCACCAACTACTGTAACCGCGTTGTGAACAGCGTCCTATCAACACCATGTAGCGGTCGCCGTCGCCACTAACAACTGTGAACTGCATCTTACCAACACCAAGTAGCCCTCGCCGTTGTCACCAACAACTGTGAACCATGTTGTGAACACCGTCCAACCAACACCAAGTAGCCGTCACCGTTGTCACCAACTACTGTAAACCGCATATTTAACACCGTCCTACCAACACCAAGTAGCTTATGCTATCTTCAGCAACTAATGTGAACCGCGTTGTGAACACCGTCCGATCAACACCAAGTAGCCGCCATTGTCACCAACTGCTGTTAACCGCGCTGTGAACACCGTCTAATCAACACCAAGAAACCATCGCCTCATCACCAACTACTGTGAACCGCGTTGTGAACACCGTCCTATCAACACCAAGTAGCCGTCGCCATTGTCACCAACTACTGTGAAGTGCGTTGTGAACACCATCCTATGAACACCAAGTAGACTATACATCATTACCAACCACTGTTAACCGCGTTGTGAACACCATCCTATCAACACCGAGTAGCCATCCAATCAACACCAAGTAGCCATCGCCGTTGTCACCAACTACTGTGAACCACGTAGTGAACACCGTCCTACCAACACCAAGTAGCGAGCGCCCCCTTCAGCAACTACTGTGAACCCGTTTTGAACCCGTTGTGAACAACGTCCGATCAACACCAAGTAGCCGTCGCCGTTGTCACCAACTGCTGTTAACCGCATTGTGAACACGGTCCAATCAACACCAAGAAACTGTCGCCTCATCACCAACTACTGGGAATCGCGTTGTGAACACCATCCTATCAATACGAAGTAGCCGTCGCCATCATCACCAACTACTGTGAACCGTGTTGTGAACACCGTCCTATCAACACCAAGTAGCCGTTGCCTCCTCACAAACTACTGTGAACCGCGTGGTGAACACTGTCCTATCAACACCAAGTAGCCGTCGCCATCGTCAGCGACTACTGTGAACCGCGTTGTGAACACCATCCTATGAACACCAACTAGCCTACGCAGTCTTCACCAACTACTGTGAACCACGTTGTGGACACCGTACTATCAACACTAAGTAGCCTACGCCGTTGTCACTAACTACTGTGAACCGTGTTGTGAACACCGTCCTATCAACACATAGTAGCCGTCGCCATCGTCAGCGACTACTGTGAACCGCGTTGTGTACACAATCCTATGAACGCCAAGTAACCTACGCCGTCATCACCAACTACTGTGAACTGCGCTGGTAACACCGTCCTATCAACACCGTGTAGCCGTCGTGTCGTCACCAAATACTGTGAACCGCGCTGCAAACACTGTCCTATCAACACCAAGTAGCCTACACCGTTGTCACCAACTACTGTTAACCGCGTTGTGAACACCGTCCCATCAACACCAAGTAGCCCTCGTTGTGAACACCGTGCAATCAACACCAAGTAGCCATTGCCTCATCACCAACTACTGTTAACTGCATTGTGAACACGGTCCTATAATCACCAAGTAGCAGTCGCTGTCATAACCAACTACTGTGAACCGCGTTGTGAACACCGACCCTCCAACACCAAGTAGCCGTCGCCGTCGTCACCAACTAGTGTGAACAGTGTTGTGAACACCGTCCTATCAACACCAAGTAGCGATCGCCGTCGCCACTAACTACTGTGAACCACGTTGTGAACACTGTCTTATCAACACCAAGTAGCCTAAGCCGTACTCACCAACTACTGTGAACCGTGTTGTGAACACCGTCCTATCAACACCAAATAACCGTTGCCATCGTCATCACCTACTGTGAACCGCGTTGTGAACACCGTCCTACTAACACCAAGTAGCCTACGCCGTCGTCACCAACTACTGTGAACTGCGTTGCGAACACGGTCCTATCATCACCAAGTAGCAGTCGCTGTCATAACAAACTAATGTGAACCGTTTTGTGAAAACCGTCCTATCAACATCAAGTAGCCATCGCCGTCGTCACCAACTACTGTAACCGCGTTGTGAACGCAGTTCTATCAACACCAAGTAACCTAAGCCATCATCACCAACTACTGTGGATCGCGTTGTGAACACCGACACTCCAACACCAAGTAGCCGTTGCCGTCGCCATAAACTACTGTCCCATCAACATCAAGTAGCCTAAGCCGTCATCAGACACTACTGTGAATCGTGTTGTGAACACCGTCCTATCAACACCAAGTATCCTACGCCATCTTCACCAACTACTTGTTAACACCATCCTATCAACACCAAGTAGCCTTCGCCTCATCACCAACTATGGTGAATCGCGTTGTGAACACCGTCCTACCAACATCAAGTAGCCGTTGCCGTCAACTACTGTGAACCGCGTTTTGAAAACCGTCCTATAAACACCAAGTAGCCTTTGTCTCGTCACCAACTACTGTAACCGCGTTGTGAACACCGTCCTATCAACACCAAGTAGCCGTCGCCGTCATCACCAACTACTGTGAACCGTATTGTGAACACCAATCCTTCAACACCAAGTAGCCGTCGCCGTCGTCACTAACTACTGTAACCGCGTTGTGAACAGCGTCCTATCAACACCATGTAGCGGTCGCCGTCGCCACTAACAACTGTGAACTGCATCTTACCAACACCAAGTAGCCTAAGCCGTCATCACCAACTACTGTGAACCGCGTTGTGGACACCATCCCATCAACACCAAGTAGCCCTCGCCGTTGTCACCAACAACTGTGAACCATGTTGTGAACACCGTCCAACCAACACCAAGTAGCCGTCACCGTTGTCACCAACTACTGTAAACCGCATATTTAACACCATCCTACCAACACCAAGTAGCCTACGCTATCTTAAGCAACTAATGTGAACCGCGTTGTGAACACCGTCCTATCAACACCAAGTAGACGTCGCTATTGTCACCAACTACTGTGAACTGCGTTGTTAACACCGTCCTATCAACACCAAGTATCCTACGCTGTCATCACCAACTACTGTAACTGCGTTGTGAAAACCGTCTTATCAACATCAAGTAGCCGTTGCCTCATCACCAACTACTGTGAACCGTGTTGTGAACACCGTCCTATCAACACCGAGTAGCCGTTGTGTCGTCACCAACTACTATGAACCGTGTTGTGAACACCGTCCTACAAACACCGAGTAGCCATCGTGTCGTCACCAACTACTGTGAACCGTGTTGTTAACATTGTCCTATCAACACCGAGTAGCCATCGTGTCTTCACCAACTACTGTGAACCGTGTTGTTAACGCTGTCCTATCAACACCAAGTAGCCGCTGCCATGGTCAACGACTACTGTGAACTGCATTATGAACACCATCCTATGAACACCAACTAGCCTACGCAGTCGTCACCAACTACTGTGAACCACGTTGTGGACACCGTACTATCAGCACTAAGTAGCCTACATCGTCGTCACCAACTACTGTGAACCGCGTAGTGAACACCGTCCTAAAAAAACCAAGTAGCCGTCGCCGTCGTAACTAACTACTGTGAACCGCATTGTGAACACCGTCCTATCAACACCAAGTAGCCATTGCAGTCGTCACCAACTACTGTGAGCAGCGTTGTGAACACCATCCTATCAACGCCAAGTATCCTAGGCCGTCGTCACCAACTACTATTGTGAACACCGTGCAATAAACACCAAATAGCCGTCACCACATCACCAACTACTGTGCATCACGTTGTGGACACCGTCCTATCAATACAAAGTAGCCGTCGCTGTCATTACCAACTACTGTGAACAGCGTTGTGAACATCGTCCCTTCAACACCAAATAGCCGTCGCCTTCGGCACCAATTACTGTGAACCGTGTTGTGAACCACGTTGTGAACAGTGTCCCATAACTACCAAATAGCCGTTGCCATCGTCATCAACTACTGTGAACCGCGTTGTGAACACCGTCCTACTAACACCAAGTAGCCTACACCGTCGTCACCAACTACTGTGACCTGCGTTGTGAACATGGTCCTATAATCACCAAGTAGCAGACGCTGTCATAACAAACTAATGTGAACCGCATTGTGAAAACCGTCCTATCAACATCAAGTAGCTATGGCCGTCGTCACCAACTACTGTAACTGCGTTGTGAACACCGTCCTATCAATACCAAGTAGCGGTCGCCGTCGTCACTAACTACTGTGAACAGCGTTGTGAACAGAATCCTATCAACACAAAGTAACCTAAGCCGTCATCACCAACTACTGTGGACCGCGTTGTGAACACTGACACTCCAACACCAAGTAGCCATTGCCGTCACCACAAACTACTGTGAACCGCGTTGTGAACACCGTCCCATCAACATCAAGTAGCCGTCGCCGTTGTCAGACACTACTGTGAATCGTGTTGTTAACACCGTCCTATCAACACCAATATCCTACGCCGTCTTCACCAAATACTGTAACCGCGTTGTGAACACCATCCTATCAACACCAAGTAGTTCCGCCTCATCACCAACTACTGTGAACCGCGTTATGAACACCGTCCTATCAACACCAAGTAGCCGTCGCCGTCGTCACCAACTCCTCTGAACCGCATTGTGTACACCGTCCTATCAACATGAAGTAGCGGTCGCCGTCGTCACCAACAACTGTGAACCATGTTTTGAACACCGTCCTATCAACACGAAGTAGCCGTTGGCTCCTCACAAACTACTGTGAATCGCGTTGTGAACACTGTCCTATCAACACTAAGTGGCCGTCGCTGTCGTCAACAACTACTGTGAACCGCGTTGTGAACACCGTCCTATCAACACCAAGTAGCCTACGCCGTTGTCACTAACTACTGTGAACCACTTTGTGAAAACCGTCCTGTGAACACAAAGTAGCCGTTGCCGTCGTCAGCGACTACTGTGAACCGCGTTGTGAACACCTTCCTATCAACACCAAGTAGCCTACACCGTTTTCACCAACTACTGTGAACCACTTTGTGAAAATCGTCCTGTCAACACAAAGTAGCCATCGCCTCGTCACCAACTACTGTGAACCGCATCATAAACACCGTCCTATCAACAACAAGTAGTGGTCGCCGTAGTCACTAACTACAGTGAACCGCGTTGTGAACACTGTCCTATCAACACTAAGTAGCTTACGCCGTCGTCACCAACTACTGTGAACCGCGTTGTGAACACCGTCCTATCAACACCAAGTATCGTACGCCATCGTCACCAACTACTGTACCCGCGTTGTGAACACTGCCCTACCAACACCAAGTAGCCTTCGCCTCGTCACCAACTAATGTGAACTGGGTTGTGAACACCATCCTATCAACACGAAGTAGCCATCGCCATCGTCACCAACTACCGTGAACCGCATTGTGAACAACGTCCTGTCAACATTAAGTAGCCATTGCCGTCGTCAGCAACTACTTTGAACTGCATTGTAAACACTGTCCTATCCACAACAAAAAGCTGTCGCAATCATCACAAATTACTGTGAACCATGTTGTGAACACCGTGCTATCAACAACAAGTAGCCGCCGCGGTCGTAACCAACTACTGTGAACCACCTTGTGAATACTGTCCTATCCACAACATGTAGCCGTCGCCGTCGTCACGAACTACTGTGAGCCGCATCTGTTACACTGTCCTATCTACTACATGTAGCACCCCCATCATCACCAACTACTGTGAACCGCATTGTGAACACAATCCTATCAACAATAAGTAGCCGTCACTTTGTTACCAAGTACTATGAACCGCGTTTTGAACACCGTCCTATCAACAACAAGTAGCCACTGCCGTCGTCACCAACTAGTGTGAACCGCGTTGTGAACACCATTCTACCCACAATAAGTAGCCATCTCATCCATTACAAGTAGCCGCTGCTGTCGTCACCAACTACTGTGAACTGCATTGTGAACACCATCCTATCAACAAGTTGCTGCTGTAGTCGTCACCAGCTAATGTGAACCGTGTTGTGAACACTGTCCTATCAACAAGTAGCCGTTGCCGTCCTCACCAACAACTGAGAACCACGTTTTGAACACCGTCCTATCAAGAACAAGTTGCCCCCCGCCGTCCTGACCACCTACTGTGAACCGTGTTGTGAACACAATCCTATCAACAACAAGTAGCCGTCACCTTCGTCACCAACTACTGCGAACCACATTGTTAACACCGTCCTATGCACAATCAGAAGCTACCACTGTTGTGATCAACTCCTGTGAACCACGTTGTGAACACCATCTCATCCACACCAAGTAGCTGCCGCTGTTGTCACCACCTATTGTGAACACCGTCCTATCAACAAGAAGTAGCCATCTCCATAATCACGAACTATTGTGAACTGCGTTGTGAACACCATCCTATCAACACCAAGTAGCCGTCGCCATCGTAACCAACTTCTTAGAACGGCATTGTGAACATTGTCCTATTAACAACAATTAGCTATAGCCGTCGTCACCAACTGCTGTAAAGAGCATTGTGAACACCGTCCTATCAATAATAACTTGCCGTCACCGTCGTCACTAACTTCTGTGAACTGCGTCGTAAACACTGTCCTATCAAAAGCAATTAGCCGTAGCCGTCGTCACCAACCACTGTGAACAGCATTGTGAACACTGTCCTGTCAACAACAAGTAGCCGCCGCCATCGCCACCAACTACTGTGAACCACGTTGCCAAAACCATTCTATCAACAACAAGTAGCCGTCGCCGCCGTAACTAACATTCTGACACGCCAGCAGTCTCTTTTTATGATCATTTAACTTTAAATAAACGTTTGGACTTAACCCTAATCGTTTGTAAATTACTTGCTTTCCATACTCTCAGTTCTGTTTATAACAACTGGTGTCAGAGCGTTTAGCAAGAAAAACATGAATAACTACACTGATTTTACGTGGTCTGAACTGTTCATGTTTATCAATTAACAGTGGCAGCTTCTTTTCAACTTGATGACCAGACCCACACAGCCTTCTGAAATGCGATTTGAGATATTCGACTCCACATAGACGACATGACAGCTGTCCTGAAATCAGCGGCGATAACAACCACCACTGTTCAGGCTAATGCTGATTACAGACTACAAACATTTCGAGATGCAAAACACCTTCCGACGTGAGTCAGTTTATCACTACGCTAAACAAAATATATATGATTCATGTCACACCAGAACTACCATTTTACCACAGCCTGGAAGGCGAATTCGCTAAGTCAGCAAAGGACTTATTAGACCAAGGCATATTCCAGCAGATGCTCGACTCTGAGCAGGATACAGCCACCTTCACCCTCTTAAAGGAGTATCCAGATGACTATGTTTTAGCACTTGAGCCGAACCTGGGACATAGAGTGGCAAGAGGATGAAAGACTGACGGATTTTGCAGGCGAGCTTGAGAATACATTTAGAGAAGCGGCCGTGCACATCAAGAGAAAATTTAAGGACAAGAATTCCGAGCTATCCGTCGATGGGTTCATTTCAATCATAGGCGCAATGCTTATGAGTCAAACGGTCAAAGCATGGAACTGTAAAATCTACCCTCACCTTGTCAAAACAATGGACAGCCACTACAACGCTACGGTCATAGCATCTTAGGTTTAGAGATACCTGGATCGTAGCGTAAAATCCAACTCCGCCACTCTCCAGGACACTGCGTTTCTCTCTCAGAAACACCACTTGAGCCAGAGAAGCCCAACAAACGAAAACACCAGGCCCAACAGACACCCTCACTCTAACCGTACGAGCACTAGCGAACAAATCAACCCACTCTGGCAACAGGATCAGAAGGCTCATCAACAACCGAACAGTCCCCCCGTGTGCCAGAGATACCTCAAAGGCTGCTGCTTCACACACAACTGTAGATATCGGCACTCGCCCCGCGTACAAGCACAAGCCCTTGTCGCAACAACGAACGATGGCGCACCGGAACAGGAGGACTGGGATTTTCGCTTCAGTCATGTTGAGATGTGATGCCTGGTCCGACCCAACTCAATAGCAGTCATCACGTTTACAACCTCCAAGGACACGCCCTTTGCTCCCTCTGGTCCATTCTACCTTCATCGTCGGTGATAGAAGCTTTTTCCAACGTCGCGATGTTGGACCAATATTACAGATACCAGATGGGGCCAAGAAGTACTTAACCTATTCAAACTCCCAAATAAGAGGCATCACCGACAATGTCACTGTCCTTGGAGAACTCACCTGCGACATAGCAATTGGTGACCAGAATTCTCCTGCATTCAGAGGTATTGCCATGCTAGTAACAGCCCAGACGACACCAATCCTAATAGGCCAGAATGTGCTAGGCCATGATACGCTTATTTCATGTGAAACAATAAACACGCAACGGTGGAGTTCAGTTGCACACCCGCCTAGGGGGGTACAACGCACACAGCCACCATCATACAGACACTGTTACCACATCCCCGCCTACAACACCCACTGTGGAAGCATGTGGGTTCTCTCAGCTGTCAGATCACATCCTGAACCCTGCAGCCTGGAGGAAAAGCTGGTGTGGCTGAAAGTAAACATAGGTCTTTTGCTGCCGGACCATCCAAACCGTGACAAATTAGATGCCACTGCTATTGATCCGGTACGCCGATATCATCGGTACTGAAAAGAATAACAAAGGCACATTCATCCGACCTGTCCGAATACTGACCAACGACTGCCCAGTCGGTGGCCGGTGTAATCCTAGGTGAGATTTATCCGAGGTATGGGTCCCCAGAACAATTAGTTACCGACAATGGCACAGAGAATGTGAATAGGATTATGAAGGGGGTACTCGACGAGCTTGGTGTCCAGCATGTGTTGACCTCCCCTTATCACCCCCAGAGTAACTCCAAGGTCGAGAGTTTCCACAAGACGCTGGTGGATATCCTGGGTAAGCTTGTGACTGATAATCCGGCGGAATGGGATCGGTTCCTCACACAAACCTTAGCAGCAGTGAGGTTCACGATGAATGAAACATCGGAATTCTCACCATTTGAATTAGTGTTTGGAAGGGATGTCATGCTCCCGATTGATAATCTTTTAAGGCTGCGTAGGAAGTATTTGGGGGAGGAACATCACCAAATATTGTTGGAACAGCAACATAAGAAATTTTTTCAGGCAAGGAACCGTATTAGGCGAGCACAGAAGCAACAAAACGCTCGAGTGAACAAAGATAGATGTGTATTATAAGGTACAAACTCGAGAGGGGAAGCTGGATAAGCGTTGGACTCCTTATTATCAAATAGTGGAGCAGACTGGCCCTCTTTCATTTATATTCTGAGACCAGGTTGCTGGGAAAATAAAAAGGGTACACACCAATGATCTGAAGTTGGCAGAATTGGAATATGATGTAAAACTCGTCTCACAAAAATCGGGGAGACGCCCACGTAAGGCTACCTTGGTTGCACCCCAGGAAATGGAAACCTCCGATGATGAGGGAATGTCCATTCAATTCGATGTAGATGTTATGAGAACGCTGATAAATCGGGATAATAAAACGGCGATCCCAGATCCCCGGGAATTGCAAGAGGCCGGAAATCGGCACCAATCTGGGCGGATTTCTGAACTGAGAACCATTCTTCCGCTCGATTATGTTCGTTAAAGGCGAAAGTATGGTAGAGCAGTTGGGAATAAACCTCCAGTAGAAATTTATCATACCAACGAAACGCCTTATTTGTCTTGTTGATGTCGGTGTTGGGAATTCCTTGATCACATCAATCTTTTCAACCAGGGGGGTGGTGATTCCATTTTCATTGATGCGATGACCCAGGAAATTCACAGTGGGTGCTCCGAAAATGCATTTCTCAATGTTTATGCGTAGACCAGGTGCTTCCTGTAGATGTTCTCATTCTCACTGGCTACTAAAATGTCATCGATGTAGGCATATGCAAAAGGGAGGCCGCGCAGTACCTCGTCCATAAACCTTTAGAAGGTCTGGGCCGCATTCCTGAGTCCAAATGACATCTTGACGTACTTGAACAGCCCAAAAGGAGTAGTGATGGCTGTCTTAGGGATGTCCTCAGGGGCTACTAGAATTTGGTGGTAAGCTTTTATGAGATCGATTTTGGAAAAAACCCTTGTAGTTCTGATGCGAAATCGTGGATATGTGGCACCGGATATCGGTCGAGGTTAGTTGAACCATTAAGCCGTCTGTAATCCACGCATATTCGAAAATCTGTCCCACCAGGTTTCGGTACGAGATGTAGAGGCGAGGCGTATGGGCTATTGGATGGTCGAATGATGCCTTCCTTCAACATCTTGTTGAACTCCCATTTAGCGAAATCATATATTTGTGTGGAGGCAGTCGTCGTAGAAGTGAAAATGTTGGCTGGCCCAGGGTCAGGGTTCATTGCATCAGCACATGTTATCAGCTGTGTAATTTCAGGGTACCTCACCAAAATGTTGATGTATTCCGTTCATGAGTTGTGAGACTGATCCCAGTTGTATTCAGCCGCGACAGAGTTCCTACGACGTTAATGTTTGTTGTATTGTCTGTAAGTGTTCTGGAGTGCATGTGGACAGACAAATTAAAATATGTTAGGAAGTCTGTGCCGAGGATCAGTGTTCTTACGTTTGCTTGAGTGAATGTCAAGGTAAACTTGCGTCGCATGCTAATGTTGAGGGTTAACGTTTTGGTGCCGTATGTATCAATCATAGAACCATTCGCTGCCTGGAGTTTGAATAAGGTGGCTTTCGTGTGCCTTTTGTCCAATGGGGGTATGATGCTTATTGCTGCACCAGTATCCACCAAAAACCTCATGCCGTTTTGTCTGTCAAAGATGAAAAAGAGGCGGCATAGCGTGCCTTTACCAGTGGGATTCGCCGCTTTTATCCACCGGCTAGTTGGTTTCCCGAATTGGGTTTGGCTGTGGCTTGTTTACAGGGTGGCTTGCACTTTCTAGCAGACAATCCAAAGGTCTGGTGATACCAGCAAAGGTCTGGGTTCTGCCGCTGATCTCTGCTCATACTTCGCTGCGTGGGCATCTGTTGTTGTAGCAGGGCTCTGGGGTCCTTGAACGGTGCTGAAAAATTGTATTGTTTGTATAAATTTTACCATTTTTTAATTTCATTATTCTTCTATGTTCCTGTTTTTAAATTAATTTTTTTTTTTAATTATTGGCCAATATTATATAAAAATTATGTTATGCTGAAAGTTTCACATTCTTGCAAGCAAGGAAATTATTAAAATCTTGCTTATAAAAATTATGCGAGAAAGTAGAAATATTTTTGCTATTATGATTTTTTTTGGGGGGGAGTAAATATTAAATAAATAAGAAATTCATTTTTCTTCGAGTTATATCGGACTTTAGGGGCTTTTTTTCATGTTCTTGTAAAAATTATTTATTTTTATTGTTACAAATTATGATATTTTATCTAAAAAAAAGAAGCAAAAATAAATTCTTGCGTTTTTATTTACTTTAGTAAAGGTATTTTTTGTTTAAACAAAATAATACATTTCCAGTAAGATTTAAATAAAAATAATTAGTTCATTATATTCCGCGAATCATTATTTGATAAATACTGAAAATTTCATTAAAATTGGTTAATTTCCTGATTGTTGCTGAATTTTTAATAAAGGGAGGGGTCAAAATGTTTATACATCTTGAGCGTCGACATTTATTTTGCCCGTACCTAGTATAGTGACTTGTCACATTGCGGAGGAATTTTTAGCGGGCAGTTTTTTTGTTTTTTTTTAAATAAGAAAGTTTTTAAATGTGGTTCATTTTTTGTGTGTTACGTAGTTTTTAATGCTTTTTAATTGATCTAAAAAATTAAGTTTTCATGAGCGGTTTGCAAAAACATTATTACCCATTTTTCTGTAAGTAACGTGCTGACATTCATCGAGCAGGGTACTGATTAATATTTCACAAAAACCCTGTGTTTACATTGGCAGGTCGGAGTGGGGTCGCCAGAGGGTGGTATTTTGAGAAGGTAAAAAAAATGAATAAAAATAAATGAAAGCATTGTAAGAAAGTAATAAAGAACGCAAGAGAGTTGTATGCTCAATCCGTCAAGTCCAAAGTAGCTGAGCAGCGGCTTGGTTCCCACCAGTTTTGGCAAATAGCAAACAGGATCCTGAACAGAAGCATGTGCTCTAATCCAACTATCATCAATGGACCTGAGGTAATCTCGTCAGCATCTGTACGTGAGCTAATCAAAAACCTTGATTCCAGTAAAGCAGCCGGCCCTAACGGTATTCCAATTATAGTACTCAAAAAACTTATACCAGAACTAGCGCCCATACTTACAAACCTGTTTAAACGTTGTCTTAAGGAGAATAGCTTCCCATCACCCTGGAAAATCTCATCAGTATGCCCTGTATTTAAGAATTCAGGTGATCGCTCATCCCCCTCTCAGTACAGGCCAATAAGTCTCCTGTGCGTCATGAGTAAGTTGCTGGAATCTGTGTTAAATACAGAAGTAATCAACTATCTCAACAAAAATAACCTTCTTAATGACACTAAATATGGTTTCCGTTCTGCTAAATCTACAGCAGATGTGCTTACAGTTATATCTCTCGACGGAGGCAACCTTTCTAGGGCAATTGCGCTTGACATATCTAAGGCCTTTGATAGGGTATGACATAAAGGTTTACTTCACAAGATCTCTAGCTATGATATAGCTGGAAATGTCTTCTCAGTTATTAAATCATTTCTTTCTGATAGGTTCATAAAAGTAGTAGTTGAGGGGCAAAAATCAGAAGCTCACAGTATTAATGCTGGTGTCCCTCAGGGGTCCATTCTGGGCCCAACTCTTTTCCTGATCTACATTAATGATCTTCCAAATCACATCCTTACTTCATTTGCAGACATTTATGCTGATGACACCACCATTTATGGTAGCACATCTAAGACAGTAAACGACCAAGTTCTTTCTGATTCTCTCTCCTCTGATCTTGAGCACGTGGTACAATGGGGAAAGGAGTGTCTGGTTACTTTTAATTCATCTAAAACCTAGCTTCTCTCTTTACATCATCAACATTCTGATCCCCATCTGGCATCAATTGAAATGAATGGCTCTCGTCTTCAGGAGGCCTCAGTTTTGACAAGCTTCTGGGCTTGACAATTACTCCTGATCTTAATGAGAGACGCTCAAGGGTACAAAAATAAGAATTGTCCCAGTCGTGAAGGATTTCTCCTCCACCGAAAGAGAACAAGAAATGGAAGTGCGGCATCCGAAGAACAGATGCTGCACTTTGATCCTGACCAAAAGGCCAAGAGTAGCGGTGAACCCGTAGAAAAAGAAAAGGAAAAAAAAGGCAGCTGTAAACGACGAAAAGAAGAGAAAGAAAGACAGAGAAAAAAAATAAGATCATAGCTTATGGTGGGAGAATGTGATGACGTTAAATTGGCCATGACAGCCCGTGGGTGGCGAGGATACCAATGAAATTCCGATGTACAAAGCAAACAGTCGACAAACAGCGGGGCGATAAGTGACCCTATTGAAAAGACGCGTGGCCTTTGTGGAATCGGATTCAGCTGTTTTTATGTCCTCTCAAAAATAATTAAGTTGGGCATCTCTGTTTTTACGACCTGTCAAGTTCCATTAGAGAACACCCGAATGCCAACAGAGAAAGAAAGACAGCTCCTTTTTTGGGTATAGGCCGCCTGGCGAAGATTTGATGGACAGTGATCCCTTAATTCTGATTGGCCAACGACCCGAAACAGGAAGAGACCCAGTCCACGCCCCCACAATATAAGCAGCGAGCCTGGAGAGATTGACAGTCAGAGTAAGAGAGAGAGCTTTGTTTCCTTGGGTCTGACGAATGAAGATTCCCCCATCGATTGACCCTGTCACGTAGATAATTGAGTTTTCTGTCAGAGAGAGAAGAGAAAACCTCGCAGTTAACAAGTGGCCAGTCCCTAACTGAACAGCTAGCGGCGATTGTACTGTTGTTGAAATACAAGGAAGTTTGTACAAAAGGAAACGCTTGTTGGCTTGGTCCTTTCAATTGTTTTGTATGACAAGTCTGTTTCAGGAAGCCAGCCGTTGACATCATCGCCGAGGTAACACCAGAACCGACAACCGGGGTCATTCCACCACTGGGTGACGTAAGTGTCACATAACTGGTGCCGTGACCACGATACCTCGTTTCGGTAGGAAACGTGCGAACGAATTTCCACGGGCACACAATTTTTTTTCTTTTCTCTCTCGAAGGCACAAGATCTCCCTGTGAGAGTGGGAAGGGAAAGTTGAAAAAAAAGAAAAAGAAAACGAACAAAACAAGGAGGGAGAAAAAGAGAGAAAGCCAAAATTGAAAAAAAAGAAAAAAGGAAAGAAAGTAAATTCGAAACCAAAGCGCATCTTGTAAAAAAAAAAAAAAAAGAAAAAAAAAAAAACGCCACGAGTGAAGCCAGACGACGAACTTTAATCAACTGATTATAAAGTCTGAACCGCTCGTTAGTCATTCTCATCCACCAGTCGCAGAAGAACACAAGTGCATCAGACCGGGTAAGTCCATTTTTTTTTGCTGGTTCCCTCTTTTGTATGCTTTGCTTTCAGCGGCTGTCTGTGTTTTGTGTTGGGCGCTGTTACACCCTGTAGGGGGCGAGGAGTGGTAGGAGTGAAAAAAAATAGATAATAACATAATGTATTCTCAGGGAGGATTCGGGGCGGGTCAGTCGATGGGGGAAGGGTCAGAGCAGACTGTTGAGCTGCAGATGACCATGGAGCGGCCACTGTGGGGAATTAGCGTACACACATATGGGGGAGACCCGAGGGGAGTCAAGGAGTGGTTGGCGATAATAGAAAAAAAAAGATTAGTATATGGGTTGACCGATAGAGAAATGGTGCTGCTTGCCTGTGACGGAGCAGTCGCAGCGGCCTCTGAATATATATGCAAATGCCTGGAAAGTAACCCGGGCATAGCCTGGTCTGATTTTCGCGATCAGGTGAAGAGGAAATTCGCCGGCGAAAAGACCACAGTGCAGGCGGTGCGCGAGCTGTCTCGAATAGAGATGGCCGACGGGGAAGATGTGGATAGACTGGTCGACCGCATGCAAGAACTGGCGGTCCTGGCGTATCTGGTGACCGAACACAGTGATATGCCCACAACCCAAGCAATGCTAGTGGACACGATGGTGGATGCATTGCGGGACGAGGCAACCAAGATAGAGGTGCTAAAGAGTTGCCCAGACACTCTAGAAGAAGCACGCAAAATAGCTAAGAACTATGCGTGGTTGCAGAAAAGAATAATGGGGGAGGAGTCGCGAAATAGGAGCCGGGAACTGGGGAACAGAATGAGATATGGGGCCGGAGGACTCGCCCGGGGCCAGCCTGGATTTGTGTGCTGGAACTGTGGCGGCGAGGGCCACCGGTCGAGAGAGTGCCCCACTGTCCACGAGAAGACACCCCGACAGAATGGGGGAGTAAGAGTGGGCATCGTAAAGACCGAACTGAACGCGTGTCAGAGAGGAGGTAAAATTGACCGTTTCTCCTACAGCCACCAGTCCCACAGGTGTTGGCGGTGTGGAGACCTGAGACATATTAGGAGGGACTGTCCTGACCGAGGAAAAAGCCACCTGAGGGCGAAAGATCCTCTGGAGAGAGGGAATCAGAACCAAACCCCACCCCCTTGGCGAATCTGTAGAGAAAGAGAGGTAGGGCAGACAGGTAGGGTTGGAAAGAAACCACTGTCACAAGTTGCGATGCTCACGGGAGCGGGGTACCAGGAGAGAACCCTGAAACAGGAAAAGAGGAGAGCCCAGGTGTTCCCTCCGCTCACAAAAAAGGGAGAACTCACCTGTAATGTGACGATAGGAGCCACGCAGGTGAAGGCTCTGGTTGACACCGGAGCGATAATATCCCTAATAGACGCGGACGTCTGTCAGACTGTGGCAGGGAGGAGAAGGTTGTACCCGTCGGATGTGGGGCTCAGTCAGGCCGACGGTAGCTGGATGTCGGTGACAGGGAAGGTATGGCTACCCGTTCGAGTGGCTGGAAAGAAAGAGAATTTCCCCCTGTATGTGGTACCCGGGCTATGCAACGAAATGATTCTGGGAGAGGATTGGCTCCGAGCGAGGGGAGCCACTCTGAGTTTTAATCCAGACGCGCTAACGGTGAGAGGGGTGAAGATACCACTAGGTGACACAAGGTCTGTCCCTCTCCCTATGGGAGCTGACAGCAACAGGAAGCTTTCCCCAAGAACGGTCGGGGCCTGTATGGACAAGGTGGATAGCACCAAGGAACAGGGAGGAAAATTGTCCCAAGTCAAACGGGTAGCGACGTATAAGGTTAATAAGAAGGGAGTAACTCCTACAGATCCAGTAGTCCGAGAATCAGGGACGGTCCTCAAGGCGACGGCCGATAGGTCAAGAAGAAAAAAAAGGCAGCGTTTACTGGACAGTTAAGACAGGGTGACCAAGTTTGGATGAGGGAGACGGGTAAAAAGATAAAGAATCCCGGGAGTAGTCAAACGCGAGATGAGGACAGAGTTCCTGACGACTATAGGGACGACACCGAGCGACGGTTTAAGACAAGAGAGACGACCTCTATAGAGCCTAGAAATATAGAGACGGACGGAAAGTTGGAACGGGAAATTTCGGGGTTCCACTCCACCAGCTATAGGAGGCCACGAAGAGCAGCCGCGACTCATGAAGAAAAGAGAGTGGAATGGCAGTTGACCGCAGAGTCAGCTGAGGAGTCGAACGAAGGGGATGAAGAGTGTCCAATACCCATCTCCTGGCTCCAGCAAATGGGGAGAGGTGAACCGAGGCTGCCGTTGAGGGGAGCAAGGGACTCCCTATCCCAGGAGTAGTGTGACGTCCTTCCACCAAGGACCAGTGGGGGTCAGTAGGACAGAGACGGGAGGTTGGAGCGACATCTCCAGGTTTAAATGTGGTGCAGCTGTTTTCTCTGTGGATGCATGGAGGGCCCCCATGTGTTCGCACTGTTGGCAGATTGTGTCGCGGACTGACCTTGGAGGTAGCTAGGGACTAAAATGGAAGGCTTCAGGGGGAGGGGCGCCGTAAATAGCAGGAAAGAACTATAAGTAATTGAGAAGTATCTCGCAGTGAGTAAATTGCCCAACGGGGAAAGTAACTTAGCACGAGAAAGTCGCGTATTGAGCGAGGGTGTCTTGGGGGAATTTAAACTGTCGAGTAGAATATCTTAAAGAAACAAACGGTGCTGATATTGTTCTGTTTTGAAAAAAAAAAAAAGAAATTTAGAAATGCTCAGTCGAGAAGGATTTCTCCTTCACGGGACGGGAATTGAATATTGTTAGTGTAGCATTGAAACAGTTGTTGCACTTGGTCTCTGACCAAAATGGCGCTGCTGGGACAAATTATGGGACTGAAGGGCAGGATTGCCTCGGTCGGGGAGGATCTCTCCTTCACTGGATGAGAATAGTGCATGTTGGGTGTGGCGTTAGGGCAGATGCTGTACCTTGTTCCGAGTGAGAGAATGCTTAAGGGACAAGTGAAGTTAAAAAAAAAAAAAAAAAAAAAAAGGTGGGGGAAGGAAAAGAAAAAGAAAGAAAGATGGATATGTGGATAGGATTTGTTCAATGAGGTGTGAGAAAAGAAAATCTGGAGAGTGTTTTTAATTTCAGATATCTGGATAAGGATGTGAGGGGGGAGATGATGAAGATGAGAATACCAACGGCCAGCCACGCGTAGCGGCCAGAGAAAAAGAAAAGTGTACGTGTATGTGCGCAGTTGGGTGTGTTGTCATCGGGAAACCTGTACCCCCAGCATAGTGGCCCCGGGAAGGTTGAGAGATGTGTTATTGAAAATACGGGTTGAGCGACTGCATGATTTAAGGTAGCCTGTGGACCTCGTTAGACAGGCACTGCAGTGCTATGTTGCACTGGGGGGGGGGGGAATGCGCACCACTGAAGCACAGGCGGCCGAGCAGCTGAGCGAAAGGAGGGGGCCGGCCGGTGCAGCACCCGGTTCTAACAGGTGTGGTGGAACGAGCGAAGGACGAGTCCGTTCGGGGGCCGCCCAAAATGGCCCTTAAAATTGTAAGAAAGTAGCGGGAGAATCAGTGAGGAAGAGAAAACACACCTATGGACACACACGCGCACACCCACGCACACAGCAAGCAAGAAAAGAAAAAAAAAAGTATATGTATATATTTTCGCAGGACACTTCCATCTTACACCTGCAGACCAAAGATAAACAGAAGAGAAAACACACACACACGCACACAGCAAGCAAAACAGAAAAAAAATAAATAGTATTTTTGCATGACACTTCCATCTTACACCTGTAAACCTAAGACAAACCAAAGACAGAAGAGGAGGGAACACACACACCCACACTCTCCTAACAAACAAGACGTTTTTTTTTCTTCCCCTCCTTTCATTCCGCTTGTTTCTTGGGGTTTTTTTTTGTTGTTGTTTTTTTTGTTTTTGTTTTTTTTTACTTTATTTTGTCTTTTTTTTTCTCTGTTTTTTTTTTTTGGTTTCTTACAACTAATCCGAACAATTAAAACTCCAGAGACTTTATCACTTTTCTTTTGGCATGCGATTAATATATTCTGGAAAGAAGGGCTGGCTCACGATTTGCGATTTTTTTTCCCCTTTTCTTCTCTCTCTCTCATTGAAACGGTCAGTGCAGTTGGCAATCCAGCAATCTGAGAAACAATTCACCTGGCAAAAGGTGTATTTTACGATGTAAAAGACATGTCGATGGGAGGGGAGTGGAATGAGAGACGCTCAAGGGTACAAAAATAAGAATTGTCTCAGTCGTGAAGGATTTCTCCTCCACCGAAAGAGAACAAGAAATGGAAGTGCGGCATCCGAAGAACAGATGCTGCACTTTGATCCTGACCAAAAGGCCAAGAGTAGCGGTGAACCCGTAGAAAAAGAAAAGGAAAAAAAAGGCAGCTGTAAACGACGAAAGGAAGAGAAAGAAAGACAGAGAAAAAAGATAAGATCATAGCTTATGGTGGGAGAACGTGATGACGTTAAATTGGCCATGACAGCCCGTGGGTGGCGAGGATATCAATGAAATTCCGATGTACAAAGCAAACAGTCGACAAACAGCGGGGCGATAAGTGACCCTATTGAAAAGACGCGTGGCCTTTGTGGAATCGGATTCAGCTGTTTTTATGTCCTCTCAAAAATAATTAAGTTGGGCATCTCTGTTTTTACGACCTGTCAAGTTCCATTAGAGAACACCCGAATGCCAACAGAGAAAGAAAGACAGCTCCTTTTTTGGGTATAGGCCGCCTGGCGAAGATTTGACGGACAGTGATCCCTTAATTCTGATTGGCCAACGACCCGAAACGGGAAGAGACCCAGTCCACGCCCCCACAATATAAGCAGCGAGCCTTGAGAGATTGACAGTCAGAGTAAGAGAGAGAGCTTTGCTTCCTTGGGTCCGACGAATGAAGATTCCCCCATCGATTGACCCTGTCACGTAGATAATTGAGTTTTCTGTCAGAGAGAGAAGAGAAAACCTCGCAGTTAACAAGTGGCCAGTCCCTAACTGAACAGCTAGCGGCGATTGTACTGTTGTTGAAATACAAGGAAGTTTGTACAAAAGGAAACGCTTGTTGGCTTGGTCCTTTCAATTGTTTTGTATGACAAGTCTGTTTCAGGAAGCCGGCCATTGACATCATCGCCGAGGTAACACCAGAACCGACAACTGGGGTCATTCCACCACTGGACGACGCACGGGTGACGTAAGTGTCACATTAAATGGAACATGTACATCAAATCTGTTGCCAAGGCCGCTGGAAAAATGGTGGGATCTTTCTATCAATCCAGTAGACATCTCATTGCTGACGCAATTCTCTATCTATATAAGAGCCAGGTACATCCAAGGATGAAGTACTGTTGCCACATCTGGGCAGGAGCTGCTAGAAATGACTTGTCCTGCCTTGATAGAGTTCAAAATAGACTTTGTAGCCTCGTAGAAGATGTCCTTTTCTCTTCCCTGCAACATCTATCTTACAGAAGAGATGTTGCAAGCTTGTCTCTGATGTATCGTTATTTTCATGGAAAGTGTTCGACTGAGCTTCAGTCTATGGTCCCCCCTCGCCAAATTTAACAAGAAACACTCGTCTAACTGAAAACACTATCAAAAATTTACCCCCACTCTTTATCTGTGCCGAAACCTAAACATAGATTCCATGAACAAAGCTTTTTTCTTAGAACTGCACGCCTGTGGAATTGTCTTCTGTTTTCCTGCTTTCTTGCTGAGTACTTCAAGTCTAACGTAAATAAGTTCTTGATGAGCCGTTCCATATGTTAACAAATTTACCGAATTTTCATTACTAATGATTAATATATTTTCCAATTTCTACTGTACACTCTTTATTTAACCCTTATCCTTGAGTGGCCTCTTGGCCTTGATAATGTAGTGATGCCTGTGTAAAAAAAAAAAAAAAGAAGCTTATTAGTATTGAAAACTGAAATTATATGCCGAAAATGTTGTAAAACATCGGGATTTTTAGAGATATTGGAATCAGAAAAATGTGTCCCTATTTCATAAGCGGCACACGTCAGGGGCAGCATTTTGAGAGGGTAAAAATAGAAAAAATTAATAAAAATCGAAATTTTTTTACCGTAAAATTTGTAAAAAATCGGAACTTTTGGAGGTATTGGAATAGGGACAGCATTTTGAGTGGTTAAAAATAGAAAAAATAAATAAAACTAAATGAGGGCTAACAAAAAATTTGAAAATTTATACCGAAAAGGTTGTAAAAAAATCGGAACCAGAAAAATGCGTCCCTATTTTACGAGCAGCGCATGTCCGAGTACGGCATTTTTAGAGGGTAAAAGTAGAAAACAGAAAAAATAAAAATAAATAAAAGCGAACAAAATAGTTTATACCGAAATGTATTAAAAAATCGGACAAATGTGTCCCTATTTTACAATCGGCACATGCCAGGGGGCGGCATGTTGAGAAGGTAATAATATCAAATAGAATAAATTAAAAAAAAATGAATAAACCTAGAACCCCATCTTCCAATGTAGACCCTTACTACCATGTCTCCTTCTCCAACATCAGGGGTCTACGTTCCAACCTTCCAGAGGTTGAAACTCAATTACAGGAGACGAAACCGGACATTCTTTCTAAGCGAAACTTGAATAGGGCCGCCCACTTCCCTAGATGAGTTCATAATTGACGGATACTCTAACTTAACAGCTAAATCTGACCCTCAAGATCGCATGGAATATGTGCCTACATTAAAGATAGCTTCCCGTGTGGCAGGGATATCTCTAGAGAAGATCCTAATTTACCCTATATGTGCTTCCGGGTTGCACTTGCTTACACCACTGCATTTATATTTGCCCTCTATCGGCCCCATAACAGCGGAGTTACTATCTGAGAAAATAGACCAGATCCTGTCTACACATCCCTCGGCTAACATCCACATCTGTGGTGACTTCAACGTCCATAACGACCCACTCAAATAAGACAGACGATGAGGGGAGGTTTTTTCATGATTTTGCTATTGCTTATGACCTCACTCAGATTGTTTGCGAACCCACCCGTGTGCTCGATACACCCGGTCAATATGCAAGCCTCCTAGACCTTTTTCTCTCAACTTCCCCTGAGCTATGTCCATGTTCCGTTCATTCTCCTCTAGGATCCTCCGAACACTCCGTCATATCAGTTAAGATAAAAATGAAATGTAATAAGACCCCTCCACCGTACTGTATACTGATACTCTATGGCTGACTGGGATAGTTTCCGTACATTCATATCTGATCTACCTCTGCATTCAATGTTTAAAAAGGATGTGTCCTCTATAGTATCAGATCTGACCGAATAGTTAATTGTAGGCATAGACTGATTCATACCATCTAAAAAATTCCAACAAAAACCTAACAGCCAGCCATGGTACTCCCCAGAATGTGCTGCTGCTATCATGCACAGAAATCACTTTTTCCACAACTACCAACGTAATAGATGCACTGAGACTAAAGCTTCTTTCAGGACTGCCAGCAACCACTGTAAAAGAGTAATAAAAAATGCAAGAGAGCTATATGCCCAGTCTGTTAAATCATCAGCGGCTTGGTTCCCACCAGTTTTGGCAAATAACAAATAGGATCCTGAACAGAAGTGTGCGTTCTATCCTAACCATTATCAATGGACCAGAGATCATCTCGTCAGCATCAGACAAGGCTAAACTATTTGCAAAGAACTTTGCAGCTAATTCTACCCTATGCGACGAAGGCCATCAACTCCCCATATTTCTTCCTATAACACAGAACACGCTAGGTAACATACAAACATCTGTGCATGAGGTCGCCAAGCTAATCAAGAACCTTGATTCCAGTAAAGCAACTGGCCCTGATGGCATCCCAATTATAATGTTAAAAAAGCTTCAACCAAAACTTGCTCCCATACTTATGAAACTGTTTAAGCGTTGCCTTAAGAAGAAGTGCTTTCCAACACTCTGGAAAACCTCATTAGTATGCCCTGTATTTAAGAATTCAGGTGATAAGTCATCTCCCTCTCAGTACAGACCAATAAGTCTCCTGTGTGTTATGAGTAAGTTGCTGAAATCTATATCAAATAGAGAAATAGTCAACCACCTCAGCAGAAATAACCTTCTTAGTGACACACAATATGATTTCCGTTCTGCAAGATCTACCGCAGATGTGCTAACGGTTATAGTTCACAGGATTAGTGAATCTCTTGACAAAGGCTTCCTTTCTAGGGCAATTGCTCTTGACATATCAAAGGCCTTCAACAAAAGCATAAGAGCGTACTTCACAAGATTTCCAGCTACGGCATAACTGGAAATGTTTTCTCAATCATTAAAGCATTTCTCTCCGATAGGCTCATAAGAGTAGTGGTAGATGAACAAAAATCAGAGGCCTGCAGTATTAATGCTGGAGTCCCTCTAGGGTCAATCCTGAGCCCAACTCTCTTCCTGATCTACATCAATGATCTCCCTAAACACATACTTAAATTATTCCTTGACATCTAAGCTGATGACAAGACCATCTACGGCAACACATCAAAGGCTGTAAATGACAAAGTTCTCTCTGATTCTCTCTCCTCTGATCTCGAGCGCGTGGTTCAGTGAGTTATGAAACCGCGTCGTGACGTCGCGTCACCCAGTAAGCCCTTCTTCAGTGCGTTGGTGGAATCGTCCTTGCTGCAATGTCCACAAGGCCGGATCTTTTGTGATCGTCTAGAGATCTCGTCTTCGGAGATACCGGGTGCTCGTTGACGGAAGCAGTTCCACAAGTAAAAAAAAAAATAATAATGAAACATCAGCACATCAAAGAATTTTGAATAACAAAGACTCCAGAGATTGGGTTATATAAATGTATTAAAAGGAAACCATAAAAGAAATATATACAAGCATATGTACAGTTTGGAGTATGAGTTTGTAAGCAAGCATTTAAACTTCTAAGTGGGGCTTCCACTTGCTGGAATTCACAAGTCTATTAACTTAACCCTTTTTAGTTATCGGGCAATAGGCGAGGGGGGAGAGAGAGAGGAGAGGTGAGGTGGCTTGACTCTCTCTTCTGCTTCTAAATCTGAATCTGTATCTGAATCTTTCTCGAATTCGCAAGTCTATTAATTTAACCCTTTTTAGTTAACGGCAATAGGCGAGGGGGGAGAGAGAGAGGAGAGGTGAAGTGGCTGGACTCTATTTCCCTTTTTTGCACTGGATATGACTGTATTGGAATTTGTCACCATCGCTCGACTTGAAAACAAAACGTATGTTTTTTTGAAGTTATCATTCTGTCCATTTTGACTAAATCATTTATTATTGTTTTGCTTTAAAGAAAGAAAAAAAATACTTTGGCAGAATTGAAGCCAGCAAGGTTCTCTGGTAGTGCCCGGCACAAGATATTAACATTTATCTTTTAGTTAACTGGTGTTGCCTGGAATAAAATCTTAACATCTATCTTTCGATTACCCGATATTGCCCGGGATAAAATACTAATGTTAAATAAAAGCGTCACATCGACCCTAATGGTCTTATGCTGCCTCTCTTTGGTGTTACAGAGGGAAGACGTGGTTGGTTACCTTTAATGCATCTAAAACCAAACTCCTATCTTTATATCACCAATGCTCTGATCCCCATCTGGCATCAATTGAAATGGATGGCTCTCGTCTAGGAGAAGTCCCATGTTTTGACAAGCTTCTGGGTTTGTCCTTTACTCCTGATCTGAAATGGAACAGACTTTAAATTGCGAAAAGAAAAAGGCACACGCCTGACCGACATCAATTTGCGAGTACGTTCCTAAAATTTATTGCATATGAGAGTGTGGTTAGGAACTACTATTTGAAATATGATATGGTATTCGTTCGTTGATACATTTTCAATATAAGAACCAGCATATTTTTTTTCATTATATGTTGTTACCTTGGCGTTCTTTGTTCTTTAAATTTAATGCCCGCAAAGGGGAAAATTTGCAACTAACTTTATTGTAAATAAAATCTCTTTTTCGTTTTGAAACAAGACCTTTATATTTTATTCTTACCCCCCCCCCCTTTTTATTTCATGCTTTTATTTTTTTTTTTTTCAGGCTAGTTATTTTCGCGTCGAATTTATCTGAAAGAGGATAAATTTCCAACATCAAAAATATTTGCCCGGTTATTACTACTGATAATGTCATAGATATATAGTAGATTGATTTGTTTTAATGCAAAAAAAAAAAAGAAAAAAAAAAGAAAAACGAAACAAAAGACAAGATACAGATAATTATAATAGAAATACCTTTTACTAATTTGCGACAATTTTAGACTAACACCCTTGGCTAAAGTGATATTTTCTTTTTGTTACATTCGACTTTCATTTTGTTTTATTGAAAATCTTGCCGGAAAAAAGTACAAACAATTATTTTAAAATTTAAACATTCGTACATTAATTTAACCTAAAATGATGAATAATTATCATTTCCAGGCTACTCTAACATTGTAGAAATTGTTCACTAACCCGAAGTCTGGCTGGTAAGTTTGTAAAACCATGCGTAATCGCTTAAACCTCCCCCCCCCTCAAAAAAAAAAAAGCTTACACAGTTTATTTCCATGAGGAAAATAATAATTTTTGGTTAGTGTTCTAAAATGCTATAATGTCTCTGAAATGAAAAATGATTTGACGTCCAAATAATATTGAAGCAGATCTCCTCCCTAAATTCTTAAATAATTGTTTTGTTTGTTTATCTTTCCGCCAAGTTTTTAAGGCGTTAATGCGTAATCGCCTAAAAATAGAATTTTGTTTTATTTTAGAAGAGTAACCTAACCGAGAGACTCGATATACTACTACTACTACTACTTGTAAGTTATATAAGTTTAAATATGAAAAAATATAAAAAGTTATAAAAATAGTAATTCTTTTTTTAATCTATAAAACAGTTTAAATGTATTTAGAATTGATTTTTAGAATTACACTTACATTTTAATGTTGGCAAAATGTCCATGTCTTTCAGTGGAAACAAACCACCCAAAGGTTTCAAGAATTTACTAGTAGTCTCGATGTTATTGCTTCTATACCCAACCAATCTTAATTTTACAATCAGGCCACCGATCGGGTGTGCAGAAACGAATCTCCGAAATCAACCCAAAAGCTATATTTGTACCATACGCTTACCATTCAATATATACATGCCGCTTCTGTAGCAGTTCACTTTGTTACATTTTATTTATTTTACTTTTTTGCATACTGGACCGGTTATTCTCATTCTTTTCTGCATCTACACATCGCTGGGACGTCTTGATTCAGTTGACCGGTCTAAGTATCAAGCAGACTGTGGAAACTAGATGGAGTAGTCGAGCAGATGCTGTAAATGTTGTGGTAAAAAAATTATTGGAAGTCGCTATTGCCATTGCTCACAGGAGAAGGAGAAAATACAACCACAAGATCGGATGCACCTTTAATTCTTAACTCCGTATTGTCGTTTCTGTTTCTCTTATTTCTGAGCTATTCTTATTTCTGAAAACTATTCTCCCAGAAATCAATGATGCCCAGAAGTATTTTCAAGAAAAGGGGCTGAATCTGCAACAAAGTTCTGTCAGGTTGACTGCCTTGAGGATTGTCTTCTTCAGAACTGAGAAAAGATGGTGGACACTGCAATAGACGAGTCTATAGAGATGAGAAAACGAAATGAGGCTGCGTGTTCACATCACGTCGGGTTCACCAAAATATAGAGAAATGAGACAACTCTATGGAGTTTTATTCTATATAAATAAACAAACTTTATTTGTCATTTTCGTTGGTAGCGTTTATTAGAAGAGAGAAGCGTATTAGTAAGAGAGTTCAGTGTTCGTACGCGCACGTGTTTTTATAGTAGTCATGACGAGTTCCTTGTGTGGAGACGAAGATTAGATATCCAACAATTATATATAAATCAGGCCTGTTAAAGGAGAAAGAGACAGATGTTCTTGTGTGAAGATAGAATTGATGTATTGCCGGCTTAAAGAACAGTTCAGTCCACACATGTTTATAGCTAGTAGTCGCCGGGTCAAAGAAAGTCGATTACAGGAGAAAGAAAGGACTTCAGTGTATTAATGTGTTGTGTGAATTGTATTGGAAGAGAACCATAGCTAGCTTGTAGTATTCATGTTCGACCTCAGGCGACGTTTGCTGTTGGGCAGATCAGCGAGAAAGAGAATTAAAAGTTTGTGATTTCGCTTTTTATATACTTGGTCATGTGACTGAGAGTTGGCTTGTGATTGGACAAGCCAGGGAGAAATGGATTTCAAATCTCGAAGTTATGAGAAGTAGCTCCTGCCTGTAGTAGCGGGTTTCGGCTGTTGGAAAAGTTTTCAGAAGAAAACCAAAAATGTTTATTGAAATAAAAGAAAGGTTCTTTTATTTGTGTCAGTTGTAATTTAGAAAATTCGAAGTAGTGAGGATTTTGTAATAACAGTTGCTTGTAAAATCCGTTTTTGTGTCAACACGAGGCTTTTTGTTTTTGACTGTATTCAAATTTGTTTCGTAGAATTGAATATAATTTCTTTAAATTTGAACGGTTTCAGTGGAATTGGAAGTCGTTAAGTTGCTCGTTGCTAAAAGTCAGTGACGAATTGATTTATTGACGAGTTTACTTACAGTGGAGGTTGTGAAAAAATAAATGTGTCGAGTGTGCTCTTCTGTGAAGAGTGTTTAGGATGGCTAGTCGTCAGTAACACGTTTTTGTTGGATTCGACTGTTGAGTAAACAGTTCTTTATTTTTTCTGTGGAAAAGAAAATGTTGCTTTTCTGTGAAAAGAATTTCTTTTGAGAGGTTATTTTGTGAGGGGAGTGCTTCTTGTAGCAACGCCTTGTATGTAAATGGAGTTGAGTTGACCGATGTGGTGTTGTTGTTGTTGTAATATGCGCGGTGCGCGTATAAGGCGGAGAAAAAGGTAGCATGCAAAACAGCGAAAGTCCAGGCCAGGTATTAGAATTTTTCGTACAGTAAGAAAGTGTTAACACTTTTTGTAGGCTGGCGTTTTTTGTTTTTTTTTTAATGTAGCCGTTGTGAAAGAAAAGATTTTTGTTTTGTTTTGTTTCAAGGAAACGTCTCCGGTTATCATTTTCCGTGAAAATGTGGGATGTATTTGAAATGAAATGTATTTCTGATAAAATGTTTTTAGCTTTATTTATTATAACACGTGTCTTTGAACATTAGGGACTGCCAGAATTCACCGCAGAATTACCCCACCCTATATGTAACACGATGTAACTTTATTATAAATTAATATTATCAGTATAAATTTTGTACCATTCAAAAAAAGAAGGGCAAGATAAACCAGTAATAATTGTTAAAAATTTTTCATCAAACGAAAATAATGAAATTACGAGACGAAAATCCTGTTTTGCATAATTGGCGCTTTAAAATAATGTTCCCATGTAGTAGACATTCCTAACGTGAAAACATACCCGTATTTAATAAATCTAGCAAAAATCAACTAATGGTCAGATTTTTGTGAGATTTTCGATACTTATCCACTTTAGAATGAAATTACATATAAAATGCACTTTTCGTAAAATATACGAGGGGAAATGTTTTTTAGTGCTGTTGCGTATAGCCAAAGCCCCACCACTGCCCCCACCTGCCCTTTCTATGAACTCTCTGAAAAAGGAGGAAGACTAGCGAGCGGTATGAAAAAACATGGCGCTCAATAAAGCTGCTATTACATCCTAACTCCGTGTCGTCTTCACTCTGATATTAAGCCGTGGACGTAACATGGTAGCAGCGATGTTTATGGAATTAATGACATCCAAGGAGACCGACAAATCATCAAAGAACGTGTAAGCAGTATTACTCTTGGTTTTAACTTCTGCTATGTTTTTCTTTTATTAGTCGGTCGCTTCAGTAATGGCACCTCGTGGTCCCGGCAGTCTGTTATTTTTACGATCATTATTATTGATATCGAGTTGCTGTCGCAAGTGATTCTTGCCAAAACTTTTTTTTCCTGCTTCTTTGCATTAATTAACGTTCAAATCAAAACACTTCTGCTTGACGGCGATGTCATGTCCGCTGAAGAGAATATGACTGCTGCAAATGATACCGTGTCATTGACTAACGATATGTCCGGCTTACACTTAAGGCCACCAGAGCGACTCGTATTTAATGAGCATAAGGCAGACTCGTGGAAAATATTCCATAAACGATGGTCTAACTACTCGTTATTGACACGTCTGGACCATAAACCACGAGAAATTCAGGTTGCCCTTCTGGAGAACTGTTTGGGCGATGACGCCATGAAAATATACTAGGGCATGCAGTTCAACACCCCGGAGACTGAGTGCACTGTAGATGACATACTACAAGCTCTGGAGGAGTATTCCGTCGGAATTCTCAACGAAACATATGAGAGATTTGCGTTCCGTCAGAGGAAACAGGGTGAGGGAGAGGCTTTCGACAAGTTCTACAATGATTTAAGGGTACTGTCGAAGACTTGCAATTTCTGTACCCGATGCAGTGACTCACTTCTGCGGGACCAAATTGTAGAAGGTGTACGTGACCAATTAACCAAGCAGGAGCTACTGAAGATACAGCACCTGACTCTACAGAAGAGTGTTGACATATGCAGAGCGGCTGAAATTGCCTCAACCCACAGCCAAGGAATGGGACTGGATACAGCCCAAGTAATGAGAGTATATGAAACCAGTCAAATAAAGGAACCCGTCTACAAAAGAGAATGCCAATTCTGTGGCTACGCACATGTGCCAAAGGGCAACAGATGCCCAGCCCATGGCAAATTATGCCATGCATGTAATGAGAAAGGACATTTCGAATCCAAATGTCCCAACAAAGACAGAAGGACGCGAAAACAGAGACAGAGCACACGGATGTATGGAAGCAAGAAACGTATTGCACCCCCACCACGGGTAAACCAACTTGATACATCCTCAACAGAAGAGGATGAAGAATACACCCACTGGGTAAATGCGATAAACCCCCAGAAAACAAAACAGGCAAAAGATGCCAAGTGCCTTATGCTTATGCTCATGAGCTCAACAAAGCACTACACCATACCAATTCTCGAGGACGTCCTTCATGACATGAGAGATGCAAAAGTATTCACAAAAGTGGACCTCTCATCAGGATATTGGCACGTTGAGCTCGATGATGCATCCAGTGACTTGACCACCTTTCAGACATGTTTTGGCCGATATTGCTGGCGTCGGTTACCATTTGACCTGAACTCTTCAGCCGAGATATTCCAAAGAAAGCTGAATGAACAAGAAAGAAATTATTTTCCAGATTGACACAGGGGCATCCATTAATACCCTCCCTGAAAGGTTTGCAAAAAGGATGCAACCATACAAAGGGGTTTTGTCAATGTGGAATGGGTCTTTGATGAAGCCACTTGGTGTATGCCGAAGAAAGATAAAAAAGCCCAAAACGCAGCAAACCTACTCAGTGAAATTTGTAGTGTTTAGGGATGGAGATGATTGACAGCCACTGCTTGGCCTGCGGGCAAGTGTACAAATGGGCCTTGTGGAGATAAAGCAGAAGAACTTCCACCATGTCGCAGCAGTCAACATAGAGGAAAGCTACAAGGAAGTATTCGATGATCAACTGGGCAAGCTGCCGGGCGTTGCCACTCTCCAGCTCAAGCCAGATGCAATACCAACTATAATGCCCAATCGGAGAGTCCCTATAGCTATACTCTCTGAAGTGAAGAAGGAGTGATCAGACCAGTAGATAAACCCACTCCATGGGTTAGCCAACTTGTCATAACAAAAAAAAAAAACGAGAAAATGAGAATATGCTTGGATCCTCATGAGCTCAACAAAGCACTACACCATACCAATTCTCGAGGACGTCCTTCATGACATGAGAGATGCAAAAGTATTCACAAAAGTGGACCTCTCATCAGGATATTGGCACGTTGAGCTCGATGATGCATCCAGTGACTTGACCACCTTTCAGACATGTTTTGGCCGATATTGCTGGCGTCGGTTACCATTTGACCTGAACTCTTCAGCCGAGATATTCCAAAGAAAGCTGAATGAACAATTCCAGGGCATGCATGGAGTTGTTATCATTGTAGATGACTTGGTAATCTATGGGAAAGACCAAGAAGAACATGACAGACGGCTCGACAAGCTACTCCAGAAATGCCAAACAATAGGAGTTAAACTCAACCCAGAATAACTGGAGACCGGACTTGACGCGATCACTTTCATGGGGCATCGCATCACTAAAGACGGCATTGGAGTCAACCCAGAAAAAGTAAGGGCTATCACTGACATGCCAGCACAAGGAAACATTGGGACTCTCCGCAGATTCCTAGGTATGGCGAACTACATAGGGAAGTTTATTCCCAATCTGGCAACAGTGGCAAAACCCCTCCAGAACCTGACTAAAAAAGATGTTCCGTGGTCATGGTCAGATTCCCAATAAGCAGCTTTCGACACTGTCAAAGAAGCAATTGTAGACTCACCCGTCCTTACATACTACGACCCCCACAAGGAGCTGATTCTCGAGAATGATGCATGTGAGTACGGGTTAGGAGCAGCGCTAATGCAGGTGGACAAACCAATTGTATTTGCAAGTTGATCACTATCAGATGCCGAACAAAGATATGCGCAAATTGAGAAGGAGATGCTGGCAGTTGTATATGGCCTAGAGAAATTTCACCATTACACACATGGAAGAGAAGTAGTAGTTTTGACTGACCACAAGCCGCTTGTCTCAATCAGCAAAAAGCCCTTATCGAAGACACCAAAACGGCTGCAGAACTTCCTGCTACGGGCGCAGCAATACAACTACACACTACGATATAAACCAGGGAAAGATATCCCATAAGCAGATACGCTGTCGCGATCACCAACAAGCAAGCCAGAGTTGGAAGAAATAATGTCAGTGAATAATCTGACAATGCAGCCGATACAAGACCACAGGCTCGCAGAGATTCGCCAAAAGACAGTTAAGGACTCCAACATGAGAACACTGGCAGAAGTAATCGCTAAGGGGTGGCTGCATAATAAGGAAAGCTTACCCAACTCTGTCAAACTGTTTTTTGATTACAGAGATGAACTCACGGTACAAGATGGGCTAGTACTGCGAGGACAAAGAATAGTCATACCACATGCTATGCGGAGTGAGATGAAACAAAAAGCACATGCCGGCCACCTCGGCATAAATACATGTCTGCGACGAGTGAGGGACCTCATATTTTGGCCAGAAATGTCTAAAGAGATTAGACAATACATCGAAGCCTGTGGCACCAGTGCAACCTATGCAGACTGCCAGCCAGCAGAAGCACAGATCATAGCACCAGTGCCGGAAAGACCTTGGCAATAAGTAGCAGCAGACCTTCTGTCATGGGGAGGGAACAACTATCTGATCACAGTAGACAGACATAGCAATTTCTTTGAAATTGATAAACTGGATACGCCCACATCAGAAGCCATGATTGAATGCATGAAAACGCATTTTGCACGCCATGGAATTCCAGAGGTGCTGACATCCGACAATTGTCCTCAATTTTCATCTTATGCATTCCGAAGGTTTGCAAGTAAATGGCTATTCATACACGAGACAATATTGCCAGGCAACAGCCAAGCAAATGGTGCTGCCGAAGCAGCAGTAAAAATCACCAAACGCCTCTTCCGAAAATGCAAAGCATCAGGAGAAGATCCATTCCTGGGACTGTTGAACATATGCAACGCACCAACTGAAGGACTAAGTACCAGCCCAGCACAAAGAGTCTTTGGTAGAAGAGACAAGATCAACAAGTACCAGCTGTCGAGTTAAAGCTCAAGCCACTTTACCCACATTCAACTGATGAAGCATGGAGGAAACAGGAAAGGAGGATTAGGCACCATAAGACGGGGAAAGAGCTAAAAGGCCTCAACGTGGGTGATAATGTTCGAGTCCAGCCACTCAGTCCCTACACAAGAGAGTGGAGGGAAGCAACGGTCCGAAAACGAATGACGGATAGGTCCTATGAAGTGGAAGCAAGAGACGGACAACGATACCGCCGAAACAGGCGATTCCTGCGCAAAACGCCTGAGTCAAAACATTCCTTCCGAGGACACCATCAAACAACACACACAGCTGATGATCACCCTCAGTCTCAAATACAGCCTGACAATCCCATATCACAAAGAGAAAGGATTGCACAAGAAAATGAGCCGACTGAAGAAAACGTTTGTGTAAGGAATGACAGCCAACAAGTGACAACGCGCTCAGGACGCATTATTCGAAAACCTGCACGCTACAACGAATGAACAATTCACCCTCCCCCATGTGGCCATTTAAAATCCTGTCCCTATCCCTTCCCCCTTAGAGGAAAACAAAATAAACAAACACCCTCCCCAACAGGGGGAGATGTTGCGTATAGCTAAACCCCCACCACTGCCCCCACCTGCCCTTTCTATGAACTCTCCGAAAAAGGAGGAAGACTAGCGGTATGAAAAAACATGGCGCTCAATAAAGCTGCTATTACATCCTAACTCCATGTCGTCTTCACTCTGATATTAACCCGTGGACGTAACAAGTGCGTGCCCCCCCATATTTATTTTTTTCGAAATTCAAACAAAATATATTTAAATCTATCGAAATTTCTATTTATTATGTAACAAGTAAAAAATATTTATTTTTAAAAAATTTAAATGCACATATTGAACAAAAATTTATCTTGATGTTGCAATTAAAAAATTGATATAAACTTAATATTATTATGTTTTTTTAAATAGCGTTTTTTCGAATTAATATATACTATAATCAGTTGAATTGCCAAGAAAAAGAAACTTCGTAAACATTAATTAATTTTTAAAAGATTAAAACGATTAAAATTCCATTATTTCAAAATGTTCCGTTCCGTTATTTTTAATTAATTGTGTTTAAATTTTTTTTTTAATATGATGTTGAGACATTATGTTGAAAAAAGATCGCAGTGTAGTTCAGATCAGTAACCAAGATGGCGGCCAAGAATTAAATGCGGTCCGTGACGTAGTTAACCTCTTAAGTTCTGAGATATTGTGTCGAACAAAAATGGCGGCATAGTTCAGATCAGTAACCAAGATGGCGGCGTAGTTCAGATCAGTAACCAAGATGGCAGCCAAGAATTAAATGCGGGCTGTGAACGTAGTAAACGGCGAACTAATTGAATCCAAAATTTTTATAATAATTTTGGGACGTTTTCATTGGTTGTTTAGCACAGCCGTTGGTTATAAAAATGATTGGCAAATCCATTCGTCTCATTAGTCCTCTGATGGGGAAGGTCTCCTAGCGGCTTCGGCTGCAGGGAGACAGGGTAGTACACATCAAGGATTCGTCACTTGACACTCAGCCCGACAGGTGAGGGGCCAGGAACCGGCCCAGCACCTGTTGGACTGAGGTACGCCGCCTGGGTAATATCTAGGAGGTCCACCCTCCCAGGCCTTGCCACCGGGCTTTCCGGTGGGGCAAGTTTATTGCTTGCTGCCTGAGGTGCCCCGACCTGGGAATGCTGATGGGGTTACTCAGGCAATTTTTAAAATTGCAGGAGTGCCCCTTCTTTAGGGGAGCCTGCAGGGTTCCCACTTTCCGGCCTTGTGCCACATAATGCTTATGTGGGCAGCATTTAAATATACACCCCCATTAGTCCTCTGATAGGGAAGGTCTCCTAGCGGCTTCGGCTGCAGGGAGACAGGGTAGTACACGTCAAGGATTCGTCACTTGACACTCAGCCCGACAGGTGAGGGGCCGGGAACCGGGTCAGCACCTGTCGGACTGAGGTACACTGTCTGGGTAATACTTAGGAGGTCCACCCTCCTAGGCCTTGCTACCAGGCTTTCCGGTGGAGTAAGTTAATTGCTTGCTTCCTGAGGCGCCCCTACCAGGGAATGCCGACGGGGTTACTCAGGCAATTTCTACAATTGCAGGAGTGCCCCTCCTTTAGGAGAGCCAGCTGGATCCCCACTTTCCGGCCTTGTGCCACATTTTGCCCAGGTGGGCGGCAAATAAATAACTACCCCCATTAGTTCGTCTGATGGGAATGTGTCTCCTAGCGGCTTCGGCTGCAGAGAGACAGGGTAGTAGTACTCGTCAAGGATTCGTCACTTGACACTCAGGCCAACAGGTAAGGGGTCGGGAACCGGCCCAGCACCTGTTGGACTGAGGTACGCCGCCTGGGTAATACCTAGGAGGTCCACCCTCCCAGGCCTTGCCACTGGGCTTTCGGTTGGAGTAAGTTTATTTCTTACTGCCTGAGGCGCCCCTACCGGGGAATGCCGACGGGGTTACTCAGGCAATTTTTACAATTGCAGGAGTGCCCCTCCTTTAGGGGAGCCTGCTGGATCCCCACTTTCCGGCCTTGTGCCACATTTTGCAGAGGTGGGCAGCAAATAAATAACTACCCCCATTAGTTCGTCTTTTAGTCGTATACGTTATTTATTGCGCTTGCTATTGTTATCATTGTTATTATTGTTGTTATTATTGTTATCTCTTCTTGTTAAATTTGTTATTGCTTTTCTTTTTTTTCCCCCGTCGTTACTTATTTAAGTGCCGGATTGACCCCCATTTTTTCTCTTGTTACCCGTCGGCCATGGCATCTGCCAGCTGTGAGCCGATGGAGCCGGCGAAGGAAAAGTTAGAAGTGGAGAATGCTGTTTGGAATTAGCCGCCAGATGTTAAGATTGATTTGCAATCGTTTCTTGGGGAAGCCAAGAAGTGTGTAGAACACGTTACGGAATTACAATGGAACAAAGAAGACAAGAAGAATTCGCTAAGAAGACCATACTACTTCTTGTAATTGATAGAAAGACCAAAAAACTAATTCGATCAACGAAGGAGATTGTAACAAAGTTAATTGCAACCGTAGGAATGAGGGCAGAGAGAATTACGAAGACGAAAGGCTATAACACCTGGGCAGCCCTTTTCAAGTTTGAAGAGGACTGCATCAAACTTTCAAAGAATGAAATTATAACAACGGATTACATTCTGAGGATGGAATACCTGGGACGGAGACAGACTAACATTTCCATTTTCGAAGTCCCAGGTGTAATTCCAGGGGAATGTTTAGCGGCCTACCTTCTACAATATGGAGATATCACAGGGGTAAATGCCGACCAGTATAATGGTGTCTGGTCTTTTGACATCCTATTAAATAAGGAAACCTATTATGAAATACCCTACTACATTGAAACGCAAGAAGAGAAACTACCAATAGTGGTGGCAGGAAGGCGTCCAGCATGCTGGATATGTGGAGAAGTGGGGCACTTAACATATACATGCCCCAAGAAGCAGACAAGAATCCAAAAAAAACGGATACTATCGCACTTAGAGGCAGACGCACAACCTGGATCTAAAATACCTGAGAAGGTAGAGAAAGCCAACCCATCTCAAAGGAGATCGAATTGGTCGATAACACAGAAGCAGCCTCAGCAGCCAGTAAAGAAGGATGAATGAAAGGTCGTACCTATCAAAAAATCACCTCCCAAAACATATGCAAAATCATTAACAAAAGATCAAAAACTTCAAATTCGCACAAGTAAGGACCCTGAAGGGAATAAGTTTAAGGAACTACTTAAATTATAAGAAAGCCTAGATGAAAAACGCGAAGGAAAAAAATCTGTCCCCTTCCCCGAGTCCCTGTTCCCAGAGAAACCAAATCCAAGCTCCAAGGAAAAACTCTCCCCTAAAAAAGTCCCAGCCCCAGCTAACACTTCACTCCCTATCAGGGGAAAAAAATGACTTCTCTAGGCGCTCCTCCTAAGAAAATAAACCCGAAACCTTCTCCCTTTTGCATACCTGTTAAAACGCCTCGGAGCACTCCCCCCCCTCTCCCATGAAAACAGATATGGCCCCTCCCACCCCGTCAGACAAAAAAAGGCACATAGCCCCTCTTCGGAGAGTGAATCTCGAAAAAAAAAAAATCCCCTCCCTTTTTTACAGGCAAAGCAGTCTGCCAAATAACAGCAGAAGGAGAAATAGTTATGAAGGCTCATAAAAATAAGGAATACAAAAACCTTTTATTTTTAAAAAACATTTAAAAAAAAAAGACATCACAAACCCTGAAAATTTCCCCAAAGCCCCAAGAATATTGACTGTTGTTAGGCCCAGAGCTGAGGCGAGTGGAGTTTGGACAATGATGGAGGAAGCAAATAGCGCCTTTAATTTGTTTCCTCCAGTCGTTTTCTTTAATGACAATGATATTTTAAAAATGAAGGATTCATGCGTTGGACGGGTCCCTATCAAAATGCATCCATCACTGTATAGGGCCATTAAACTAACCTTTCCTCTTGACATCGGCGGTCTGTCCCCTGACGGGTCAATCACCACTGAGATGACCACTGGATCCATGGGGCAGCTGTCGGTGTCTTGACACCGTCTATGTTTGGTCAGGACTCCCAACCCTAAGTAAACCAAGATGGCCTTAAGATTAGCTACTTTGAATGTCCGAGGGTTGAGGGACGCCTCTTGTAAACTTCGAGTTGCACGCGACCTTCAACGCCTCGGTGTGGATATATGTTGCTTACAGGAAACTCACTTTATTCCAATTGACTATCAGGATGTGCTCCTTAGAGACTTTCAGCTCTACTCAGCACATTTTGATACCCATGCAAGGGGGGTTACCTGGCTAGTTAAGTGCATTCTTGATGTGTCGTGTGATCCTATTTATGCAGATCCGGAGGGAAGATTGCTCGTTCTGGATGTTACTGTAAAGGATGAGGCATTTCGTTTTATTGGGGTTTATGCGCCCAATAACCATACTGAGGTAGTTTCCCTTTTTTTGGCGAATCGAGCCCTTCATGAATTCGTCTCGCCAGTTAGTTTTAGCGGAAGACTGCAATGCGGTCCTGGATCCCGAATTAGATCGTGGGGTTAATACCACAAGGGATAACTAACCAGGACCGGGATGCTAAAGCGTTTCGAGACTTTGTCGACAAGTTTGATCTTGTCGATAAATTTTGAAGTGAAAAACCCGGGGATTTAGCATCTTGGACAGGTAGACGTGGCTCCAATCCAGTGCAACTTTCGAGTTACATCGATCGGTTCTTAGTTAGGAGAGTCGACCCAGGGCTTTTAGACTGTCCAAGTTTTCATAGTATAGTTTATTCGGACCATAGGCTTGTCCGAGTTCGAGTAAACTTAGATAGTGTTAAGCCTAGGATGGCTAGTTACTGGAAGTTCAACACGTTGTTGTTCGATATGAAGGACTTCCGGGAACAGCTTCTACTAACAATACAGAGGAAATTGATGGGGGCTATCATCGGGAGTAAGTGGTGGGGTAACCTAAAAAAAGTCATTAGGTTCTTCGTTGCTCAACCTTAGTTCTAGAGCAGCGAAAGCGGCACTAGAAGATAGATTAGAAAGGGTGGTGGAGGAGGGGGATAGTGCTACTTATACTATAGTTAAGGCTGAACTGGACTCCTTGGATAACAGAGAGGACCAGGGATTACTAGTTAGGGCTAGGTTAAAAAGAGCGCCAAACGAGGCAACAAATATGGCTGCGTCATTGCGTGCGGAGGAGTTTCGACGTTCTGCGGATCGACACATCGCCAGTGTCACATTGCCGGCCGGCCGAACCATAACTTCGAATGACGGAATCTTGGAGGGTTTTCAAACTCATTTTCAGGATCTTTTTACTAAGGAGCCCAGTCTGACTATTGAACAGTTTGAGACCTATTTAGCCGACTTTTCTTGCCTTGAGGCGACCGAAGTAGCTAAGTGTGAAGGTAGTATAAAAGAGGAAGAAGTCATTGAGGCCTTGAAACAGGTCTGGCTAGACAGAACCTCAACGAGGTGTATTTGAGGCTGTCGCCCATTCTTATCCCTTTGCTGACTGTACTTTTTAACTCCTGGTTTAGGAATGGGTGCATACCTTAGTACTTTACCAGGAGGATCATTAAATTGTTACACAAAGATAAAAATGGAGGGGATGGGATAGGTAATTTCCGGCCCTTAACGATGTTAAACACAGAGTTAAAGATTTTGGCCAAGATCTTAGCAAATCGTCTGCAGATTGTCTTACACCGTCTAATAAGTCCCGAACAGACTTGTTCTGTTAAGGGCCGGACGATTCAAGATAATTTGTACATGATATGCTTGATCGTAGAAAAAGTCGACACAGAAGCCGTGCTGATCAATTTAGATCAGTCCAAAACATTCGACAGAGTAGACCATCATTACCTAGAGGCTGTTCTTCGCTCGGCTGGGTTTGGTCCCCAGTTTTGCTCTTGGATTCGCCTCTTGTATGCCAACCCCGGTGCTATGATGGAAGTGAATGGAGTGAGATCGAAGCCCTTCATGTTAACAAGATCGATCCGTCAAGGTTGTCCATTATCCCCAATGTTGTATGTGCTGGCGCTTGAGCCATATTTGCGCCAGCTTCAGGTGAATCCAGTCCTTCGCAGGATTACTTTGCCAGGTGGCTCTACCTTGGTAAAGTATACCGCCTATGCTGATGACGTGACTGTGCTTGTAACGAGCAGTGCTGAGATTAGAGTCGTCGACATAGAAACAAATCGGTATGCTAAGGTCACAGGGGCCATAATTAACTATGTTAAGTCTATTGGCTTACGTATCGGTGCCTGGAGGGGTATGCCCCTTCAGGGACCCTTTGGTTGGACCGATGGGCTGTGTAGCTACTCAGCGTCTGGTTTGGCCCCGGCCTCCAGCTGGAGAAAAATTGGTCGGAAGTATTGGAAGCGGTCAAGGTCATTTGTGGGCCTTGAGAAACCTGCTTTTGAAGTGTCGGGCATAGGTATGCAATTCTCATATCTACCCCTTGATCCTTTACAGTCTATCAGTTCTTCCACTTCCGGAGGCCACACTAGTTGATCTGGTGCGAGCTCTTTTCGCGTTCTTATGGCACGGAAAGCAAGCCATGGTTACCCGAGAGGTCTGTTGCCTGCTCCGTCTGAAGGTGGTCTGGGTATGCCTAGTGTGGAAATACGTAGACACACTCTTAGGCTGATATAACCTGGATCGAATGTGTACACCTAGTGAGGGAAACGGTGTCTTCTGGATAGAAGACACTAAGAAAGCCTTTCAGGCTTTGGAGAGTGTGCATTCGGCTGAGGGGCAGGCAAACAAGTTGCCCCGAAATAAGTGCCCTTTCTATTGCGAGTGTTGGCAGGCCTTTAGATTCCTTCTACGGGTGAAAGAAAGCCTCTCTGACACCCAGCTTTTATCTCGCAAGGCACTATATCGGGCCTTAGTGAGGGGATTTGTTCAAGACAAAAAGATTGAGGAGTTCGGTTTTACGAAGGAGGAGCGCCGCTTAATATGGCCTTGGGTGCCTGGGTCGAGCTGCTTCGATAATTACGAGGCATCACTCACCTGGCTGGTAATATGAAATGCCCTCTGGGTCGGCAAAAGACTTTACGCAGCAGGTTTTATGGAGACACCTAATTGTGTCCGATGCGGAGATTGGGAGGAAGACCTTGATCATGCTTTCTTCCACTGCGCCATCGTTCGACCGTTGTGTGAGTTAGTTGAAGGCTTCACGGTTCGCATGCTGAGCGGGCGGTTTTTTGATTCGGTTTCCCCGTGCTGCAACTGGGCACCGACCATGAAGAAAGAAGAATGCTATATTTTTCTGTGTTTGCTAGCTGTTATGAGAGGCGTGATTTGGACGACGCGGCAGAAGGAGGTTTACGGAGATGAGACTTTCACTGCTCCCCAGCTTGTTCTCATTTTCAAATATCGATTGAAAATGAGAATTAAGCTGGAGAAGGTGAAACTCGCTCCTGTGAATTTCAACGACAGGTGAGTGAAAGTTTCGCGACTCTGTAGATTGAATGGGGATAATCTTGAATTCCTTTTTTGAATTGCTTAGGTTTTTAAGAATTTTGTGTGTCCTGAATGAAGATACATCGGACCACGTAGAATAGGCTAGTTAGGCATTTTTGTTCGATTTTTAACTTAGCTAGAGTATGCATGTTGTCATCGTCCCAATCCCTTTTTAATTTTCCCTGTCCCATCGCCCCCCCATTTTTTTTTTTGTTTTTTTCTCCCTCTTTTGGTTCGATAATCTCCACTACCGGCCCCATTAGGTGACGGATAGACTGTTTTGTCAGTGATGTAGGCCCAATTTTGTGGTGTTTATTTAATAAAGTCAGTTTTTGGGGGACCTACATCTTTTCGACTGACAAAACTTTTCATCTGCCACAATTATTAGTGAGGGGGTTCTTTTTACTAACCACTTTTTGTCATTGTATATTTCTCATTCGAGATTTTTATTCCCAACCCCCCACATCATGTATATATATTTGTAATTTTCGGGTTTTAAGTAGGATGTCCACAGAGTAATTCTGGTATTTTGGTGAAAAAGTCTAGTTAAGTTAACGTTATGTTAGTAGGACAACATTAACCCCCATCCCCCTTTTTCGGCCTTGTGCCACATTTTTATTTGTAAAATTTATTTTTACTAAATAAAATAAATATTTACCCCCCATTAGGAGTCAAAAACATTTTACCCCCCCCCCTTTTTTGATATAATGGAAAAATCCTTTCGGATTCAATTTTGGTTTCACTTGAGAAAAAGGAAAGAAAAATAAATAAATAAATAAAAAATAAATGAACAAAGAAAAATAAACCAATAAAATAATTGTTTTTTTTTTTTTGTTTTTTTCTTCTTCTGGTTTTGGGGGAATTTGTCTTTATTCTCATTGGTCAAAAAGAATTATTAATATATTGATATAATGTGTGCAAAAAGAAGCCATTAAATATAAAAATAAACACTTTTCAAATATATATATAAACATACAAATAGAATACTTTTCAAATACATATAAACATATGCACAGAAATTCACAAATATACATTTTTTGTTTCGTTTTAACAAATGTTTGCCAAAAAAAAAAAAAGATATACAAAAAGAACTATTTGACAAATAGGAAGTTTACAAAAGGGTTTTAACAAGTGGCCTTTTTTTCTTTTCTTTTTTTTTTTTGTAACAAAAACTGGAAAATTATGTTAGGTATTAGTTGGTTAATTTGGTTAGTAAGGTAGAAATGGGCGCAGTTTAACGTCGTGTCCGGAACAATTTACAAATTTTTTTTTTTTTTTTTTTTTGTGATTTTTAACTGTTCATGCTTCTCCTTTTAGGTTTCTGAAAAGAGATTTATTCATAATTAGATTCCAAAAAGTTCGGTTATAAAATGTCTTAATTTTATTCTTTTTATAGGTTTAGTGAAAATGTCGGCTATATTATTCTCAGACGTCACATAAGTAAGATTTTTTCCTTATTTCATCCCTTATAAAATGATATCTGATATCAATATGCTTCGACCTTTGATGAATCATAGAATTATTTGCTAATAAGATACTGCTCTGATTATCACAATGAATTACTATAGGTTTTTTTACTTAGATCTGGTTTTAAAATAGATTTTAGAAGGGTGTTCAGAAAAATTGCCTCCTGCGCGGAATGAGTAAGAGCCACATATTCTGCTTCACAAGTAGAAAGGGCAACAATTTGTTGCTTTTTAGTTTTCCTTGTAATTGACAGTCTAAAACAATACCCCGCTATACTCTTTCTATCCTCAGAGTTAGCCCAATCTGAATCCGAAAAACCTTCTAAATTTAGAGGATATGTAGATTTTTTAAATCTTAAAGATTGTTCCTTAGTTCCTTTTAGATAACGAAGGATTTGTTTTACCCGATTAAGGTCTTTAATTGTCGGTTTCGATAAATTTTGTAGATAGCTTTGTTACAATCTCAGGCCTTGTTGCGGTCATCAAGTAGATGAGGCTCCCTACCATTTCCCTGTATATTTGATTATCTATGAATTTTGTTTCGGTCCTTATATTTTTATTTATGTCCATTTCGACGGGAATTGAACATGGCTTAGCATCTTGCATTCCGAACTTGAGCAAAAGTTTTTCAATGTATCGTGATTGGTTCATAGTTATAGTTTCATTTTCACAGGTAAATTTTATACCAGGAACCATGACAGTCGTCCAAGACCGGCCATTTTAAATTTTTTATTTAATTCATTTTTAACATCTTTTAAAGTGTTGTCACAGTTTGAGGCGAGTAATATATCGTCAACCCAAAAAAACAAAATCAACAATTTATTACCTACATTTTTGGTATACATGCACGCGTCTACGGAACATTGTTTGAATTCCTGTTCTAAATAATTATGGAGTGTTAAATTCCAATTGTGTGCACTTTGTTTTAGTCCATATAACAATTTATTTAATTTCCACACCCAATTTTTATTTTTCATTTTAAATCCCTCTGGAGGGTAAATGTAGATTTCACAGTCAATCGGAGCATTTAAATAAGCATTTTTTACATCCATTTGATGTATTTTTAAATTGTATTGAGTGGCAAGTTGTAATAAAATTCTAATTGTCGGTAAATTTGTCGTTGATGAAAATGTTGAAAAATATTCCACTCCAGAAACTTGTGAGAAACCTTTTGCCACAAATCTTGCTTCAAAAGTTTCACTGCCAGATTTTTTTGGAAAAACCCCAGTGTGAAGAAATGATATTTTTATCTGTTGGTTTTGCCACTATTTCGTATGTGTTATTTTTAGATAAAGCTTTCAATTCGGATACCATAGCTTGTTCCCATTCTTGGTGATTTTCTGAATTAATCGCCTCATTATAACTTTCCAGGGCGCTGTTCAACGAATAACAGTAATCCACGGCGTAATCTTGTATCTTTTCAATTTGTAAGAAGTCTGGCCTTTTTTGCTCCCTTATTGGGTATCGACGTGTCTGGTTACTATTTTCGTCAGAAGTACTGTAATTGTCGTCGTTATTAATATTTTCATTGTGATCGATTAAGATGCTAGGTAATATTTCATGTTTTTCATCCACTAGATCGCCATTTTTTAAATTTAATGTATCGTTGAATTTTACAATTTTACGACGTATTTACAAATTTTACAATTTTACGACGTATTTACAAATTTTACAATTTTACGACGTATTTACAAATTTTACAATTTTACAACATATTTTTACCCTTTTTATGCCGTTTTGAGCTGCGAAGTACATTAAATATGCCGGGCTATTTTTATCGTAACCTATGAAAGTACATTTTTCGCTTTTAGTATTTAGTTTACTGGTGTTTTCTATAAATGCAAAACAATCAGAACCAAATAGATACATTCTGTTAATTTTAGGTTCATACGGCGTTTTTCCTAGCCTCTTATTGAACGATCTATTTCTGATATATGCTGCTGCCATTAAAGCGTATGTCCATAAACTATGCGCTAATTTCGATTCGATAAGTAGGCATCTTGTCATCTGAAAAAGGGTTCGCCATGCCCTTTCAGCGGTGCCATTTTGGAAGGGGGAATACGGCGCCGATTTCTCATGCTTAATATGGTGATTAATTAATAGAAGTTCAAAGTCTTTACTAGTAAATTCAGTCCCATTGTCTGAGCGAATACATTTTACTGAACCGTATGGGGCAACATCAGCTAAATATTTCTTGGTGGCGAGGATAGTGTCGGATTTGTTTTTTTAGAAAATAAACCATAATTAAACCGGAAAAATCATCAATAAAGTTCAAAACATACCTTAGATTATTTCTCCCCATCGGGCTGATCGGACCTGCTAAGTCACAATGCACAAGTGAGATAATTTTCGTAGCTTTTTTGTCTGGCATTCAGCTTATAGCTTTTGTCATTTTCCCCTGTGCACACACATCACAATTTGTGACATCGTCTGAAGGTATTATTTTCATGCCTTCAACTACATTTGGTAATTTTTTAATATCAGCTGTATTGCAGTGTCCTAGAATTTTATGCTAGGTTTCCAAGTCGTGACAGGCAGTTTTTGAGGGAACCATACTTTTTAAATAATATAGTCGGACATTTTCTTTAATGCCAAATACAGTTCCATTGGGATATATCAATTTTCATGTATTTTGGCCAAATTGTATATTCGCGCCTTGTTTAATTGCAGCCTGCACGGAAAATATGTCTTGCCTAAATGTAGGTATGAACAGAGCATTTTTTAGAATACAGTTACAGATTTTGCCTTTATTATTTTCTAGGGATATTTTAGCATCGCCTCTTTTCAAGACTATATCATTTATTTGACCACCGTCGGCAAATTCGACAAAATGACTTTGAGGATTAAAGTTTGAATTAAAATTAATAAAATCAGATTCCTTGGTGATAACGTGCGCTGTAGCACCACAGTCTACAAAGAGATTTTTACAGTTTCTGGTATTGTCAAAGTTACATGTGAATAGAAATGTATGTTCTTCCTCAAAGTTCTCAACGTTTTTTATGGAGTCCATTTTAGAGCGTTTATATCGACATTGGAAACTTGTGGTTGGGTCGTCCACAATTATAGCAGATAATTTTATTCTTTCTCTTGGGAAAATTACTTTTGGAGAATACGTTAAGGTGAGGTGCGTAATTTGGTGGTGTCTGTTTTTGAGAAGCATTTTTGAACTTCATAATATTGCTGGAGTTATTATTGTCCACGAGCATACGATTAGTCTCTTTGTAAATGCGCAATGCCACTTTAAATTCGCTGAAATTTATGGGTTTGTCTTTCTGAGTTATAACAGTTGTAAATGGTTTAAAATGGGCTGGAAGTCCCTTGAGGGTCATTGATATCAACAAGCTATCGCTTATTATTTCACCTGAGAGTTTTAAGGCATTTCTGTCCTTATAACGTAGTCGGTAATCGTTTCATCCTCGTTACGTTTCAGAGACGTTAATTCTCTATATAGGGATATTATTTTCGGTTTCCCTTTTGATAAATAATGTTCTCTTGATATGTTCAATGCTTTCCTTCCATCATCCAATGCGTCTCTTATAATCAGAGACAGACTTCTATCGTCTAAACATTCAATCAGTTCTGCAAAAACAGTCGCGTTCTTTTCGAGAAATTCGGGGTCGTTTGGATTCTCTGTTGGAGATTGTATGACTTTGTGTAGTTTTCGAATCCTTAGATATCCCAGAAATTTTACCTGCCACAATTCGAATTTAGATTCCGATCCGTCAAAGAAAAGACGGTGGCTGGGCGCATAACCTGTTAAGTTTTGAGACATTGTGTTGAAAAAAGATGGCGGCGTAGTTCAGATCAGTAACCGAGATGGCGGCCAAGAATTAAATGCGGGCCGTGATGTAGTTAACCTCTTAAGTTCTGAGATATTGTGTTGAACAAAGATGACGGCGTAGTTCAGATCAGTAACCAAGATGGTGGCGTAGTTCAGATCAGTAACCAAGATGGTGGCGTAGTTCAGATCAGTAACCAAGATGGCAGCCGAGAATTAAATGCGGTCCGTGACATAATAAACGGCGAACTGATTGAATCCAAAATTCGACAATTTTTATAATAATTTTGGGACGTTTTTATTGGTTGTTTAGCACAGCCGTTGGTTATAAAAATGATTGGCGAATCCATTCGTCACATACCCCATTAGGAATCAAAAACATTTTACATATGAAGTTTTAATATAAACATGACTTTTGTCAGCTATTTTATCGCCAGATTAAAACCAATTTGAAAATATTATTGCACAAATATCAAGCATTTTGTAGCCACCCGCCTCATATTTTGTTTGTCTCTTTTTACCGAACAAAATATGGAACTCCGTAGGTAACCAAATGAACATTCAGTAAAACCGTATTTCATATTTAATATACAAATGTTTATAACATTAGTAATCATTAAACTGTGTAAATATTAAAACCTAACAAAATTATAACAAAGATTAATTATTAATTGCAGTTTGAAGAAGATAAACAAAGGTTTTAAAAAATCATTAAGTCGCTTTTGCTTATCCATAGTTCGTATAGTTAACACAAATCTGATGTCACAGAAACATGCGTCCATTTTCCACAATCGTTTGGCAGACCCTATTGAACATATTTCAGGTTTTTAGTTTATCGTGTTTGACGAGAATGTTTTGTCTTTCTTTTCGGCGAAAACAATGTCCGGTGTTAGAACAGTATTCTAGAGAATTTTCAAGTAAGCGACATTAGAAGATTGTTTTCACTCGTCAGTGTAAAATGGCAGTTTTTTTATGCTGCTTTGTTTTGCTCATGACGAGCAAAATGAGTTTTTTTTTTTTTTGTTTTTTAAGAAAAAAAATTCTTCGGCAATGTGAAATACATTGAAAGTTTGTTGTTTTTAAGCTTAACCAAAATAACCAAATAAAGGTCAGAAATTACGCGTTCTGGTGTCACCAAATATAGAGATGAGACAACACAATGGAGTTTCATTCTATATTAATAAACAAACTATTTATTTATTTATTTATTTATTTTCGTTAGTAGTTTGTACATAAGAGAAACGTATTAGTAAGAGAATTCATTGAAAGAGAGAGAAAAGTGTTCAATGTGTTTAAAGATAGATTTAATGTCATGCCGGCTGATTGAAGAGAATAGTTCAATGTTCGTACACGCACGTCTTTATAGCTAGTAGTTGCTGGATCAAAGAAAGCCGATTAAAAGAGAAAGAAAGGGAAAGTCTTCAGTGCATTGACGTGTTGTCGTGCATGAGTGTGAGTTGTATTGATGTATGGTCTTTAGCGTAATAAAGAATGCTCTTTTGGGTACCGTACGTAAAAACAAATGGGAGTTTGAAAAGAGCCATAGCTAGCGCGTAGTACTCATGTTCAGCCTGAGGGCCAAAGCCCCCTGGCGATGTTTGCTGTTAGGTATATCAGCGACAAAGAGAATTAAAGTTTGTGATTTCTCCTTTTATACGTGACTGAGAGCTGGCTTGTGATTGGACAAGCCAGGGAGAAATGGATTTCAAATCTCGAAGTTGTGAGAAGTAGCTCCTACCTGTAGTAGGAGATATCGGCTGCTACAAGTAAAAAAACTCTACTTTGAAATGGGGATAAGCATGGAGCATCGTATCCACAAAAAGAAACGAATGGGTGGTGAACGATTGACTCATGCAGCACTGGGGTTTCATACTGAGTTGAGACGGGAAGTGCTGTCTGTCATAGACAGGTTGACTGAAGAAATATCTTGCAAATTTCAACAAGTTCACAATCTTGCAAGTAAATACGCTTTTCTTACACTGTCAAATCTGCTTGATGATAATTGTAATTGGACAAGCCAGGGAGAAATGGATAAAGATATATTCTTTGCTGCAAAGAAGAGATTACAGTATTTGTGAAAGCTTCAGGAAAAGATAAAATCAATGGATCTCTTGAACTTTTGAACTTTATACCACATTAGGGATTCCGTCCCTAATATGCTGTGCATTTTCCTTACCCGAGCTATTAGCATTGCCAACTGTGAGCGCTCTTTCTCGAAACTGAAGCTCATAAAAAAATACCTTCGATCAAAAATGAGCTAGACAAGGCTTACAGACTTGGCAATCTGCTCTATAGAGAGGGGACTTGCCGATAGAGTGAATTTTGATAGAGTTATTGATTACTTTTTTCGAAAAAAAAAGCGCGAAAATGTTTGTAAATTTTCAACCGACTTGATGCCTTGCGATAGTTCTCTCACAAAAAAATAAATCTATAGCCTTATTTTCAATTCATAAACATTTATTAAAAAAAAATTTTTATTAGCTATTTTAAAAGTATTGAAGCATTATTAACAACAACAAATTTCTTAAATTTTTCGCTTAAACCGAGCAATTACACACACAGATTTCAAAAAAGCATGGATACAAGACATTTTTTTCTCTTCGGGAGGCTCGACCTTTTAATAATAATATTATGAAGAAAAAGAAAAGAAAACTACATTGGAGTAACCTCTCCTTGATACAGCCATGTTATTTTGTGAAAATTCGAAAATAACAACAACAAAAAAGTAAATAAAAATGATTTTATTATTTCTTAACCGTTTCATGTTTTCAAATGTTCTCATTTAAATTTATAAATTCAAATTTAAAATATTCTCATTTAAATTTATTAAAAAATATATTTTCTAAAATGGGCGACTTTCCATTTCTTAAATGTTTGGCTTAAACCAAGCGATTACACACAAGAATTTCAAAAAGCGCCGATACAAGACTTTTTTTCTCTTCGAGAGGCTCGACGTTTTAATTATAACATTATGGAGAAAAAGAAAAGAATCGGACTATCTTCTTTTTGATGCTATTTGTCGAAAATTCGGACTTTAACAACAACAAAAAAGTAAATAAAAATGATTTTATCATTTCATTGTTATTAAATGATAAAATCATTTTTATTTACTTTTCAGGTGTCCAAATGTTCTCATCTTAATTTATTATTGTTTTTGTTTATGTAGCCAATTAATTTAACATTTTTTTATAATTTGAATAATACGTTTTTGTTTTAAAAAACATTTGGTTTCTTTTGTTTCATAATTTCCTTCAGTAATTTACATACTTAAAATTATTGAAAAGAAATTGTTAAATTAAATTAAAATTAAAAAAAAAGGGTGATTGTGTAAACATTATTTCAATGAAAATAAATATATGGAATTTTGAAGGTGGGGTGCAGCACTGGGGGGCAGCAAAAAGGTAATCATATGCCAGCAGGGGGGGGGCAAAAGAGGTAATCAGATTCCAGCCGGAGGGGGTGGGCAAAGCATGTAATTATATGCCAATAGTGGGGGGGGGGCAAATTTTACGACCGCCCCGGGCGGAAAAAACTAATGCTACGCTACTTCTGACAGCATTATTTTTACTATTAAATGAGGTGAAAATGAGAATATTTCTTGTGATTTAAAATCTCCTCCATGTATTCATGCGCCTTGTGAAATGTCATGTGACTACCGCTTATGCGTAGCGTAAATGAAGTCAGTGAAATGGCGTATGTGCGCGTGTGCAATCAACCGACTTACGCCATTATAACTGATTTTACAAAGAAAATAATCCATTGGAAAAATATTAATATTAACTATTAACTATTAATTTGCGATGGATATGGTTTTCATATTCTTTTTCAGCACACGGAAATCTACAAAAACAATTTTTTTTTTCGAGTTCGAGTTAAGTTACATATATTAACTTTATTGCCAAAATATTCCTTTCCTAAATATTTTACATTCTTACGAACTATCACCTTCTTGACTCGTGTTCATTCATATATTGAACTTTTATAATCGTCTTTGCCTTAATGCTGTTTTCTGACAACCGTTTTATTTTTATTTTTTTTTTAGGGGTTAGGAAACATTTATCTAGTCTTACATCATCCGTGAATGTCGACCAAGCCCTATACAAGTGGTGACACCCGTCGTTCAAAAGGTGACCCCTTGTCAGAATCCGGCGAACACACAGCAAATAATATGCGAATCTTTCTTTCGATTAACTATTCTTCTTAACGGCGTCCGAACGGATTAACCAAACACGAAAAACAAAAAACAAACAAACAAAAAAAAAAACTTCTTATTCGTGTTCGCTACAAACTGGTGGCTCCTCGTCAGAATTCGGCAGAACACGCATATAACATATAAAAACTGAATTTACTGCCGGCATTATGCTACTGACTTCAAAGGCAACGTGCAGCCCTCCCCTACACAGTCAGCCCTTACGCTGGTAACCATTTCTTCTCCCGTCCAACGATATCGGCGAACCAGAACAGTAGAACACTTGCACTTGCACGGCAGAAAAATGGAAAACGTCACACAGTCATCGAAATACATTACGCTTCCATTCATCAAAACCCCGCTTTTTTGGGTAGACGCTCCCCGTGCATCTCATAAAATTTCTCATTATAAGTTTCGTAAGAAGAAAATAGAAAAGAAACGACCAGACACAGAAAACGAACAGAACCGATTTTTCTTTTCCAAGTATCAATAAATCAGCCATGCATATCCACGGATTTTCTTATGAAATAATGACACTGATCTCTCAAATTTACCGATTTTTCCGAAAAATCGCTCAAAAATCGAAAATTAAACAACATGATTTGCCTACGAATCGAACTCTGCCAATTAGCATTAGATTAACGGTCATGTAGCTAACATGTTGGACAAACTGCAAAACTAACAATTTTACCTAATGCTGAATTAACGCAATATTTTCCATGATGCGACAATGAGGACAATTACTCTTGCACTTACCCACTACTTCTTCGAGACATCAAGCTAATCAGAGATACCGCCATTTTTCCACATGCAGAAATTAATCACGCCCACCGGGCCAAACCACATCAATATTTCAGAATGAGCTCATCATTCTGAACCTTGGATTCTTAAACGATCCCGATATGTTTTTCATGCATGCATAAGCACGAGTACATTTTTTCCACAATGCCGATAAACCACATGCATGTATACACGATGCCATTCAAGCAATCGATACCACCGATCTCTAACAGATCGCAGCCGAACCAAGGAATCACGAGGAATTGTTACCTACGACATTCTGACTTCGCTCAACTCAATGGTATTCTTTCCAATACAAGCATCTAATATACCTCGCTACACACGCAGCTCATTTTTCGATATTACACCAATTATCTCACCAGGCACCCTCAACACATTGGTGACGTCACTTTTCTTTTAACTGCCATCAACAAGTTATGCCCTTCACACATGCCACGCCTTACAATACAGCACTATGACTCTCACAAGCATCCTCACCGATTCATTAACTATACACAGTAACAGCTTCTATTTTTTTTATCGACATTCGGTCTAGTAAGAGGGTACTTGTAGCGACACGCAAGAAACATATTGTTGCATGAGGAACTAATATCAGGTTAAACCGCTAAAGTAACGTCCCTTGGCGGTGACAGACTTGTATTGCAGATAATGGCGTGAGAATAAAATAAGATGCCAGTAAACCAAGTGTACGCGTTGTGTTGTTTTCATTAATGGGAATCCGCATGCAAAGATAATGAAACATGTTGGCAGCGATCAGATGAACAGATTCCAAGGAAGAATACAAAATGGAAAATGTATTGTAAGAAAAATAAACGAAGATAATGTTTGATTTATTGTATTACATTGCACACACACAGACACACACACACGCACACACACACAAAAAGCTTTATCTGGTCATTGTGATCTATTTGCGTTTAAATAATATGAAAAATTTAAACCAATTTAACCGGCCGTAAAACACAAGATTGTATTGAAAAAAAAAAGTGTCCGAACTTAACATGGAAGAGATAAATAGACCAGTGGCAGGGATACGACTCCCACAACTCCTGTGTATGGAAAATAATCTGTCACCGAACTGGAAGATACTAGATACGTGATGATAGCATAGTTATTCCATCTTAATTTAAACATTAAGATGGAATAACTATGCTATCATCACATATCTAGCGAGACAGCCAGTACCATACCAAATGGCGATGTTGCTGCATACACTTGGAGACGAAGCGTTAAAAGTATATAATGGGTTTCAATTTCTGACTCCGGAAGAAGAGAATGAAATTCTCCAAGCGTTCGATAAGTATGCCATTGAAGAAATTAAGGAGAGACATACGAATGATATATCTTCCACACAAGGTGAAACAGTGGAAGCATTTATCACAGCACTCCGTACGTTGATAAAGACATGCAATTTCTGTGAGAATTGCGTCTCTTCCATACTACGAGACCAGATAATTCTTGGAGTACACAAGCGGAACTACTTAAAATGAGACAGTTGGACTTACAGAGATGCATAGAGATATGCAAACCATCGGAAAATGCATTGCTACAGTCTAGAATTTTGAAACCCGAGGCAGTTAACAGAGTGGACTTGAAACCTAAGGGAAGGCCAACAACCACAAGAGGGTGTAGGGCGTGTGCATTGCGACATGAACCCGGAAAAGAGTTTTCTCCAGCTCTTGGGAAGACGTGTTTCAAATGCAATGGAAAGCACCACTTTGCAAAAAGATGCAAATCAAGAAAAAAATATATTCGGTTTGTTGGAAAACAAGATGATAGCGATAGCAGTAGTGATGGTTCAGTGTGACCACGAAAGAAGGAATGAATTCCATCAAACCTGAAGTGATAAAGGCAGAAATGATGGTCAAAGGAAAGTCGGTTGTTTTTCAGCTAGATAGTGGAGCCTCAGTGAACATTCTGAATGAGAAACATGTGGCGGGAAAAACACTTGAGCAGGCCAATAAGACCCTTGTCATGTGGAACGGGGACAAATGAAACCGTTAGGAGAACGTCGGAACAAAAATGATAAACTCCAAAACCGGACTCAAATATGCAGTGAAGTTTCTCATTGTAAAGGAAGACTTCCATCCACTACTTGGAGTGAATGCCATCCAGCAAATGGCACTCATTAGTGTGAACAATGACAAATTTAAGAGGGTTGCAAACATATCTGAAAAAGACAACAGCCAGCACCCGGAGAGCATCATAGCCGAATTTCAGGATGTATTCCAGGAAGAATTGGGTACGTTACCTGAAGAGGTTCATCTTGAGGTGGACTTCAACGTAACACCACATGTTGCAGCGGCTTAAAGAATACCAGCGGCTATCAAGGTAAAAATGAAAGCCAAATTAGAAAGACTGGTCAAAAAGAAGGTAATTGAACCAGTGAACGAGCCAACACCATGGGTAAGTGCCTTATCACTGGTAATCATAAAAAATTGGAAAGTTACGGATATGTATTGACCCCAGACCATTAAATAAGGCTCTTAAACGGGAGCATTTCCAGTTATCGATACTGGACGATCTCCTCCCAGAACTTGCTGATAGCAAAGTTTTCTCAACTCTTGATCTAAGGGATGGATTTTGGAACCTGAAGTTAGATGAAGCCAGCAGTCACTTGACCACTTTTGCGACTCCATATGGTCGGTTTCGATGGAAGGTTTTACCATTTGGAATTGCTCCAGCCCCAGAAATATTTCAAAGAGAACTATATAATAATGTGGCCGATTTGAAAGGAATCATCAACAAAGCAGACGATCTTCTGGTGGTGGGGATTGGTAAAACGATGGAAGAAGCAACAGAGGACCATGATAGAAAACTCAGAAGGCTGTTGCAAAGATGTTGTGATCGTAGGATGCGATTGAATTATGAGAAAATGAATTTACGGCAAACATTTGTATTATTCCTGGGTCACAGTGAGGGTTTACTTCCAGATCCTGAGAAAATAAAAGCCATAAAAGATATCCCACGGCCAACAGACATTAAGGGAGTGCAACGATTGGGAGGATTCGTGAATTATTTGGCAAAGTTTCTGCCCCACATCTCTGATGTGATGGCTCCAATTCGCAACTTAACAAAGGCGGATGTGCCATGGACGTGGTCTCAGACCCATGAAGAAGCTTTTGAGAAAATCAAAAAGATTGGTGAGTGAAGCACCAGTATTGAGATACTATGACCCCAACAAACCATTGATCGTTCAATGTGATGCAAGTGAGAAAGGAATGGGGGCTGCATTGCTACAAGAAGGTCAACCCTTAGCATATATTAGCCAAGCACTTACAGACACAGAAACCCGATATGGACGAATTGAGAAAGAACTATTGGCAGTGGTTTATGCCTGTGAACGGTTTCACTAATACACATTTGGTCAACAGGTTACAGTACTGACTGATCAAAAACCATTAGAAGCAATAATGAAAAAGGAATTGGGGAAATTCCCAAAGCGACTGCAAAATATGTTAATGCGGTTGCAAGTTTACAATGTGATTGTTCTATACCATCCTGGTAAGAAGATGTTCCTAGCAGACACATTATCAAGGGCATACATTCATGGAGTGAGCAATGAACGTATTGATGATGATGATGATGATGTCCAGGAAACAGAATATATTCCAGTGACAGAGGGAAGGTTGCTCGAATTGCGCTCAGCCACAAAAGAAGACAGATGTATGCAGATGTTACAGCAAGTAATTATGGAAGGATGGCCAGAAGACAAAGTACATCTTGATCCAGAGGTGAGACCATATTTCAGCATGCGGAATGAAATGACGGTACAAGATGAATTAATATTCAGAGGAAATCGAGTAGTAGTACCAACAACACAGCGAGCAGTGTTAAAAGAAAAATTGCATTCCACACACCTAGGGATCGAAGGATGCTGTAGAAGAGCAAGAGAATGCTTGTACTGGCCAAATATGAATAGTGACATCCGAGACTTTGTCTCAAAATGCCCAATGTGCAGGAAATATGAGGTAGCCAATCCTGCAGAGCCTTTAATGGTTCATGAAATTCCAGAGAGACCCTGGGCAAAAGTAGCTTTGCAGATAGGGACTATCTCTGCACCGTTGATTATATGAGTAATTTCTGGGAAATTGACCATCTCCCGACTACACAAGCTAGAACGGTGATCACTAAGCTTAAACACCATTTTGCACGACATGGGATACCAGATCAGGTGGTCACTGATAATGGACCACAGTTTAGTAGTCAAGAATTCTCCACCTTTGCAAGAAAGTGGTGTTTTGCACATAGACCCGTCAGTCCTTACAATAGCAAGGGAAATGGAAAAGTAGAATCTGCTGTAAAGATGGCAAAGAACTTTTCCGGAAATCAATGAAAGATAAGGCTGTCCATACCTTGCGATGCTGGATCACAGGAATACGCCAGCCAAGGGTCACTTATCACCTGCGCAGAAGCTAATGTCAAGAAGAACAAAGACACTTCTTCCAACCAGAGAGGACCTACTCAGACCAGAACTATACAAAAATCTAAGCAAAACAGTTAAGTGGGACAGCAGAAAGCAAAAGCATTATTTCAACCAGAAAGTAAAACCACTTCAGCCAGTGCAACATGGAGATGTGGTATGTATTAAACCACACATAAAAGGTCAACGAGAGTGGAAGAAGGCAGTTCTGTGACAGAGACTGGATGAGAGGTCATACCATGTCAAAGTTGATGGGGAGTTGCTCCGACGTAATAGGGTGGATTTTAAAAAAACAGCAGAAGCACTAACATCACCATCATTGATCTCTCAGTCATACCAAAGGCCTAGCAAGGAGGCACCAATAACTGAACTGCCAAGTACAGAAGGGGTTTGTAAATTGCAAACACCTCGGCTCGAAAGTAATAGAAGAGAAGGAATGAGGCCGGCGACACCATCCCCAACAAACCAAAATACTGAAGAAATGAGGATGACAGTGTTCGAACATGCTTTTCTTCACATATACACACCCACACGTAAGCACACACATACGCACACACACACACGCATATACACATCCTCATATACACACTCACATTCATGCGCATACACACACATGCTAATGTGGACACACACACACACCCAAGCTGTGACGTCACTTCCTTTAAAGTGAAAGCCAGACATGCGCAGTCAGAACACTAACTCCAGTATAAAAGTCAACAAAGCCTGTCAACTTCCCTTTTTCTTCCGGACCAGCATTCGACCTGTTTAGTCGACGAACTGACCACGCGCCCTAACGTCACATTCCCTCCTACTGTGTAGCAGAAGTAGCAATAACTAAAATGAGGGGAAAAAGAGCTTACCTCGGTACGTCTGTTGTGGGGGAAAAGAGAATTCCAAGATGGCATCCGGGGGTTTTTATTAGCGTTTACCCCATGCAACTCTCGGAAAATCACGTTTCTTTCTCATGTGATTATGCAAAGAGATAATTCCCGGCCACTATAAAAGCAGGAGGCTAGAGACGAGTCGGCAGTGTCCTGCAAATTGTGTGTGTGGGTGTTTCTGGCCATTGGAGTGTGTCTTCTTTTACCACGGTTATCACGGACAGGAATTCCCTTTCTTCTGGAGGTGGGCGATATTGACTATTTTGAAGTTGTACTGTTGCTGACAGAACATTTATTTTTTTTTTGCCTACTACATTTTTGTTTCACTGTAATGTGGGATAAGTGCACGTGCACTTTATACGCTTTCTCTCTCCATGAACTGGATTGAATTTCTCACTCTATCTCCCCTTCGGTTTGGGTCCATCAACACAGACATGTGCACGACTCTCCTGGTCTGCAACACTAGTAAGGAATCCCGCTAGATTCAAAGACTATACGAACTAATTGAGTCCAAGTGAAAAGACCAGAGGATTGTCAGCCCAGTGAAGGCCTAGGCTACAAGGACAAAGCATTGTTTTGTTTTTGTATTTTAGTTATTTTGTGTTTTTGTAAGTGGATCTTTTTTCTTTGTAATTGTTCTTAAAAGGGGGAAGATGTTGCATGAGGTACTAATCTCAGGTTACACCGCTAGAGTAACGTCCCTTGGCGGTGACCAACTTGTATTGCAGGTAATGGCACGAGAATAAAATAAGATGCCAGTAAACCAAGTGTACGCGTTGTGTTGTTTTCATTAATGGGAATCCCCATGCAAAGATAATGAAACACATATAACGTCTGTATAAGGAATGTTTCAGTTGCTGTTTCTACACCCACGCAATCTCCGTGCACAAAACTAAAAACTTGTCTTGTTTCGCTGGCATAGCTGAAAACACTGCACGTGATGAAGATGTTTTTTTTTTTATCCAATCAAATTAAGAAGAAAGCGAATTTCAAAAATATTTTTCAGACAGCTTTCGGTTGAAACCTAAAAAATGGCACTTTGCACGAAAATCAGTCGCAGTCAAAGTCAGCATGCTGTAAACAACTCCAGTGGCTCCGCCGAGTCCAATAAGCAACATCGATTCACGCGCATCTGTGTCACGCATCTAAATTCTCCACATGGAAGTACCAGATCAGCAAGAATAATTACTTTCCCTTCTTGCTGCACTTTGTCTGCGTCTTGCTCAATTTGGCTGAGATATTGTCGAGCAAGACTCACGTAAACAAAAACCGGAATTAAAAAAAGAAAAAAAAAACAAACAAAACCTCCAATTTCTTTTCTGTCAAATAACACGACAAATAAGTATAAAACCAATCAGTAATTATATACAAAAGTATAAATATATAATAGAAAAAATATTTATTTAAAAGTCTCTGCAGTTAAACACACCTAAAAAAAAAAAGAGCATTCTCTTCGTGTTAAAAAATGACAAATAAATAAATTACGCGCGCAAAGAAAGAAAGATAAATTTCAGAGGAGCAAACATTTTAAAAAGTTCGCCCACGTAAATTCTGCAGGCATATCTTTTTAAATGCGTTTTGTTTGGCGAATGTAGTTGTGTGATGCGACCATCCCAGGGAGCGATTGGGCTCCCCACAGGGGGGAAGTCAAGACTCCCAAAATGCTGGAGAATCCGGGCAGATATGATTTCCTTTATTCTTTAATTATTGTCTGTGTGCCCGGGCAATGGCACAGACCTTGCTGAGAGAAAGATTGTATTGTGATGTTCATTGTTATGAAAATCGTTGACAATGTCATTTTTTTTGTGTAAATTGTACTCCGAAAATGGAATGACTCAACATTGAGATTAGTTTGAGTACAATGCCTATGGGAGTGACTTTTTCGGGGCATGAAAGCGCTTGCAGAATCGCAGGTGCAACTGGGGAAGATAGAGGGTGATTTAACTAGATGCAATTGGTCCAGGAAGCGATCCTGGCTCACCCCTCATCTCACTATATGAATAGATCCACAGCGTCAAAACTGCGAGAATTGAGTTGAGTTTGGAGAGAATCAAACAAAATCAACACAATGAAAGAGTCGCCATATCCTCTCTTCCCGCATCATTCCACCGCAATACAGAAAGTAATTAATCTATTTTTTCACTCAGTCAAAATCAATATTGAACTACAGACAATTGTGTATAACTATATATCTTATCTTGAATTTAATCAGTAGAATAGAGAACTGAGTTGTTTTTTTCTTTTGTGTGCATGAAATTGCTTTCCTTCCAGCCGACAGATCGACGAAGCGGCGACTTATCAACCTGACCATGAAATTAAGACCAACCAAATCGATTGACGGGTCCTACCACGCTAAGATACCTTGCTAACCTATGAAGGACGGGTCACATTTGGTCCGTGGCCGAGGATTGACTCTTATGTGACAAAGGGATCCCCTGAGAAGAGATCGCTTCACAGTTGAAAGCATACCACGTGACACTCAACTTCTCAACCAATCAACACTCAGATTTAATTTTCAAAACCTTTTTTCTCATATCGCCTGGGAGCCGCTCGACAAATACTTAAACGAATTCACTCACTCACTCATTCTCACTCGGCGCTCAACACTGCATTCCTCACTCTTTGCTCACCGTTCTTCATTCACTTCTCTATTCACGACAACTCCATTGCTATGTATTTTTTCACCAGCATGACAAAACACGATTATCCATATGCACACAGGAAAGTCTTTATCCACACACACGCACACACACACACACACACACCAAGGACATTTACCTTCTTTTTTATTTCTCCTAGCACAAACAAAATTAAGCCTTTTTTCTCACTGAGAAAACAAAGGACACTCTCTGTTTTTTTTCTTATAAATACAACAAACAATCTCAATAATTTCACGTTTGCAAGAACTGTCGATCCAGACACACTTTTTGAACACTAAAAAATTGATTCATTTGTTAGTTTTTTTTTTTTTTTTTGTTTTTTTTTACAAAGGCGTCACCACATTATCAAGGCCCAGAGGCCACTCTAGGATAAGGGTTAAAGAGTGTACAGTAGAAATTGGTCAATATAGTAATCATTAGTAATGAAAATTTGGTAAATTTGATAACTTATATGGAACGGCTCATCAAGAACTTATTTACTTTAGACTTGAACACAACCATATTGTAGTCAGCCGGAAAGCAGGAAAACGGAAGACAATTCCACAGGCGTGCAGTTCTAAGAAAGAAGCTTTGTTCATGGAATCTACGTTTAGGTTTAGGCACAGATAAAGAGTGGGGGAAATTATTGATAGTGTTTACAGCTAGACGAGTGTTTCTTGTGAAAGTTTGGCGAGGGGGGACCATAGATTGAAGCTCAGTTGAACACTTTCCATGAAAATAACGATACATCAGAGACAAACTCGCAACATCTCTTCTGTGAGATAGAGGTTGCAAGGAGGAGAAAAGGACATCTCCTACGAGGCTACGAAGTCTATTTTGAACTCTATCAAGGCAGGACAAGTCCTTTCTAGCAGCTCCTGCCCAGATGTGGCAACAGTATTCCATCCTTGGACGTACCTGGCTCTTATATAGGTAGAGAATAGCATCAGCAGTGAGATATCTACTGGATCGATAGAAAGATCCCACCATTTTTCCAGCGGCCTTGGCAACAGATTTGATATACGTGTTCCATTTAAGATCAGGAGTAATGGTCAAGCCCAGAAGCTTGTCAAAACTTGAGGCCTCCTGAAGACGAGAGCCATTCATTTCAATTGATGACAAATGTGAATTAGAATGTTGATGATGTAAAGAGAGAAGCTTGGTTTTAGATGCATTAAAAGTAACCAGCCACTCCTTTCCCCATTGTACTACGTGCTCAAGATCAGAGGAGAGAGAATTGGAGAGAACTTGGTCGTTTACTGTCTTAGATGTGCTACCATAAATGGTAGTGTCGTCAGCATAAATGTCTACAAATGATGTAAGGATATGATTTGGAAGATCATTAATGTAGATCAGGAAAAGAGTTGGGCCCAGGATGGATCCCTGAGGGACACCGGCATTAATACTGTGAGCTTCTGATTTTTGCCCCTCAACTACTACTCTTATGAACCTATCAGAGAGAAATGATTTAATAATTGAGAAGACTTTTCCAGCTATACCATAGCTAGCGATCTTATGAAGTAAACCTTTATGCCATACCCTATCAAAGGCTTTAGATATGTCAAGAGCAATTGCCCTAGAAAGATTGCCACCTTCGAGAGATTTGCTAATCCTATGCGATATAACTGTAAGGACATCTGCTGTAGATCTAGCAGAACGGAAACCATATTGAGTGTCACTAAGAAGGTCATTTTTGTTGAGATGTTTGATTACTTCTGTATTTAACACAGATTCTAGCAACTTACTCATGACGCACAGGAGACTTATTGGCCTGTACTGAGAGGGGGATGAGCGATCACCTGAATTCTTAAATACAGGGCATACTGATGAGATTTTCCAGGGAGATGGGAAACTATTCTCCTTAAGACAACGTTTAAACAGTTTTGTAAGTATGGGCGCTAATTCAGGTTGAAGTTTTTTGAGTACTATAATTGGAATACCGTCAGGGCCAGTTGCTTTACTCGAATCAAGGTTTTTGATTAGCTTCGCAACATCACATACAGATATACGTATATCACATAGCGTGTTTTCTGATACAGGAGGAAATATTGGGGGTTGGCGGTCTTGGTCACAAAGGGTAGAATTAGCTGCAAAGTTCTTGACAAAGAGTTTGGCTTTGTCAGATGCTGACGAGATTACCTCAGGTCCATTGATAATAGTTGGGATGGAGCACACGCTTCTGTTCAGGATTCTGTTTGCTATTTGCCAAAACTGGTGGGAACCAAGCCGCTGCTCAGCTACTTTGGACTTAACAGATTGAGCATACAACACTCTTGCGTTCCTTATTACTTTCTTACAATGGTTGCTGGCAGTCCTGAAAACGGCTTTAGTTTCCATACATCTATTACGTTTGAAGCAGTGGAAAAAGTGATTTCTGTGCGCAATGGCAGCAGCACATTCTGGAGAGAACCATGGCTGGCTGTTAGGTTTTTGCTGAAACTTTTTAGAGGGTATGAAATGGTCAATACCTACAATTAACCATTCAGTTAGGTCTAATACTATAGAGGACACATCCTTTTTAAACATGGAATGCAGAGGTAGATCAGATATAAATGTACGGAAGCTATCCCAGTCAGCCTTAGTGTATCGATATACTGTACGATGAAGAGGTACGTCTGGGGACTTATTATATTTCATTTTTATCTTGATTGATACAACAGAGTGGTCGGAAGATCCAAGAGGCGACAGAACAGAAACTGAACATAGTTCAGGGCAAGTTGTGAGAAAAAGGTCTAGTAGGCTCGCATACTGGCCGTCATTATCGGGCACACGGGTAGGTTCCTGAACAATCTGAGTGAGGTCATAGGCAATGGAGAAATCATGACAGAACCTCCCCTCATCATCGGTCTTGTTTGAGTGGGTCAACCATTCGACGTTGTGAACATTGAAGTCTCCACATATGTGAATGTTAGCTGAAGGATAAGTAGAAAGGACTTGGTCAATTTTCTCAGATATGCTTTGAAAGATAGTAACTCCGCTGTTGTGGGGGCGATAGAGAGTAAATATAAATGCAGTAGTGTGAGCTAAAGCAACCCGGAAGCACATATAGGGTAAGTTAGGATCTTCCCTGGAGATGTCCCTCCCACATGGAAAGCTATCTTTAATATAGGCACATATTCCATGCCCATGACGATCTTGGGGGTCAGTTTTAGAAGTTAAGTTGGAGTATCCTGAAATTGCAAACTCATCTAGGGAAATAGCCTGTCCAATGCCAGTTTCACTTAAAAATAAAAGGTCTGGTTTAGTCTCCTGTAATTGGGTTTCAACCTCTGGAAGGTTAGAACGAAGACCCCTGATGTTGCAGAAGGAGACATGGTAGTAGGGGTCTACGTTGGAAGTTGGAGAACCGGGTTTAATCGTGTATTTTTTCTTGAAACTTGTCATAGTTGTTATTTTTATGTAAAACTTGTCATAGTTGTTATTTTTATGTAAATAAACACCGTTGATTTCACATGTTTGATTTTTTAAATTTTATTTGTGGTGAAAAAAGGGATCTTATGAGGCCTGAGTACCATTACAAGTCTGCATAAGAAAAATATAATTTTAATAAAACAATGTCGTAATGAAAACAACATTGTATAACAATAAAGAATTAACAATGGTAATAAGGTAAGGAAATAGTAATTCGTTCTTACTAAAGTAATAACAATTGGTAACAATAAAAGTAAAGTTCATTTCGTTTTCGTTTCCTCAAGACCCATTGTTTCATTTTGTGTGGTCGCCTTTTGGGTGTTGTAACTCGTTGCCGGATTTTTTTGCACAACTAAACATATTAGATTAACCATGTGGTTAATCTAAGTTATGAGTTTTCAATAAAAAAATGCCTTTTAGATTTAAAGTAAAATTTCCTCACAAAGAAACTAAAAAGTTCAGTTTTAAATAGAAGTAGGTTTGTGTATTTCAGAAATAAAACCTAATCATCGATAAACAGAAAATTGTACTAAAACACGGTACTTATGAAGATGATGAATGTCCAGTTCCAAATCTAAAATAAATCAAAGCCTTCCGTCTTTGTTTCCTCAAGAACCAGTGTTTCATTTTGTGTGGTCGCCTTTTGGGTGTTATAAATCTTTATCGGTTTTATTTGCGAAGCAATATCTAAAGTAAAAACACGAATTAACACGTACATATAACTAAAACTTGTGACAATATCAAACCCAAGTATAAGAAACGAATGCTTTCATACATAAATGATGGAATGTTAAAAGTGGCAAATCGTTCATTTAACAATGGTATTTGATTTTATTTTAGTACCAAATAGCAGAATTTTAGAATGTCTATCTCTTAGTTAATCGGCTGGGCCAGATTTTGGTATGGGAGAAATTGTTATTTGTGCAGATGAGAAGTTGTAAGAGTATGCGATGTGTATGAATTCAGTTGTCAGATAATGACGGTATCATTTATCTCCCAACTGAATTCAGGAAAGCAGGAAAAAATATAAATTCATGCGGTGAAGAATGGAGTTGTAAGAGGACTTATGAAATAGGGGGTATAATTGGAACTACTTCCTCTGTAGGCTATGAAGATTATGATAATGTTGCATAGGTGAGGTCTTTTTAGGAGAGAGAAATATATCGTATAGCCGTGTGTTCATATTGTGGAGAGAGAGACATATATTGAGTACATTTTAAAGAGAGAGGGGGACTTGTAATACAATTGGATGAGGGGAGATAGAAGAGAAGAGGCATTTATACAGTTTACAGTCTGTGGTTCTTATAACATATTTCTTCTTAACACATATATTAGGAGAGGGATGTTATCAGTTCTTTTATCACAGGAGGAGACAGTCATAGCTTATAATGGAGAGGGGTACATTTCTTAGAATGATGGTGAGACACATTACTTAAAGATGGGGTTTATACAATGTTCATTATCAAGATGAGTGTGGGAACAAAGTTCATATAAATGTATCTTTGTTTGTTGAGAATGATACAACACAAGACGCAGTTACAAAATGATGATGTTCCTTTATTTCTTCAACCGGCAAATGAAGACATCCAGAAATTCAAAGTCACTACATGATTACAACTTCTAACCCTTTGCTTCCAAAGGGGGATTCGTCCGACTTGACTCTCTCTCTTGTTCTCTGTCTGTCCGACTCTCTCTCTCTGAACTGTCTAAAACTAGCCCTATATTGAGAATTCATTTCTCAGCCATGACGTAATCACATGGCCAAAAACCTGCTTGATCGATCCCGTGGCCTGAACATGCTTCACATGTCTCATTCGCCTCATGTCCGAGAATGTGCTCAACTCACGTGGTCCTGAACTTATGTACACTGTTCACACATGTCTGCAAACAAGAATTCTCTAACCTATTTTCGGCCTAACTTATTTTTCAATATGTTAAAATTTGCTATTGTTCGTTTTTCTAACTGACCTTGTTTCAATTCAATTTTCATAAACAGAATTGAATCATCAAATTCCTTTTCAAATATTTGCTATTTTCAAACTTTTCAAATATCTACTATTTTATATTAAAACTAAACAATGGGGATTCTTTCCTGAATCTATTCCCAACTTATTTCCAAACCTTGCTTTCTAGGTTCGAATTTCGATCTATCCTATCTCATTTTTACTTACTTACAAGAAAAGGGGACCTGTTCTTGTAACAATAATGGCACTCCCAGGAATAAATGTAATGCTTTAATATTACAAATTAATGTGTCTAAAATGTTGTTCTATAGTTAAATAAGATAATGACTAATAGTGTAAACTTAACAAATTTTTATGTTGTTGTAAACCTACGATATTTTAGTCCAGAGGGGAAAAACTGCACCTCTTTTATCATATATAGGGATAACAAGAAAAACACAAGAAAAATCGTAATTAAACTGTTCAAGAAAGATTTTACAATTATTACTGTGCAAAATTTACTATTTGTTTGCTTTATTTGGTGAAACCAGTAAAATTTCAACCACTTTGCTACATTTAGTATAACAAGAAAACCTGTTAAAAAAACATTTTACAACCATTACTGTGCAAATTTTACTATTTACTGGCGAATTGGTTAAACAATAAAATTTCATCAACTTTTAAATTATTTGCTACACCAGCCAAATTTTACTATTTGCATGCTTTATTTGATGAAACCAGTAAAATTTCAATCTCTTTGCTACATTAATTTACCGCCAGTATTGAATTATGATCTCATATCGGTCAAGGGAGATAACTCAGCATAACGGTGTTATTTTCAGTTGTCGTCTTCCATTTTTGTATTTATGTTTTTAGTTTTGTTTTGAGTTTCATTCTGTACACTCGACTATAAAGTGTTTTTGTCCATTCAAACGGTTTTGTATGATATACCTTTATTTACTGGCGTGATGGCAGCAATTTATTTACCCTCATTTGCTATTCCGAAGTAGTTTATTTGCAAAGTTTATTTGTGTGGTCGCCTTTTGGGTGTTTTTTTTCTTTGAACAAGGAGTATATTATCCACCAACTAATTGGTTGACTGCTTGAAGGGATTATAACGAGGAGACCAGACAATCAAAGTGTCTCTTATCCATATATAACAGTTGTTCAAGTATACCTCAGTCAGTATGTCTGCACGTACCCCTAAACAGTGGTGTCTAGAAAATAATGAGACTACCTCTTTCTTTTCTATGTGTTGGAAAGAGCAAGGAGGCCTGGGACCACCAGGCCACAATGATATCATAATCCTCAGGAAAAAGCTCCTGGGACCACCAAGCCACAATGATGTCTCCGGGAAAAACTGATCAATATTATGATAGGGTAATCATAATGTCTGGATCAGCCAGGATCATCAGAGAAATGTGTTATAATGATGTCAATTGCCAAGGAAACTCTGTCGAAACAAATAAAAGTTGGTCAGAACAAAACCAGCCGAAACAATAAAGAAAGGCTGGACAAAAAAGAAGATTATGAGGTCATTTGACGATATAAAAGGACAAGCAACATAGTCGAACAGAAAGAGAGAGAAGAAGGGAGATAAACAGTTTTGGCAGGTGAGAAAATCCTGCAACCTACCTCCATCCTAATCTCATCGGTTTCTGATGTGTGATTGTCACTTGTATTTTGATGAATGGAAAATAAACAAAGCCATATTTGAAATCGTAAAAGTGTCATTGTATTCATTGAAAATGAAAATAACCTCGTAAGGTGGGTCCAGAAAAACATTGTATTCCACATTGTAACCTGAAAAAATCATATCCCGGTGTTCTACTGTAGTATTTCATAGGGAAATAGGTTAAGAAAGCGAGGAAGGGTTTGATTATTATCCATGATGGCATGCCAAGGAAAAGCAATCAGCAATGTTGAAAAATTACAGGGAGTACTAGCTTCATGCCTGAATGATTACAAACAAATCTCCAAAACCAACTTTAAAATGGCTTGTTTATCACCACCATAAAACGATTTGAACAAAAGCAATAAAAAATCGTTTAACTTACCTGATCCTTAAAATAAAGCCTGACGTTTGATCCCAAAACCTTCCCAATTTGCCAGACAAGCAGACGGATTTTCCCTCTATCAATGTGGTTGGAGAGACCAGGCTTAGTCTGGAAAGAGGGGACACAATGTGCTTCTTTGAAGACCTGGTTATTGAAAATCTTGATAATAAGATACTTGTCGATAATAAGGTACTTGTTGATGTCGTATGCGCTGTAATGACCTGAGATATGGATTGACGACACACAATTCACGTATGGCTCTGCTACTCCTCCCAACACGAGACTGATCAGATGTGCTCATGTTTTACATGCCCCACCCCAAAAAAACGACAGTGTGGCCTTTGGACAGGTGGCAAATTACTGCCCCAGCATATCATGGAGTGCCATTGTTAAGAACTCAACATCATTAACAAATGTTTGGCAAACCATAAGACAACATTATGTCTTCCAAACTAATCGCTCTTGGAATTCTTCATGCCTGATGATGAAGATGACAAATTTGTCATTGAGCCTCGTTGGGATTTAGTCTGCGTAGTATCAGTTAAACTTTAGCCGCTAGCAAGTATCAGTCCGCGTAGTATCAGTTAAACCTTAACCACCAGCAAGAAAAGTGCATCTTGTCAACAACACCAGTGAACCAAAACAAATACGTAGATCACCACACATTTGCCAGGCTATATACACATTCATCTCAACATTTGGCATGGTGAGTACCTCCCCAACTTCAAACAAACACCTTGACAACATCGCTTCCTCTGTGCTCATTGACCCAAATGAGATGTTATCCTCTGTAGAGAAGCTGAAATTTCAACAGCTTAATTTCGAGTTTTATGAAGTTTTTGGAGAGGATCTACTTAGCTATAGTGGCTCATTTGGTCACTGCAAGGCGTCCATTAACATGGGTCCTACTCAGCTGCCTCAGTTTCTTCAAGAACTGCAACTTAAGTTCAATGAGTTATAACACATTAATGTATTTTCCCGTCCAGAAATTATTGGAGTAGCAGTGGAGTATGTGAGCCCGTCCTTCCTTGTCAAAAAGCCTAATGGATGACATTGCCTAGTTACTGCATTTTCTAGCATTGGTTGATATGCGAAGGCTCAGCCATCTGCCATGCAAAACATTGACCCCACTTTAAGGAAGATAGGTGATGGATTATCAAAATCGACCTCACTAGTGCCTTGGCAAAGGAATCCATGAGATATTGTGGCATTGTCACCCCTTTCAGAGGCATGCGTTCTATACAATATGCACAATGGGTATGCTAGGATCAGAAACAACTCTGGAGTGTAGCTTGTTGATGATCTTTATTGTGGTGGGAACAGCATTGAAGACCTATTATCAGTTTGGCATAGATTATCCTCACAACTATCTCTGGTCAATTTAAGACTATCCACTAGCAAAGCTGCAATATGTCTTAAGCAAACAACCATCCTTGTTGTCAGAGGGATCCTTGTCAGCTACAAACAACCATCCTTGTTGTCAGAGGGATCCTTGTCAGCTACAAACAACCATCTTTGTTGTCAGAGGGATCCTTGTCACTACACTTAGCTCCAGTCAACCTCCTAAGACTGTGAAGGGTTTATGATCATTCATAGGAGCCTACAAGATCTTAAACCATGTCATTCCAAACTGTTCTCATTTTCTTCGCCCTTTAGATGCAAGAAAAGAGTCACAAGATGCTGTAAACTGGTCTGACAATGAGAGGCATTCTTCACTACTCAGAAGCACCTGACTTAGCAAAAACCATTCTGCCGATCATGATTGACGGTTCTGTTAGACAACACAGTATTGGTGCCCTGATGTATGCAGACAAAAGATGGAGATTACTGCTCTGTGGTCATTTTTCTGCAAGACTACACAGCCATGTTACCATGTGAAGTTGAGGCATTGGCTCTGGCTGCAGCGATCAAACATTTTGGTCCATATCTGATTCAGTAAAAACATCATCCCACTGTCCTCACCAATAGGGCAGGTCGATTTTGGAACCTCGGTGAGGCAATGGTGATGATACAACTATCATCACCATTGCCTCACCGAGGCATTTGACATAGAAAAGACCTACACGAAATATTTTTCTCAAAATCGTTATCTTTGCTTGAGGAAATGACTTTAAAAGTTGAAAAATTGAAGCGATTAAATGTTTTTCGGTGAATTGTTAAGAACATCATCCAAAGAATCCGTACTGTTAAGAAAATGGAATCATTATTTAGAATATATTTTAAACTACATTTATAAATAAAATGAGTGAGGATAATGAATTAATAAAATAAATATTAAGTGTAAAAGCAAAATTATGTTTTTTAAATAATAACGACCAAAGTTCGCTTTTTCATTTCAGGAACTTTTTTTGGGTGAAAACATTTTAGATTTCAAACAAAACATGCTCATTATTGATATTGAAAATTAACGTTTGTTTATTATTTAATTTGAAAACATTACGATTTAGGCTTAATTATTTCGAAAGGAAAAACTAAAAAGACTTGTTTAAAATATATTTGTTTATAATAATTTATATTTCAAGTGTCTGCAGTGAATTTTAATTTATTTCAAGTGTCTGCAGTGAAGATATTTTATCTTATTTAATTTGTTTTTCTATTAGGTTGGTGCAAAAATAATGACATTATTTTTGCAGCAACTTAATATTTCACATCAAATTCTATTTTAAATTTTTATTAAAATATGGTAATACTCCAGTTTTATATTAAAGCAAAAAAAAATAAAATAGTCCATACAATTTTATTCTACGAAGCATAACCACGTAAATTTTCAAGTTTTTCTACTTAATAAAAAATACTTTGCAGAAAATTAGTGTCAAATTTTAATTTTTTTATTTTTAGGGAGTAATTATTTTTAAGCACTGTTTTTCTTCTAAAATCATAATTTTAAAATCAGATAACCTACAAAGATTAATACGAGTAAATAAGGAAACTCCTTTAAAGGTTTTTTGTCATTTGTGCATCTATGTTATTGTGTTTAGAAAGCCATTCTTAATATGGGAAGGAGGTTGAATTGCAACTATTCTGTACTTTCACCTAAAAATTTAATAAATAGAAATTTCATAAAAATTAAATTTAACTTGAAAATACTATTAAAAATAGCATAGTAACATAGATGCACAAGCACTGGTTTTTCAAACTCTAAACACTAAACACTCATTTAAAATATCACAGCTACATCAAGAATGAATCTCTTTATGGATAAATTCATGTTATCGAAAGAAGAGGTTAAAGATTGCAAAAAATGTCTAAGCTAAACACTACTATGCCTCTGATTTGGTTTGGTCCTCTCTCTAATTCAACTCTACAGAGTTTTTCATTATTTCTTATAACTAGCGCTTATTTTTTTACGTATGAAACTGGAAGATAGCCTAATACAGTTTCCTTCAGTTATAATCCATTTATTTATTTTACTTTTCAGATTAGAATTTCAGTAAAAGCACAACGTTCAGTTTTAACCCGTAGTTCATAAAATTTGCTGGTCCACCTTGTCATTTGGATGAAACAGCATCCCCAACTTCACGACAAGCCATCCAGTTTAGTTATTTCCTCGAAAACAGTTATCCCCACTTAAAAAACAGTGAGATTTCTAAGTTAATTGCCAAGGAAATAATTAGTATTCGGCAAGCAATTGCCCTTGTTAAGGTAACGTTACATAGGACAGAAGGTCAATATATTTTCCTAGAAGAGGGCCAAACAGATTGACAGGAAATCTCTTGCAGCAATCAAAGTGAAAAGAATGAAGGAACAGTTAGACAGACTGTTGATATATCTTCTTGTAGCTGTAAACTTTCTGTCTTGAAATGTGATGACTTTGCAGTAAAGTGCAAGACAGAAAATTGTCAAACAAGGCATATAATCTGCACTTGTCCTTCTAACAAGGAGGTAAAATTAATTCTATAGATTCACCTGCAATTATGTTCCTTTTTTGTGGAAAATAAAATAATATATTGGTATTTATTATGTAATCTGGCTCTATTATTAAACATGTAAATTTTCCAATTTTCAGGTTCCACTAGAAGAACTGCCATTTACAGCAATTTTTAAATTAATTGATGGAACAACAAAAAAAAAAAAACAGCATTTACTGGTCCTTTGGGGAAACTTTGTATCAATAATTATTAAGATCTGCCTCAAGTAGAATTCTAAAAAATCAGTGTCCCTCCCTATCATCATTATCTGACAACAGAAGAAACAAATAATTTAAGTGTGAAAACCAGAGGCTACTTTTTGAGTATGCTGTTGGCATTTCTTGTGGAGAAGTTAACTTAGAAAATTGGGCCCTTGAATCAAGGAAGATGGCTAACATAAGCCACAAGGTTAATGTGTTTATGGACCAGAGGTGTCTATCCTCAAACACTATGATAAATTTGACCAAAATGTTTAATTTATCATCCAAGTGTATGCAGTTAGTTGGTTTGAGATCAAAACCAACATTTTTTTTTAACCAACAACAGTATATTTTAATATGATTCAGAGAACAAAACAGTTAACTGAAATCCAAATTACTGTTTTAAACTGTTCAAAATATAGTGCTTTTGCACTACTTCTGGAAAATATAATATCGATGATAAATTCAGATGAATTGGATGTGAGAGAAGAGGGCATTCAAACGATTTTGTCCATTAGGTAAATAAATAGTTATACATTAAATTTTATTAGTTTTCTTAATTTACCCAAACAATAGTTAGTTTTATTCATATTACATCGCAAACATATAAAAAATAAGTGTTTTCAAATAATTTTCTTTTTTTGTGTTGTTTTTTCCAGAAATCGTGAACAACTAAAAAAAAAAAAAATATGAAAAAGATTACTGCTATCAATTTTTCAGCCACACACTGGTCAAATTTGATTGATTTTTCTCAAAAAGTTGTATATGGACAGGAAGCAAGACATAGATACATTATTACAAAGTCATCGTGCCAGCAAATTAGATCTCCATTTTCTTCAAAACGAAATACAAAACAAGTTAGTTCTATTATAAGTTTATATTATTACCTCTAATAAAAAATTGAAATACATGGTTCTGTAATTTGTATCAAATTGTTATATTGTGTAATACATCTCCACATATCTTTTGAATTGTGAAATTTAAAAGACTTAGTTGCTAATTAGCTTTTTTTACAATTTTTGTTTAATTAATGCAGTAAAATTTGATATATTTTGCTAGTTGTGATTCATAATTAAAATTATAATTCATGTATTTATTTTTCTTTCAATGTATTTCATATAAATATATCGATTTTAATTGAATATTTTATAAAAATAGTGAAATTTAAAAGTCAGTGTTGTGAAAAATGCTATGAAAATGAAGGATTTTTCAGCATTTTTTCTACACAATTTTAAAAATTAAATGCTCAATTTCTGTTCAAGATGGGAATCTAATTTTTGGTATATGTTCTTATCACATCAAATCCCAACTATCATCACCAGTGCCATGTTGATTTTCTGAAAAAAAGTTGCAAATCGACCTACCCTACTCACCAATAGTAAGCCCTGTGTTAGTTCTCAACCGGATCCAGATTAATGTAATTTTTGTCAACTGTCTGCCATTTCCAGGCTTCTATCCAACATCTTGCGGGCAGAGCGAACTTAAAGAAAGAAATTCAAAATGACTCAAACCTTAGATGAACACAGGCACACCTGATGCAGGGAACTCGCCTGTCAAAGTGATATAATGGCATTAAGGATGTGAAAAGATATCTCCTGACTGCCACATTAGCCCAGGATGACCTTGTAGTTGTTTTGTGAAAGGATCCTCTTCTCCCACAACGGATGCAATTATTGTTCCACGACATGCCCTACATGCCTTACTGACAGTGCTGCATATTAAACTGGGACACCAGATGCCACAGGTAGTGAGCTGGTATTGAAGACGTGAACAAAATTGTATCATGTTGCTTCATTGAGCAGCTCCCCACTCGTAGCTGTTCCTCAGTCCTGTGAAGAACCCCCCCCCCCCAAATGCTTAGGTTCACTGCTGATATCATCAAAAGATATAAACTGATTTTTGTCTCATGGGCGTACGTCAGTTGCACTCCTTATTCCAAATGAGCAAAAGGACACATAATGGGAGGCTATTCTAAAGACCTGTTTGCCCATCAGACCCATCATTAATCCACCTGCTGTCGTAAGGACAGATTTTAAATCAGCTTCAAATCCCTTAAAAATGATGGGTCACTCACCAAATCTTAATAGAGATAGGTAACCCTAAAAACCTCAATTGTAATGCTGTTGCTGAAAAGGCCGCCCAAGATATCCAGCAAGAGCTCCTGAAGTTGGACCCAGCTGGTTGCCAATCTTTATAGTTTCACTCTCTATAGCATGTTGCATGTTGAACTATAGGCTTCGATCACTCAGATTACCCCCCAGAGAAATCTTGTATCACAGAGACCAGTTTACCAATGAGCGCATGTTTACAGTAAGCGGTCTAAGACTTCCACCCGCCTACGTAGGCCTTGTATAGAGGTGAATGTCGGAAACATTGTGTACCTTTACAATGACTTATCAGAAAATTAAGGATGTGAGCAATACTTGGTTTGATCCAAGCAAGATGAGTGGATGTGCATTCGAAAGTTTGTCGGCTCCCAGTTAAGGGCAAGTACATACAAGATCCACAAAGATGGGTCCCTTCTCATCCAGATAATAACCCGAGGATTAGTCTTGAACATCCAGATGGCAGTGATGAGAATGACAGTGATATGCGACATGCCAAGCCTGCCATCCCTGAGAGCGATAAGAGATTACTACTAAACAGTCAACCAACCAGCCAACCTTTTATTGTGACTGAGGAGAAGATTCCAGTCAACTCTTCCCAGTGGAACAGACACGACACACTCCATCTCATTGACGGTCGATAGACAAAGACATGCTCATTCCCTCCAAACGTAGGATGAAACCATCCTACTTGAAAGACTATGTTAATAACCTTTTGTGACCGGCTCTATGAGCCCTTATCTTAAGAAAAGAGAAAAGAAAAAAAAAAGGTGTCACACCAGTATTGAATTATGATCGCATATCGTTTAAGGGAGAAAACTCGGTGTTATTTTCAGTTATTGTCTGTGCTAATATTTTTAGTTTTGTTTTGAGTTTCGTTCTGTACGCTTGAGAAAAAAGTTTCTTCATCCCTTCAAACGGTTTACTATAACAATGAAAACCGTAATGACACAAGGAAAACTGTAATTACATGATAAAAAAAAGCTGTATTCTAGGTTTCTTCGTTTCTTTTTCTCTATTAGTTTCCCCTCTCTGTCCTGCTCTAAGCAAGTCTGATGACCTAGTCCACAAATTCCAAAATTCCATCATGACAAGTTTCAAGAAAAAATGCACGTATAAACCTGGATCTCAAATCTCCAACATAGACCCCCACTATCATGTCTCCTTCTTAAACATCAGGGGTCTACGTTCTAACCTTCCAGAGGTTGAAACTCAATTACAGAAGACTAAACCAGATCTTTCTAAGCGAAATTGGCATTGGACAGACTATTTTCCAAGATAAGTTCGTAATTAACGGATACTCTAACTTAACTTCTAAATCTGATCCCCAAGATCGCCATGGAATATGTGCCTATATTAAAGATGGCTTTCCATGTGGTAGGGACATCTCAAGAGAAGATCCTAACTTACCCTATATGTGCTTCTGGGTTGCACTTGCTCACACTACTGCATTTATATTTACTCTCTATCGCCCCCAAAACAGCAGAGTTACTATCTTTAAAAGTATATCTGAGAAAATTGACCAAGTCCTATCTGCTTATCCTTCAGCTAACATTCACGTATGTTGAGACTTCAATGTTCACAATGTGGAATGGTTGACCCACTCCAACAAGACTGATGATGAGGGGAGGTTCTGTCATGATTTCTCCATTGCTTATGACCTCACTCAGATTGTTCATGAACTCACCCATGTGCCCGACAATGACGGCCAGTATGCGAGTCGCCTAAACCTTTTTCTCACAACTTGCCCTGAACTATGTTCAGTTTCCATTCTGTCTCCTCTTGGATCTTCCGACCACTCTGTTGCATCAATTAAGATAAAAATGAAATGTAATAAGTCCTCAGACATACCTCTCCATTGTACAGTATATTGATACACTATTGCTTACTGGGATAGCTTCTGTACATTTATAACAGATCTACCTCTGCGTTCCATGTTTAAAAAGGATGTGTCCTCTATAGTATCAGTAGGTATAGACTGTTTCATACCCTCGAAAACTTCCAGCAAAATCCTAACAGCCAGCAATGATTCTCTTCAGAATGTGCTGCTGCCATTGCACACAGAAATCACTTTTTCTATTGCTTCCAACGTAATAGATGTATTGAGACAAAAGCCGCTTTCAGGACTGCCAGAAAGTAATAAAGAATGCAAGAGAGTTGTATGCTCAGTCCGTCAAGTCCAAAGTAGCTGAGCAGTGGCTTGGTTCCCACCAGTTTTGGCAAATAGCAAACAGAATCCTGAACAGAAGTGTGTGCTATCTCGTCAGCATCAGACAAAGCCAAACTCTTTGCCAAGAACTTTGCAGCTAATTCTACCAAGGCCGCTGACCCCCAATATTTCCTCCTGTATCATAAGCTATGTCATATACAAATACATGAAACATCATGTATTTGTATATGACATAGCTTATGATACAGGAGGAAATATTGGGGGTCGGCGGCCTTGGTCGCAAGCTATGTGATATACAAATACATGATGTTGTACATGATGTTGCCAAGCTAATCAAAAACCTTGATTCCAGTAAAGTAACAAGCCTTGACGGTATTCCAATTATAGTGCTCAAAAGACTTCAACCAGAACTTACAAAACTGTTTAAACATTGTCTTAATGAGAATTGCTTCCCATCACCCTGGAAAATCTCATCAGTATGCCCTGTATTTAAGAATTCAGATGATAAGTCATCTCCCTCTCAGTACAGGCCAATAAGTCTCCTGTGCGTGATGAGTAGGTTGCTGGAATCTGTATTAAATAGAGAAGTAATCAACCATCACAGCAAAAATAACTTTCTTAGTGACACACAATATGGTTTCCGTTCTGCTAAATCTATAGCAGATGTGCTTACAGTTATATCTCATAGGATTAGCGAATCTCTTGACGGACGCAGCCTTTCTAGGGCAATTGATCTTGACATATCAAAAGCCTTTGATAGAGTATGGCATAAAGGTTCACTTCACAAGATCTCCAGCTATGGTATAGCTGGAAATGTCTTTTCAATTATTAAATGATTTCTGTCTAGGCAAAAATCAGAAGCTCACAGTATTAATGCTGGAGTCCCTCAGGGGTCCATCCTGGGCCCAACTCTCGTCCTGATCTACATTAATGATCATTCGTAGACATTTTTGCTAATGACACTACTATCTATGGTAGCACATCTAAGACCGTAGACGGCCAAGTTCTTTCTGATTCTCTCTCCTCTGATCTTGAGCATATGGCTGGTTACTTTTAATGCATCAAAAACCAAGTTTCTCTCTTTACATCACCAACGTTCTGATCCCCATCTGGTATCAATTGAAATGAATCGCTCTTGTCTTAGGAAGGCCTCATGTTTTGACATGCTTCTGGGCTTGACCTTTACTCCTGATCTGAAATGGAACACGTACATCAAATCTGTTGCCAAGGCCGCTGGAAAAATGGTTGGATCCATCTACTGATCCAGTAGATATCTCACTGCTGATGCAATTGTCTATCTATATAAGAGCCAGGTATTTTGAAGAATGAAGTACTGTCGCCACATCTGGGCAGGAGCTGCTAGAAAGGACTTGTCCTGCCTTTATAGAGTTTAAACTAGACTTTGTAGCCTTGTAGGAGATATCCTTTTCTTTTCCCTGCAACCTCTATCTCACAGAAGAGATGTTGCGCATTTGTCTCTACTTTATAATTATTTTCATGGCAAGTGCTCGACTGAGTTTCAATCTCGCTAAACAAGAAACACTTGTCTAGCTTAAAACACTATCAATAATTCCCCCACTCTTTATCTGTACCTAAACCTAAACATAGATTCCATGAACAAAGCTTCTTTCTTAGAAGTGCATACCTGTAGAACTGTCTTCCATATTCCTGCTTTCCAGCTGACTACAATCTGATTGTCTTCAAGTCCAACGTAAACAAGTTCTTGATGAGCCGTTCCACTTGTTAACAAATTTACCGAATTTCCATTACTAACGTGAAACAAAAATGTAGTAGGCAAAAATATAAATGTTCTGTCAGCAACAGTACAACTTCAAAATCCCCGTCAACATGGATGCTTATCACCGGGAGCGTCGTGTTCACATCTTGGTTGGGAAGGAGACTGGCGCTTATGCGTCCTCCCCTTGCTCGTTTCCCGAGCAGTTCCGAGCCCAGTGTTCACTCTCACCGCAATGGTAACACCGTGTTCCACGTTTTCGACAGTCCCTTGCAAGGTGGCCTTTAACATTGCATTTGAAACAGGTCACGTTAGCAGGATTATTCTGGGCCCTGTTGTTGGGTGAGCGTGTGGCCGCAACCACATCCTGATTTTGTTCGCCAGTCGTCGTCAAAATTCTTGCTCTCGACATTAGCTCCCCCATGGTCAGGGCTTTGATGTTCGGCACCTGTTGAAGAGCAATTGAGATGGTGTCAGGGAATCCAGTGACAAAAATTAATTTTGTGAGTCTCTCTAAGCTTTCTCCTGTGAATCCGGCCAATCCAACCAACTGCCTGATTTTGTTGGCGTACACATCCACACGTTCACCAGCCCATCTAACCATAGTTATTTTTCTATATGCTGCAAACGCGTCATCAGTAAATGCCTCCTTTAATCGAGCCTCAATCTGGTCTATTTTCTTTTGATCGTCCTCCTCCATTTCCATGTAGAGGGCCAGCGCATCGCCTTCCAGGTATAAAGGTAGCAAACTCGCTACGTCATCCACCTGCTGAAGTTGTGCGACAAGTCTCACTTTTTTCAGCCACGCTACAACGTCTCCCTCGCCAGAGAACGGCTTGATAATATCACTGCTTATCCGCACCTTCGCCATATTCAGGCCGAAATAGCTTGAAACAAAAATGTAGTAGGCAAAAATATAAATGTTCTGTCAGCAACAGTACAACTTCAAAATAGTCAATATCGCCCAGCTCCAGAAGAGAGGGAATTCCTGTCCGTGATAACCGTGGTAAAAGAAGACACACTCCAATGGCCAGAAACACCCACACACACAATTTGCAGGACACTGCCGACTCGTCTCTAGCCTCCTGCTTTTATAGTGGCCGGGAATTATCCATTTGCATAATCACATGAGAAAGAAACGTGATTTTCCGAGAGTTGCATGGGGTAAACGCTAATAAAAAACCCCGGACGCCATCTTGGAATTCTCTTTTCCCCCCAACCGGTGACACAACAGACGTACCCGAGGTAAGCTCTTTTTCCCCTCATTTTAGTTATTGCTACTTCTGCTACATAACGATTACTATATTATTCAAATGTACATTCTTAACCCTTATCTTCGAGTGGTCTCTGATGATGTATCGAGTGGTGATGCCTATGTAAAAAAACAAAAACAAAACATGCATACAAACCTGCCAGCCAGTGATCTCTAAAAGTACCTTATCTCTGCAAATTTAGAATGGGAGGCATAGTTGTCATTCTAAAGAAAAATGTGGAGGTGGACTTAATGTAAAATTACTGCACTCCCCCTCAAAAAAAAAGGGTTTTTTTCTCAATCCAGTGTGCCAGGGAGAACTGGATTTTTCCTCAATTCTGAAACAGACCTTGTGTCCTCTGCTAGTAAATAACAATTCTTTTTATTATTAATTTTATTGATGTATGGCAATATTTAACTATTAAAGTTAAACGAAATTGAGTTTCATTTTGGCAAAACCTAAAAATTAACTCTTGAATTAAATTGGAAAAAAAATAAAAACACACACACACACGTGTGCACATGCCCACATAGACACACACACACAAAACACTGTCGTATTATTTTCAAGTGACTTTGATAAGCGGTGACTTATAAAAAAAAAAATTGACAGATTAAACATTTGTTTAATATCAGAATTTGATGGATCTACTGCTGTTGTCGAACGGGTTAAGAAGGTTAAGGATATTTGCAAATTGTGCAAAATAAAGGAGTCAGCAACAGTCATTATATTGAGGTTAATCAACTCTGGGATGAACCTGACTGGGAAGAAATTAAGCACTTGAGACAGATTCTTTTGTTGCATGGCGACTATATCCCAATGAAATGGTGGATGTTTACTTAGTTGATTTGGTGATCAGCACCCAGCACCATTTGGTGTCAATGACAAAATGTTAAGCTGTGCTTACCTAAGGATATCATTAGACTTTTGCGAGCATCGTCACATATTGACACATTAACAATGGGCAAGTCATTGGGCCAGACACGAAACATCCTTAAGGAGCTAGAACTAATTATAGCAGCACTAGTCATGCAGCATCTAAACCCTATGGAGACAATGTGGATTCTCTGCCACCTAACACTAAGCGCTATCTGCTATATATGGAGGTCCTAACCATTTTGCTAAGGTGGAGTCAAAGTGGTACAACGAATGTTTATCCATGAGCACAAAGAACACCACGATGTTATCTCTGCAATGTGATAACAATGTAATATCGGTCACATATCTCATAATGAACACAGCATTGCCTGTTGTCAGCATCAAAATTAATGAAGTGCAACTTGTAAACACGGAATGTTCCCTGTCTATAGTTAGTGCAAATCGCTGTCAGATATGGAGGAAGCAACAAGGTGAGGTCATGACCATTAATGGCTTATTGTTGTGGTATAGGGATTGTCACAATCTGCACTGAGAAAGGTGACACAACTGAAGTTGACGTCCTGGTGATGCATCCAATACGATACGACGTATTATTTGGAATTGACACAATAAGAGCTCTAGGGGACAAAGCTTGGTAGAGAGAAAGAAGTATGTGCAGCTATTTCTATTGAGGAAAAGGACTTCTCTGCTATGTTTGATGACAAAGAAAAGACCTGGACTGCAAGGTGGAAATGGACCATGATCGAATCGCAAGATCGGTTATGCAATACCATTCCAGAGTATGCAGTTTCTACCAAGAATCGGGCTGCAGCTGTGGATTGATAACAGTTGGTTATACCCACAAGAACGTCTAGGAGCACCCAAAGAATTAATTCCACTCATGGCTACTGAACAACCAGCTAAACACAAAATTCGACCTGTGTGAGAAGAATAAGCATGTTGATGTCTTTACCGGATATGCAGATGTGTGCACTGCTAAACTACGAGAGTGGCATCAGAAAGACGTAGCACTGCTGGATTTACTTACTACTACTTACAGTATAATATAACCCTCTCTCTCTCTGAGGGCCGGGCCGCATCCTTCGCTATCCTGGTTCACGGGAGCATACTTGTGATGTACTTCTGGCCGTGTTCATCGCTCCCAGCTCACAGGACCATAGATGCAACTCAGCAGGGCTACATTCTTACTTGTCTAGTGGTGGACCCCTCAAGGGTGACCAGACTCTCACTGGTCACTGGAAAATATCTTTCTGCTGCTCAGGGCACGCGAAATGTGCATGACCCTAAGTCCGTGTGGCAACATTGTAGATTTCGGTCGTCACTCTGGCTTCGTGCTGGATCCAGTCTATCTTTTTCATCATCTGGCGTCAGGGTATACCTGAAATAAACTGCATCTTCATTTCAGGCCGGCAATCGAGAAAGAAAGAAAACTCTAGGACATTCTCGTAAAAACCAACAAAATAATTATTCATAAATTGTTCTACACTTGTTAAAAGTCGAGTTCCTTGATCCGAGCTTCATGATGCAGGTTAAGTTCCTCTAATTAATTTCCCAGCTGAGAACAAGAGCTTTTCAACTTAGCTCTTATGAGGGTTTCGCCCCCTCCCCCCAGGCGGGGTGAGAGCGATGTGGACGCCTCGAATGCCAGTCAGTAAAAAGGACCTAACTCTAAAAAGCCAATCGTTTTTATCAAATTCCTCCTTCTGCCTTTTTGGAGTTATTCTTCTCTTTTCCATTATCTTATTCTTTTCCTTCTCTTGTGAACTCATTATTTTATTCTTTTCATTTTCTTTTTCTTTTCTCTCTTCTTCGTCTTTCATGACTATATCTCTCCCTAGGTTCAATTTATTTATCTATCTGTCCAACTAACTTATCACTGGCCTGGTGGACTGGTAGTTAAATACAACAGGTGGACCCAAATGACAACATCTCCCAGACATCAAAGCAGAACTTTCGAACCCAAGTCATTGTACCTTTCAACAGAACATTGTTTCTTTAATAATTTAAATTGTTGTTCTAACCTAAACCAGAAAACGACCCTGTATTGTTTTTTTCTGCCAACTCGAGAATCTCATTATCATATTTATTTATTTTTATTTTTATTTTTTTTCATTGAAATATTTTATTTCTTCTGGACATTTTCGCCTCTCCTTATCGCTACATAAGTACAAAATGGAAATTAAAACCCTTAAAGAATAATTATTATCTATTATTTTCTTCTTTTCTTGATAAAGTCCTAGGGACATTTTTCTTTTTTTCTTGATCAAATATCACACCCCTCTCCTACCTTCTCTTCCTCTATTTGTAAAGCAAGACCATCTGGTATCGCCTGGGATCTTGCTACAACAGAACCTACTTACAGATGCGTGTCCATAAGTCACTTTGGCCATTTCAGACACTGTAATCAAGGGTAAACGATACTGTTTGACCTGTTTAGGTTTTGGCCTACACATAGCTATGACAGATATCATTAAAACTGTTTTGATGCAAGATGAGACCACAATGAAAGCTACTTCAGCTTACATTGATGACATCTTTGTTAATAATGACAGATGAGATTCAAATGAAACTGGAATCTTTCGGTTTAATAAGCAAGAACCCTAAGCGCTTAAAGGATGGGGCACTCTTGTTGAGCCTTGGGAGGAATGATGGAAGTGAGGGAGCCCGATTCCAAATGTACCTAGTGTGTTAATGCGGCGCATCACATTTTCTATTTGCGGTCAATTAATAGGACATTTACCTGTCTGTGGATGGCTCCGAGTGGCAACATGAGTACTAAAAAGATTAGCAACTGCAGTCACAAAGCATAGTCGATGACCATTCTCTCCCACAAATGATGGCTGAAACATTGACTAAAATATGTAGAAATGATTAGGGAGAGTGACATGTATCCACATATGAACTGAATGCATGGGGTTGACACAAGTTTTTCGGGTTACAGCTGTAGTGTTGGAATGATTGGGTAACGTTGTAGAAGATGTGTGATGGCTTCGTCTGAAAAATGATGACCAGCATATCAATTTGGCAGAATTTGATGCCCCACTGAAAGGACTTAATCTTGCGCTGCAGTAGCAGGCCCAGGTCGTACACCTCCACACTGATTCTAGAAATGTAAGCCATGTTTAGTTTCAGAACAGTTTCCGATGTTTCGTTGTTCTACACAAGTCCTGGGAGGCGACTGGTTCGCAGTAGACAGTTCTCAAGTTGGAATCAACAAAGGAAAAGATTCTTCTTTTGTTGACACGAATTAAACATATGCGAAATTTCTACAAAAAGATGCAGAAAGTATTTGTGAAAAAGGAAATTTACAAAGAAAATGTTTGAAAAAAAGTTACTTTTTTTACGTTTTTCTTTTTCAGTAAAAAGTATTAGTTACGCATTAGTAGGTTAAAGTGTTAATACAAACAAAACGGATGCAGTTTTACGTTTTGCCTAGGACTTTTTTTTCTTCAATATATAGAAATTTATTCAAAGTCGAATCCTCCAACAAGTTTTGAAGCAAAACGCTTTAACTTTATTCTTGTTGTGGGTTTCGTAAATACATCAGCGATATTTTGTTCTGATATGTAATTCAAAATAATGGATTCCTTTTTCACCTTGTTTTTTATGAAATGGTATTTTATATCTATATATCTTTGGTTGATTATCGTGTTCTGTGCTAAGACTATACTGGCTTGATTTTCACAATTAATTACTGACGTAGCTTAATTACTGCTCCGTAGCTTTTAGTTAATTCAGGCTCTAAAATAGTCTTTAGGATATTTTTAAGCTAGAGTGCTTCCTGGGTCGTGTGTGTGATCGCGATAAATTCTGCTTCACACGTAAAAAGAGATACAATCTGTTGCTTTTTTAGATTTCCATGAAATAATAGGCCCATTTTCTGAGAGTCTGAGACAATATCCAGATATACTTTTTTGATCTTCGTCGTTTCCCAAATCTGGAAATCCTTCTAATTTTAGGGGATTTTTTGGTTTTCTAAATACTAACTTCTGTCCTTTTAAATAACGAAGGACTTGTTTAGCTCTGTTCATTGTCGGTCTTGATAATTTTTGTGACAGTTTTGTTACTGTATAGCATATATCAGGTCTCGTCGCAGTCATTAAATATTTGTATTGACTTCCTATAATTTCTCAGTATAATTTATCGGGCAATATTTCAGATTCTGTGTGTATATTTTTATTAATATCATTTTCCACCGGTGTAGAGCGTTTCTTGCAAATTCCAAATTTTAATAGCATTTTGTCAATGTATCTCGATTGAATCATCATAAGTCCTTTGCTTTGAGTAAATTCTATCCAAAAAAAACAGGATATTTTGCCAAAAACAGGATATTTTGCCAAGATCGGTCATTTTGAATCTTTTACTTAATTTGTTCTTAACATCGGTCAACATTATGTCACAATTTGATGCGATTAAAATATCATCAACCCATCAGTAGTTTATTGTCTTTGTGTTGGGTATATAAACAAAGGTCTGCAGCGCATTGTTTAAATTGTTGTTTAATCATATAATCATGAAATACTGTATTCTAACACTTGTTAAGTCGCAATACGCTATTTTTATTTTGCATCATAAATCCTTCTGGAGGAGTAATATAAATTTCACAGTCTATTGGGGCATTCAAATAAGCATTTTTTACACCCATTTGATGAATGTTTAGGTCATATTGTGATGCGATTTGCAATAAAATTCTGATTGCATTAGGTTTGTGGTCGGTGAAAACATAGAAAAATATTCTATACCGTAAATCTGAGAGTACCCTTTAGCAACAAATCTAGCGTTCTACTGTTCAACGCCTGATGCTGTAGTCATTTTTGTAAAGACCCATCTTGTAGAAATAACGTTTATCTTTTGGGAGAGGTATAGGTATTATTTTCGGTCAAAGCATCTATTTCTTTTTTCATGGCTATTTTCCATTCATCACAATGTTCTGAATTAAAGCTTTTTGGCATATTTTCCATGGAATAACAATAGTCGATTTGATAATCTTTTACAAAAATATCGGGCCGACTTCTATTTCTTTTGGGGTATCTGTCGACATTATCATCATCATCTTGTCCTCGTTATCTTTATCATCTTCATTTGTTTTAATAATTTGAGGAAATATAATTTCATCCTCTTCATATGACGGGGTTTCATCTTTAATATTAAATGTGTCCGTGAATTTTATACATCGGATTTTTTTATTTTATTTTTCTCTGGAAAAAATACTAAATTGGCTGGATTATTTTTATCGTATATAAATACTAAATTGGCTGGATTATTTTTATCGTATATAAATACTAAATTGGCTGGATTATTTTTATCGTATATAGATACGATAAAAATAATCCAGCCAATTTAGTATTTATCCGATGTGTAAAATTCACAGACACGGTTTTAATATTTAATTTACTCTTACAATTTTATGCGAAACAAGTTTAATTTACTTTGTATGTGAAACAAGTTGAACCATTCGGCTTAAATTTGGTTTTCTACCGCAGAAAGCTTCATATGGGGTTAAAGTACTTGTTGCGTATATAGGCAGCTGCCATAAGTGCATACGTCCAGAGGCTTTTATGGAGTTTTGATTCAATGAGTAGACATCTTGCCATTTCAAAAGTGTCCGCCATCCCATTTTGGTGTGGTGATCTAGGGGCCGATTTTTCATGCTTGAGACGATGGTTAATTAGTAAACGTTCAAAGTCTTTATTAGTGAATTCCGTACCGTTGTCAGAGAGAATACACTTTACTTCACCGTAAGGAGCCATATCGGCTAAATATTTTTTAGTTGCTAGCAGGGTATCAAATTTGTTCTTTATTAAACCTGAATGGTCATCTACAAAATTCAACACGTATCTATAATGTTCTCTGGCCATCAGTTAGTCACAATGCATGTGACCTTGTCTGGTTATCTTGTTTTGATAGTGTGTCATTTTTCCCTGCGTACAAACGCCACAGTTAAATATTTTGATGTTTTTATTTTCATTCCATCACTCGGCAACTTTTTGATATGAGGAATATTGCAGTGCCCAAGAATTTTATACCATGTCTGTAAATCGATGGGACTACGCTATTTAAATAATATAGTCTTCCATTTTCTTTAATATCGAATACAGTTCCATTCGGGTACACCAGTTTTGATTTATTGGGGCTAAAGTTTATATTTACACCTTATTTAGTGGCAGCTTGTACAGAAAATATATTTTGTTTAAATTTCAGATTAGAAGAGCGTTTTCTAGAATACAGAAATATAGTTAACCTTTATTGTTCCTTAGCGAGATTTTAGCATCACATCTTCAAAATGATATCATTTACTCGACTGCGATCAGCAAGTTCTACAAAATGATTTTATGGCTTTAAGTTGGGATCAAAATTGAGAAAATCAGATTCCTTTGTAATCACATGTGCCGTTGCACCACAATCGACAAGAAAATTATTATTGTTTGTTGAAGCGTTAAACATACATGAAAATAAGAATGTATGTTCACTAACGGAACTCTCCACATTTTTAATGGAGTCGCCCTTTAAAGCCCTATATCTACATTGGAAACTCCTGTGATTAGGTCGTCAACAATTATAGCAAATAATTTTTGTAGTTTTCTTAGGAGAAAAATTGTTTTTGGCAAAGTTGCGGTTATTATTTAAAAATAATTTAATTTTGGTGTTTTTATGTGTGCATTTTTAAATTTCATGATATTTTTAGATTCGTTTTTTTCTATGATCACTCTTTCAGTTTCCTCGTAACTTTTGAGTGTTATCTTGAATTGACTAAAAGTCATGGGGTTTTCTTTCTGGGTTATCATGGTGGTAAATGGCTTGAAATCACTCGATAATCCCTTGAGGACCATGGAAATTAACAGACTGTTGCTAATAACTTCACCAGACATTTTTAAAGAATTTGCAGTAGTTTTGGCTCTTATAATGTAAGGTAATGGGTTCGGCTTCCTTCGTTTTTAGAGAGGTCAGTTTCCGCCGGTGTAGAGCATTTATAAAGAAATAATTTGAGGTTTTCCTTTCGATAAATAATGCTCTCTATTGAGAGCATTATTACATGTTCAATGTTTGCAGCCATCGTCCAGGGCTTCTCTCATTAGTTGCGTTCTTTTCAATGAAGTCGGGGTCATTTCTGTTTTCAGGTTGTGTAGCTTTTAAATTCATAGACATCCTAGAAATTTCATTTGCCACAATTCGAATTTTGATTCAGATCCATCGAAATAAAGCCGCACGCTAGGCCCATAACCTCTAGAAATGTAAGCCATGTTTAGTTTCAGAACAGTTTCCGATGGTTCGTTGTTCTACACAAGTCCTGGGAGGTGACTGGTTTGCAGTAGACAGTTCCAATCCACAGAGCAAAAGATTCTTACTACTGGTTGACAGACACTTCAACTGGAAAGGCACAAAAGCCGCAAGTGAAATGTTGATACGAAGGAGACTAGCAATAATAAAGCGTCTAGTTGACGAATACAGTTTGCAGGTTGGCATTACCTTAGTTCCATCGGAGCAAAATTTGCCTGATAAGTTTACTTGAGTGCCAAAGAGATGGATGAAGCAAGGATCTAATCCTCTCCAACTGACGTGCAGACTAAACAGATCAATTAACAGATACGTGAAATACATGGACATCCTGGAATTCATATTTTGTCTGAAGAGTGTCAGCGAATTGATCCAGCACCATCCTGATGGCAAAAAGGGAAGAGCTTGAGGTTGAGGAAAACTGGTGTCAGATAGGTATGTATCATTATGATGACATTTTTTTTTTTACATAGGCATCACCACTTATCAAGGTCGAGAGGCCATTCAAGGATAAGGGTTAAAGAGTGTACAGTAGAAATTGGACAATATCGTAATTGTTAGTAATGGAAATTCGATAAATTTGTTAACTTAAACTTGTTTACGTTAGACTTGAAGACAACCATATTGTAGTCAAATGGAAAGCAGGAAAATGGGAGACAATTCCACAGTTCTAAGAAAGAAGCTTTGCTCATGGAATCTATGTTTAGGTTTAGGCACGGATAAAGATGGGGGGATATTAGTGATAATGTTTTCTGCTAGACAGGTGTTTCTTGTGAAAGTTTGGCGAGGGGGGACCAGAGATTGGAGCTCAGCCGAGCACTTGCCATGAAAATAACGATAAAGCAGAGACAAATGCGCAACATCTCTTCTGTGGGAAAGAGATTGCAGGGAAGAGAAAAGGACATCCCCCACAAGGCTATGAAGTCTATTTTGAACTCTATCAAGTCCTTTCTAGCAGCTCTTGCCCAAATGTGGCAACAGTACTTCATCCTTGGACGTACCTGGCTCTTATATAGATAGAGAATTGCATCAGCAGTGAGATATCTACTGGATCGATAGAAGGATCCCACTATTTTTCCAGCAGCCTTGGCAACAGATTTAATGTGCATTCCATTTAAGATCAGGAGTAAGCCCAGAAGCTTGTCAAAACATGAGGCCTCCCCAAGACGAAAGGCATTCATTTCAATTGATGCCAGATGGGGATCAGAGCGTTGATAATGTAAAGCTTGGTTTTAGGTGCATTAAAAATAAACAGCCACCTCTTTCCCCATTGTACCACTTGCTCAAGATCAGAGGAGAGAGAATCAGAGAGAACTTGGTAATTTACAGTTTGAGATGTGATAGTAGTGTCATCAGCATAAATATCAATGAATGATGTAAGGATGTGATTTGGAAAATCATTAATGTAGATCAGGAATAGAGTTGGGCTCAGGATGGACTCCTGAGGGACTCCAGCATTAATACTGTGAGCTTCTGATTTAAGATCAGGAGTAATCAATCACTATTCTTATGAACCTATCAGAGAGAAATGATTTAATAATTGAGAAGACATTTCCAGCTATACCGTAGCTGGAGATCTTGTGAAGTAAACCTTTATGCCATACTCTATCAAAGGCCTTTGATATGTCAAGAGCAATTTCCCTTCTATGAGATATTCGCTAATCCTATGAGATATAACTGTAAGCACATCTGCTGTAGATCTAGCAGAATGGAAACCATATTTTGTATCACTAAGAAGGTTATTTTTGCTGAAAGCAACTTACTCATGACGCACAGGAGACTTATTGGCCTGTACTAAGAGGGAGATGAACGATCACCTGAATTCTTAAATGCAGGACATACTGATGAGATTTTCCAGGGTGATGGGAAGCAATTCTCCTTAAGACAACGTTTAAACAGTGTTGTAAGTATGGGCGCTAGTTCTGGTTGAAGTCTTTTGAGTACTATAATTGGAATACCGTCAGGGCCGGTTGCTTTATTGGAATCAAGGTTTTTGATTAACTTGGTAACATCATGTACAGATATTTGTATATCATGTAGCGTGTTTTCTGATACAGGAGGAAATATTGGAGGTTGGTGGCCTTGGTTGCAAAGGGTAGAATTAGCTACAAAGTTCTTGGCAAAGTTCTTGGCTTTGTCTGATGCTGACAAGATTACCTCAGGCCTATTTATGATAGTTGGGATAGAACACATGCTTCTGTTCAGCATTCTGACACGGACTGAGCATACAACTCTCTTGCGTTTTTTATTACTTTTTTACAGTGGTTGCTGGCAGTCCTGAAAGCGGTTTTAGTCTCAGTACATTACATTGCTTACGTTGGAAAAAGTGATTTCTGTGTGCAATGGCAGCAGCACATTCTGGGGAGAACCACGGTTGGCTGTTTGATTTTTGTTGGAATTTTTTTGAGCGTATGAAATGGTCTATACCTACAATTAACCATTCCGTCAGGTCTGATACTATAGAGGACATCCTTTTTAAACATGGAACGCAGAGGTAGATCTGATATAAATGTACAGAAGCTATCCCAGTCAGCCATAGAGTATCGATACACTGTACGATGGAGAGGTACATCTGAGGACTTATTACATTTCATTTTTATCTTAACTGATACATCTTAACCAATCCAAATGGAGACAGAACGGAAGCTGGAGACAGTTCCAGGGCATGTTGTGAGAAAAAGGTCTAGCAGACTTGCATACTGGCCGTCAGTATCGGGCACACGGGTGGGTTCATGAATAATCTGAGTGAGGTCATAAGCAATGGAGAAATCATGAGTTAACCATTCCACATTGTGAATATTAAAGCTCCAAAATATGAATATTAGCTGAAGGATAAGCAGATAGGATGTGGTTAATTTTCTCAGATATGCTTTTAAACTCTGCTCTTGTGGTGGCAATAGTTTGAGCAAGTGCAACTCAGAAGCATATATAGGGTAAGTTAGGATCTTCTCTGCCATATGGAAAAGCCATCTTTTATATAGGCACATATTCCATGCCCATGGCGATCTTGGGGGTCAGATTTGGAAGTCAAGTTAGAGTATCTTTTAATTACACACTCATCTAGGGAAATAGTCTGTCCCATGCCAATTTCCCTTAGAAAGAATATGTCTGGTTTAGTCTCCTGTAATTGGGCTTCAACCTCTGGAAGGTTAGAACGTAGACTCCTGATGTTCGAGAAGAAAACATGGTAGTGAGGGTCTACATTATAAGTTGGAGATCCGGGTTTACTTTAATCGTGTATTTTTTATTGAAATTTTTCATGATGGGAATTGTGGACTAGATCGACAGACTTTATTGAAGCAGGGCAATAAGGGAAAGTAAGAGAGAAATGAAGAAATATTTTTTTGTAGCACATTAAAAGGTAACAATTACCCACTAATATGGCATCGAGAGGCCCCACCAGAAGCTACTGCATGGTCCAAAATCCATTCACCAAATGGCAATACTTTGCGTCTGCTGATAGAATAGCCTCCTTAGTGGTTAATCCAAGGTTCGGGTCCCTGACTATCAGGCGGATAACGCCAGCCCAGATAAAACGTTTACCTTACTAGTGATATGGCAACAAGGATAAACATAAAAATAGAAAATTTCCGACATCTCTGGCGGCTGTTCATGCAAAATACTGCCAACCTAGAATACAGCTTTTTCTTCTCCGTTTGTCAGAAAAATCACTCATTAAAATATGAGGACTGAGGAACAAATAAAAAGAAGCAAAACTAACGGGAGGTGCCGATAACGCATCCATAATGTATTGTCTACTCTCCATTAAAAAAAAATATATTAATAAAAGACCATTTGGCGTGTTTAAGAAAGATTCCCCTCTCACTAACTGAAAATTAATACAATTGCCAAAATCTGTTTATACTATCAATTTCTTGACCTTAATAGACTGTGGCCCAATCCAGCCAAATTTTGCTATTCACTAGCTTTATTTGATGAAAACAGAAAAATTTCAACCACTTTGCTACATTCATTAAAACAAAGAAAAACCGTAAAATTTCTACAAGGATAATACACTTGTATCGTATAACCATAATTCAAACCACTTCAAAAATATTAGCAAATCCAGACAAATTTTGATATTCACCAGTTTTATTTAATGAAAACACTAAAATTTGCAATGCTAGGGCTTCATATGATCAAACCGCTTTTTCAACCACTTTGCTACAAAAACCGTAACATGTCCACATTCGAAATTCACCAAAAGAAACTTGCAAAATTTTAACCACACTTGCAATGAGTGTTGCTTATTAATTACTTTGCTAGATTCATTAAAATAAAGAAAACTGTTGAATTCCCACAAGGTTCATTATACACTCTTATCGCAGGACACGGTCAAATTATGCTCGAGTAAAAACGTAATGACACGGTAAATGAAATTAAAAACTCATTTATTGTGTAAATTTGACAAAACCAGCCAATTTTTGCAATTTACCATTAAAATTTCAACCGTCTGTCTCCTATCTTTACAGTTAGAATAATGAAAACCTAAATTACAAAACGAAAACCATAATTACAATGTTGAAAACCGAACATTCACAACGAAGACCATAATTGGCACTATACAGTAATGGAAACCGAAATTACACAACAAAACCATAATTACACTTAAATCTTACATATAAAGATTTTACATTGATGCAATCATTAACAGCTTTGTTTTATGATACCAGTTAAATTTCAACCGTTTTCATCACAGTTGCATTACTATATAATGAAAACCAAACAAGCCCAATTTTACAAGTGTGAGTTTATTTGATGAAAACCATAAAATTTCAACTGCTTTTAAATCATTTGATGATGCCAGTTTACGGTGTACACACACGTACAATGATGGTTGAAATTTTGCTGGTTCCATCAAATGAAGCTGGGCTTATAATATTAGCCATAAAAGTCAAATTTGCTACTAATGCACTTTATTTGATGAAATCAATAAAATTCTTACTGCTTCTAATTTTGCTATTCAGCTTTATTTAATGAAAACACTAAAATTTACACCACATTTGTGCTGCCAGCGTCTCAAATAATCAAACCTTTGCAATGCTAGGGCTTCATATGATCAAACCGCTTTTTCAACCACTTTGCAACAAAAACCGTAACATGTCCACATTCGCATTTCACCAAAAGAAACTTGTAAAATTTCAACCACATTTGCTATGCCAGCTAACTGTTGCTTATTAACAAGCTTTGCTACAGTCATTAAAAAAAGAAAAACCGTTTAATTTCCACAAGGTTCATGATACAGTCTTATTGCAAACCCATATCAAGACAAGGTCAAATTATACACGAGTAAAAATGTAATGACACGGTGAATGACATTAAAAAATCATTTACTTTGCAAATTTTATTTGATGAAAACAATAAAATTTCAACTGCTTTTAAATGATGCCAGTTTACGGTTTACCCACACTTACTATTGTTGCATAGGGAACATTCATGTTGATGAGAGGAGTATACATTTATACAGATATTACAGGAGGGGAGAGAAGATAGATTAGCGGATATACAATTCTTATTACATGAATCATTACTCATGATGGAGAGACACATTACTCAAGGATGGGGTTTATACGCAAAGTCCATTATAAAGATGAGTGGGAACAAGTCTATATAAGATGAGAGGACACAATGTTAATCTTAACGATTACTCACATTACCTTCAATTTGGTAGAAAGATGACACAAGACGCAGTTACAAAATATGATGCATTCTTTTATTACAGTCGACTCCATGATTAAAACTTCCAGCCTCGCTTCTGATCAACGTCACCTCTGTCTCCTATCTTTGCCTCCAACTCTGTCTCTCGTCTGTCTAATTCATCTTCGACTCTAGCTCTTATATTGAGAATTCATTTCTGCCATGACATCATACGCATGTCCAAAACCGTGCATGACCCATGGCCTGAACATGCGTGCTTCGCATATGTCTGCAGACAAGAATTATTACTAAACTATTTTCCGACCTAACATTTTTTTCAATACGTTTTTACTTTTCTATTGTTCGTTCTTCTAACTGACCTTATTTCAATTCCGTTTTCATAAAAGAATTGAACAATCATTATATCTAAACTATTTTATGTGAAAACTGAACAATCGAAATCCTACATCCCATTTCTGGCCCTATTTCTGAACCTTGCTTACAAGGTTCGAACCTCAGTCTATCTAATCTCACTTTTACTCATCTAATGTTTTTCTTACTTACAAGAAAAGGGGGTCTTTTCTTGTAACATTCCTCTCCTTCCTATTTTCAAAAAAGATATGCATTTTTAAATTCTAGTACATTTTTCTCTATTTCTATATAACCACTTAGCTAAGAAAGATCAGCCCCCCCCCAAAAAAAAAACTTCTTTAGTTAGCCCTTTTCAACTAACTTCATAATTTTATTTTATGAATTTATTTTATTTTTATTAGATCAGAATCTCTCTGATTTTCCTGGCATATAATTTTTTTTTTTGGGGGGGGGGGGTTACCTCCCCTGATCCATGTCAGCTGCCTTATCCAGCCACCCTTACCTCGCTCGAAATCAACAACTTCTTTCATCCAAAGGTGTCCTGATCGTTTCTTTCGCCTGGTTGTTCTACTAATTATGGCTTTGTTTCATTTTGTAACTATCTTATCTTTTTGGAACATACTCAAAGCTCATTTACTTAAATCATTGTAGTTGGCTTCTAACTATTAAGATATACCTTTTCATCACACTGACTCGCTCGGATTCTCCTGCTTGGACCCTTGGAAATTGATGAAGACTTAGAAAACATCACCCTTAACTAAATAACCCCCATCCCTTGCCCAAAATTCCTATTTGCACACTAAATTCTATGTCCCGATTTCTGTTTTTTTTTTTTGCCATCAGAGCATCCAAGATCCCACAGAGATATCCCACATTCATGCATCCCTAAAAAAATATAAGGTTATATCTTCCTACGTACTTACGGTATATTTTACTTTTCTCTCACTTCATAATGCTATATGTGATTTGCCTGTGGTACTGACTTTTATAATCCTTTATGTACACTAAGGATTCTTGTATCCTTCACCGCCTGCATTTTTACTTTATTGAGCCAAGACTTATCACCCTGCTTGGAGCCGTCACTTGTGGCCTGCTTATAAGCAATTTCACAGGATTCATTATTTTTTCGAACAGGGCATTTCTAATGCTTACTTGGCAAGCTACACATCTTGCGAAAAAATGTTTATGGACTAAACACAAAAAGCAAATATCAAAAAAGAAAATCTCTCTTTCAGCTTATCACATCTGAAAAATACCTGTTTACGTAATTTTCTATTTTGTCCCTATCTAAAATTCTAACTTATTTCTAGGCCAACCATCTATCTCAAATTACGTTTTATTTTCCTATGACTTGTTTCTTTCCATTTTAATGTATATACCTAATTATGACGTTGAATTCCTGTTGTAAAAATACAATAACAGTATACATTAAGACAATTTACAACATTTGTTCAACATCATAAAAATATTTTTAAAACATTAATACATCTAACTATGATTTACACAAAACTTTGATTAACTTTTCTTTTCCCAGAAATTTTTTTTTTCTGTTACAAACAAAGTCTGTAAAAAAAAAAAATGTTCCTTTTCTTTTCGAAAAACAAAAAAAAAACACATTAAAAGCTGAAAAGTTCAACTATGGACAGAAAAATTCCTTTTTCACAAAAGTGCATTTGTATGCTGTCTAAAAGTGCAAAAGTTGTGAAAAATTCTTGTTTGATTGACAGCTTTAATTATATAACAACAATAATGACACACATTTTCTCTGTGTGTATGTGTGTGTGTGTGTTTGTATATTTCAAAACAATGAAAATTATTAACCAAATTTCGTAGTATTTTCACAAAAAGAACAGACCTGTCACATATCAAAACAAATTTTTCTCTTGACTTTACTTGTGTGTGTGCGTGTATATCTTTTAACGTAAACAATTCATTTATGAATGAATTATAACCAAGGTGACTTGTTTTTTACAACTGTCACTTATATATATTTTCTCATTTATTACAGCTGTTGTGTTTCTTTTGCAGCATATCGACACATTTTCTTTTCTTGTGAGAGTGTATACTCTTTTTTTTCATTGTATATGTCTGTATTTCGTTTAGCTTTTTTTCTTTTTCTCTGTGTGTATGTGTGTGTGTTCTCTCCTTTTTTTTCTTTTTCTCTGTGTGTATGTGTGTGTGAGCTTCTGTTCTTTTATTTCTTAATTATTTTTTTCATTTCGTCTAGCATTTTTTTCTTTGTTTTTTTTTTCATTGGACCCTTACGTTGTGTTTCATAGTAACCCAAGATTATTTTTTTATTCTTGAAGAATAAAATGTGGTCACGGTAACCAAAACACAGTATGTTGCATAGGGGACATTCATATTGATGAGGGGAAGATACATTTATACAGATATTATAGAGGGGGAGAGAAGAGACATTAGGGGATATAAAGTTCTTATAACAAGAAGCATTACTTATGATGGAGAGACACATTACTTAAGGATGGGGTTTATACACAAAGTTCATTATAAAAATGAAGAGTGGGAACAAGTTCATATAAGATGAGAGGACATAAAGTTCATGTTAACGATTATTTCACATTACCTTCAATTTGGTAGAAAGATGACACAAAACGCACTTACACAAAATATGATTACATTCGACCAGTTGCAATGATGTTGACATCCAGGAATTCAAAGTCGACTACATGATTAAAACTTCCTCCCTTGCTTCCAAAGGGACTCTTTTCTGACCAATGTCAGCTCTGTCTCCTATCTTCGCCTCCAACTCTGTCTCCCGTCTGTCTAACTCATCTTCGAGCCTAGCTCCTATATTGAGAATTCATTTCTTTCATGACGTCATACGCATGTTCAAAAACGTGCATGACCCACGTAGCCTGAACAAGCGTGCTTCGCACATGTCTGCAGACAAGAATTCTTACTAACCTAATTTTTCGACCTAACATTTTTTTTCAATATGTTTTTAATTTTCTATTGTTTGGTCTTCTAACTGACCTTATTTCAATTCCGTTTTCATAAAAGAATTAGAAAATCAACATATCTAAACTGTGAAAACTGAACAATCAAAATTCTACATTCCACTTCTTACCCTATTTTTGAACCTTGCTTACAATGTTCGAATCTCGGTCTATCTCACCTCATTTTTACTCATCTAATGTTTTTCTTACTAACAAGAAAAGGACGCCTGTGAAAAGGAAACGTTTTAACATTATTAACTGTACAAGATTTGCAGGCTCAACAATAAAATTTCATCCACAAAACACTTTAAAAAACTTGCTTGGTTTCATAAAATCAATAAAACTTCAAACAACTTGCAAATCAAGCCAAACTTTGCTATTCAACCGCTTTTATATAATTAAACAAAATAAAAAGTATTTGCAACCCTTTCTTTAACAGGTTTTAGTCCTGCAATTTCAGTTTCCATTATTGTAGTTCATTTGATGGTACCATTAAAATTGCAACCGAGTTAAGTATGAAACTGGTAAAATTTAAACAGTTTTCATTCTGATTTTGCTATTCATCAGCTTTATTGAAAAAACTAAAATTTCAATGACATTTGCAATGCCAGGGCTTCATATGATCAAACTGCTTTTTCAACCACTTTGCAACAAAAACCGAAACATTTCCACATTCGAAATTCACCAAAAGAAACTTGTAAAGTTTCAACCACATTTGCAATGCAAGCAAACTGTTGCTCATTAACCAGCTTCATTTGATGAAACCAGTAAGATTTCAACAACTTTGCTACAGTCATTAAAACAAAGAAAAACCGTTTAATTTCCACAAGGTTCATTATACACTCTTATTGCAAACCCATATCAAGACAAGGTCAAATTATACACAAGTAAAAACGTAATGACACGGTGAATGACATTAAAAAATTATTTGCTGCACAAATTTTATAAAACCTGCCAAATTTTGCAATTTACCAGCTTTATTCGATGGTACCAGTAAAATTTTAACCGTTTTCATACTTTACAGTTACAATAATGAAAACCGAACTTACAAAACGAAAACCATAATTACAATGTTGAAAACCAAAAATTTACAACAAACACTATAATTGTTACTATGAAAACCGAAATTACACAACAAAACCATAATTACACTTAAATCTTACATATAAAGATTTTACATTGATGCAATCATTAACAGCTTTGTTTTATGATACCAGTTAAATTTCAACCGTTTTCATCACAGTTGCATTACTATATAATGAAAACCAAACAAGCCCAATTTTGCAAGTGTGAGTTTATTTGATGAAAACCATAAAATTTCAACTGCTATTAAATCATTTGATGATGCCAGTTTACGGTTTACACACACTTACAATGATGGTTGAAATTTTGCTGGTTCCATCAAATGAAGCTGGGTTTATAATATGACGTTGCAAAGAAAAAAAAAAGGAGCACAGAAAACTTCAGCTCACTGCAGCATCGTTGTCCATCAGTATTTTCTTTAGACTCGTTTTCACTTCTGTCTCATCTGCTTCAGTGGCCTGTTTTTATAAAAAAAGCAGAGTCCTCTAAGTTTGCATATTTGCATATGTGCGTGAGAGCACATGAGATTTGCCGAGACTGTATTATTATATAACGCCGCAGGCGCCATCTTGGACCCTTTTCAGCATCATGACGCATTGTCGGCAAAGTGCACACTGAGGCCGTTTAAGAGGTAAGCCTGCATTCCCACAATTTTCGCCACACTTTCCCCTGATATCATCACAGAGAGGGCAGTGACGCGGGTGCCTTTTTCTTTGGATGCTTCTTCAGAGAGGGCGACCGGGGCTTCGTCCTCGCCTGTGCTTTCATCCTCAGTTTCAGGGTTGGTGAACCTAAGGCTGCTAATCTTGGGGTTGCTGTCCGATCAAGTCAGCGTAACCCAAAATGATGGTTCACTGGTCTCGGATCCAGTCTCATTCTCATCGCTGTGTGGCAACTGCACATGTGATGTCAATTGAAGATCCTTGATGTGATGGGGCACCCCATCAACCCACACTGATTGTAGGCTGATCACCTCAGTAACACGCCCGTTTCCATAGGGTGTGGTGCACTTGCCGCGGGTGTTCTTAACCCAGACCAGACGGCATCCCCCTCTTTGATACTCTCTCTTGTCGCCTCTGGCTCGGGTAGTGGGCTGGTCTCCATGCCTCTTACACTGACATGGTACCTGTGCAGTGCTTTGGCTGGCATGGTAGAGAGTGAAATGTCGTCCTTAGGGGTGATATTATACCAATAGACCGCCTCATGCACCATACACCCCTTCCTAGCTGCGATGGTCTTTACAGTCCTGTGGTTTCTCTCGATAATTCCATTTCTGCTGGGCACATGGGCGCACCAAAATCGCAGACATATAGTAAAGGGTTTGGTTTACACCGGGATGCCCACTTTGGCAATTGACATCAGCAATACGGTCCGGGCTAAGCCAACGCCCAACCGCGGTGCAATTCACAGGTGCCGGTTTGTCCACTTCTTTCACCAGGTTCAGCCAACGGTGTGGCACTCTGGTCAAGCGATCGGCACGATTCTAACACCAGTGTAACATCTATGGCCAGGTTGAACTCCTTGATGATCTCGGTCAGAGTAGCAAGTCGTCTCCATATTAGCATTTCAGCCGATACCTTCGTTGCCAACTATGCTATCCATGGCATCGACTATCCACCGATGCATGCACATGTGAGTCTGTGATTTGTAGCACTCCGGCCTGCCATTGAAGCGCCAGATTTACCCCTTTGAGTGTAGCATCAGGTTTATGTGCCTAGCGTCATTTTCTGGCCGAATCCAGCAGGCATCTTCTACAATAAATCCGTCGACTGCAAGAGCAACACCAAGGGCGACTGAGCTGGCGTCCACCCAAGCTGTAAACTCACTCCCGTCAACGACCAGATCCCTCACACAGGGTCATCCTCAGTCACTCTGGCCACAGCTTCCACCAACATGCTTTGCAGGGAGAGATTGTGCACCTCATCATCCCATCCCGTTGACATGGAAGTCGCTTGTTGCTTTATGGCCGCCATCGCCACCCAGAGCCACCCGCACACAGGGAAGTGGCCCACCAGTTTTCCACAGATGGAAAAAACGCTCCGGCGCGTGATGTTGGATGGAACTTCCGGGATGTTACCACCTCTTCTCCAGCGGAGTCCATCTGCGCTGCCGCTCACATGCAAGCCAAGACATTTCGCTCCATCTTGCAGGTGCTCTGGCTCCTTGCACAACAGCACGAAGCTCTCAAAGTGTTCTTTCACCGCTTGGGCAGACATGAGGCTCTCGTTCACAAAAATACCGTTGCACAGCTTCATCCTGACACCGGATCGCCTGCATAATCGCTGTCATAATGTTCGGGGCTACGTTCAGGCTGAACCCCAGCCTGGTCAAACAATAGCGAGTCCCTTTGATCTCGACCATCTGGAACGGTCACAGCGATTTCTTGAAGTATATCTGCAGGTAGGCTCTTCGCAGGTCCAGGATAGCTGTATGCCCCCTGCTGCCACCACTCCCTCAGTTTATGTGCACAGATGTCAGCCCCCGCCGTGTGCGGGTCGACGTATTCATTGAGTTCCCAATAATCCATAATGAGTCGGACATTCTGTTTATTCTCTTGCCTGACAGCCATCAGAGGGATCAGCCACCTTGGTGGCCCGAGCTCATCCTCTGGATATGGAACCAGCCAGCCAGCCATTATCCATCCAAACCTGGAGTTCTGCCGCGGAAGGCGGATACTCCGTCAGCCGATTCTGCAAGGACACTAGTGGCTGATTGCCCGACCACTTCCAGGACACAGTCCATGCGTTTGTGCCCTTGTCATATTCCATGTGGAAGTCGGGTTCATCAAGAGTGATTGCCATGCAGACCTGTTCCTTGTGTTGGGAAAACCTCACATCATCGGTGCCGTTCAAGGTGATTCCACCCAGCTGTGTAATAGTATCCATTCCAAGGAGCAGGTCATATCCAAGAAGCTCCCTGTCGACCACCAATGCTTTCACAGCCACTGGGAGGCCATCACCAATGCTTATATGGACGATGCTCACCCCGCAACACACCAGCAAGCCTCCGACCATGGCTAATAGTGGGACCTTCTGTTTCATCCATGCGGTGCAACATTTCTTATGTATGAGGGTTTGGGTGCATCCAGTGTCAACCAGCGCTGAGCATATACACCCATCAACTCGCACTGTCACTACAGGAGGCGCCTTGTTCAGTGTTACTTTGGGGGAAGGTGCTGGCGCTGCGGCTTCCTCCCCTTGCTCGTTTCCCGGACACTTCCTCCCCTTGCTCGTTTCCTGGCCTGGCTTGTCACATCAGTGACAGCATCCTCGTTTCCATGCTCCATAGTTCAGGTGCGTTTCACACCGCTTCTGCGGTCTCTGGCGAAGTGGTTGGAGCTACCACATTTGTAGCACCGTGAGCTCTCTGTAGGCAATTCCAGTGCGTCAACCGCTGCTGAGATCTGCTCCACATCATCGTTTAGGATGTTTGGGGCTCTAGCCAACAACTCCTCCAACCCAAGCTCATTGAGCTTCGTCGACGCCCGCAACAGCCGACTTGCATCATCTGGGAGCCCAGACAAAAAGGCGCATTCGATCACTTGCACCACCGAAGAGAGCAGCTAGCTTCTTTCAGGTCGGCCAGGTAGACGTCCACAGTCTTCCCTGATCCAAGCCGACGTTCAGAGAATTGCTATCAGGCAACAAAAGGGTTCGCACCAAATGCTCTGTACAATGCTTGTTTTATCTGCTCCATTGTCGCCTCATCCCCAAGCTGCTGGTACACGGCATAAGATGCAATCGTTAACAGCTTTGTTTTCATCACAGTTGCATTATTAATATAATGAAAATCAAACAAGCCCAATTTTGCAAGTGTGAGTTTATTTGATAAAAACAACAAAATTTCAACTGCTTTTAAATCATTTCATGATGCCAGTTTACACTTTAACCATACTTACAATGATGATTGAAATTTTGCTGGTTCCATCACATCATATAAAAGTCAAATCTGCTAATAATGTGCTTTATTTGATGAAATCAATAAAATTCTTACCACTTCTAATTTTGCTATTCATCAGCTTTATTTAATGAAAAAACTAAAATTTCAACCACATTTGCAATGCAAGCTAACTGTTGCTTATTAATCAGCTTCATTTGATGAAACCAGTAAGATTTCAACCACTTTGCTACAGTCATTAAAACAAAGAAAAACCGTTGAATTTCCCCAGGGTTCATGATATACTCTTATTGTAAACCCATATCAAGACAAGGTCAAATTATACACGAGTAAAAACGTAATGACACGGTGAATGACATTAAAAAATCATTTACTGCACAAATTTTACAAAACCTGCCAAATTTTGCAATTTACCAGCTTTATTCGGTGGTACCAGTCAAATTTTAACCGTTTTCATACTTTACAGTTTATTGTACGAAACGAAACCCATAATTACAATGTTGAAAACCGAAAATTCACAACAAACACCATAATTGGTACTATGAAAACCGAAATTACACAACAAAACCATAATTACATTTAAATCTTACATATAAAGATTTTACATTGATGCAATCATTAACAGCTTGGTTTTATGATACCAATTAAATTTCAACCGTTTTCATCACAGTTGCATTATTAATATAATGAAAACCAAACAAGCCCAATTTTGCAAGTGTGAGTTTATTTGATGAAAACTTAAAATACTATCTTTAAAAAAAACGGACACGGTCCTAAAAACTGCAGTGCGCCTCCCTAGGAGGGGGGGGTCACCTCAAATACACAAAAGGGAATAAATCCGAGAAAGTACAATCTTTACACCCGTTGCACCTACTCTCCTGCCAGATCTGGAATCTCTGCAACACCGAAAAATGAAGCTTGTGTTATAGTTTCCAGTTTCATGCGCACACAAGATTTTGCGAGAACGCACGTAATAAAATGCTGACCGCCATCTTTGTTTTTCCTTTTCTTGGCCTGAACTCACTCGCTCCACACCCACGGTAAGACTTCTGTTTTTCTTAGCTTCTGACCCCCCCCCCCCTGATCTCAAGATCATATTTCGTAGTCTCTCATCCACTGTGGCGGTCGCTTCTCTCTACTTGGCCTCTGAGGTGTCACGTCCTCCTCCTGTTGCTGCCCATTCCCCTCTATTGCTTCACCTTCCACTGGTCTGATGTTGAGAATATGCCTCGGTACTCCATCCAGCACAATGTTGTTTCTGGTGTTCCTCCCAGTCACACGACCTCTACTCCATTGTGTGGTGCAGCCCCCCCCCATGGCTTCACCCATCCCTCATCCCCGAGTTTAATGGTCCCTGTGGCCTCTGCCTCTCTGCTCGCCGGCTCAACCCTGGGATGTCTCCAGTAATATGCGAACGTTAACAGTTGCGGAACCGTCTCTGGCACTTTTCCCAATCTAGGCGACATATTATACCAGAAGACAGCTTGCTCAGGTGAGGTGCCTCTTCTTTCTGCAACTGCTTTTATGGTGTGGTGGTTTCTCTCCACGATCCTGTTTCCACTGGGTCTGTAGGCAGCTCTGAAAAATCGTTGGATATTCCATTTCTTCATTACTTCCGTCACTGCTACTGACTTGAATGCGGTCCCGTTGTTGGTTAACAGCTTTTCCATGGGACCTCGCTCCAAAAACATCATTGCGGATTGCCGCTATTTCACTGCCTGTTCCTCCACGTAGCTTCTTCCATAGGGCAAATCGCCCAGTCAATCATGGTCAGGTAAAGTCCACCCTTGTAATGGGTGACATCGCATGCCAGTCTCTGCCAGGTCCCACTCACCCCCAACTGACCAGCTTCATGAGTGCTTGGAGCAGGATCAATCAACTGACATCTGTCACATGTCCTGACCACTTGCCTCACTTGCTCCTTGGTGACACTCGGGTCGGCTTTCTTCACCAAGTACCATGTCCTCTCTACCCCCATATTGTGCAGATTGTGCAGCTCTCGCACGCCAACATCATCTAGATCCGATGCAGCAACAACATCTTTCTTTGGCAGAAGCCAGCTCTTCTTCACTCTTGTGAGAGCATCTGCTCGGTTCTTCTCAGAAGCCACCATGTCTACGCGAAGCTTCAAACAAAACTCCTGCATCAGCTCAGCTAGTATCCCAAGTCTGCGCTTTACTAACATCTCTGCTGCCCCTTTTGTTCTTATCCTTTTTTCGCTTGAAATGAGGGACTTTAGCCAAGCAAACACAGTGGCAGAGTCTGTTTTAATGCAGATGTCATGCAGTCCCCATTTCAAGGCCAGATTGACCCCTTTAATTATCGCATCTAATTCCGCTACATTGATGTGGCTGACATCATTCTTCTTCCGTAACCAGGCCGCATCTTCTGCAACCACTCCTCCAACTTCCAAGACGACCCCTGTTGCAATGCTGCTTGCATCACACCACACGACTCCATCCAATGTTTGCGGTATGTCCCAGGTTCCCCAGACTGGGTCTTGCCGTTCTGCTTCTTTCAAGAGCTCTTCCATCATGGCGACCGTTCTTCCTCCCACTTTATCATCCCATCTTTGGCATACCTCTTTATGTAGCTGCATGCTGGTCTAAGCCAGCCAGCAATGGGGTAATGTCCGATCAACTTCCCACATATGGAAAACGTTCACGTCTGTTGAGCTCTTGCTTCAGTTGCGGGATCTCATTCCCCCTTCGAAACTCTAGGCTGCCCTACGCACCTTGTTTCATCCTTAGCCCCAAAGCAGCCCCTCCGTCTAATTTTTCCGGCGCTTTGGCAACCAACCAAATCCTCTTCAAATGAGCCACCACCTCCTTGGCAGTTACCAGAGTCTCATTCACAAGAATGTCGTCTATGTATGAACTCACTACCCTTTCCCATTTTTTCCAGAATCTTCCTGAGGATGGTTGACATGATCTTGGGTGCCGAATTCAACCTGAACCCCACTCGCATAAGGCTGTAGGTTTTGCCTTTGTACCTGACTAACTGGTATTTCCAGAGTTCTTGGCAATATGGAGTTGCAAATAAGCAGATTTTAGATCTACCAATGTAGACGCCCCATTTATCTGCCTCCATTCCCTAATGGTCTCACTACACACATCTACGGTGTCGTCTCCAGTATGGCACTCAGCATGTTGGTTCAGCTCTCGGAAATCCAGGACCGGTCTTACTTTCCCGTTAGTTGGTTGCAGAACGGCCATCAATAGCAAAATGCCCGACTCAACATCATCCATTTAAGGCAGCAGTATACCCTCCCCAATCTATCGGTCCACTTCTTGTTCAAACTCCTTTCTCGCCCTTCCTCTAAGCGAATTAGTGTAGCACACCACCCTGTTTGTCAGCGATGGTGCTTGATGTTTCCATGCCCACTCCACAGTCCACTGCTCTCCGTCGAATTCGACTTGGAAGTTCTGATCTTTGATCAACATTTTTCTTTCCTCCCCGGCCTTGTTGGTCCCTTCGGGAGCTTGCTCTGTCACTGCGCACTCAGCTAGTCCGAAACTCACATTGTCACATGTGATGGTAACGCCTCCAAGTTGGCATATCACATCCATTCCAATGATGGCTTGGACACCAGATACCAGATGATCGGTGACAATTGCATAGACCCTCATCCGGTGTTTAGCAATATAAATAGTGACGGTCTTCCTCCCTCGACACTTCACTCGCGACCCATCGAATGCCACTACTTCACCCTTCCCTTTCCATCTTCCGACTAGGGTCGTGTGCACCATGGTAGTGGTACAGCCAGTGTCGATCAGGGCCATAACTCCCTGTCCTTCCACCATGATCTTCTGCGTGGGCATCTGCTGCGAGTGCGCCACTATTCCCGAATCGGGGCGGCTTTGGCTTCCTCTTGCCAGTTTCCCGAACTCCTGCATTTCACCGCTAAATGGCCTCTCCAATTGCATTTATAACACACTGTCTGTTGCAAGAACTTCTTGCAGTCTATTCTCATGTGTGGTCTCCCACATTCGAAGCATGCTACCCTCAGGTTCGGCAGCCTTCTGCCCACATCCTGCTGTACCATTGCTGTTGTCCCTCCAGACTCTGTGAGCTGGGTGCTCACCAAGATCTTTGCAGTTTTGAGCAGCTCACCCACATCCAGTGTCTCCACTCCCGGGACCTGCTGCAAACGTTTTGATATCTCTTCCGGGAACCCGGTAATGAATGTCATTTTGACTATGTGACTCGTGGCGTGTCTCCTGATGCCCGACAACTGAACCAATCTCCTTATCTCATTCACATAGACATCAACAGATTCACCAGTCCACCTCTTCTCCTTCAACTTATTAAAGGCCTCGAAAGGCCCCTCTGCAAAAGCTTTGATCAGTCGACCCTTGATGGCGTCAGCGTCACCCTGATCTCGCTCGCTGAGCTCCAAATAGAGGGCCAGCTAGAAACAGTGGTATTACTGCGGACACTTAAAAAATTCGACACAATAACAACTTTGGGGTTTGTATTACTATACACATAGATTCGAAAAAGTTGTCAAAAAACAAATATATAACAAATAAATGTTATCAAAGGCAAGATAAGTTACTTTTCTACCAAACTGGATATAATTTTCGTGTTTCTATTCAATTTAACATGTTTATTCAGCTCGAAAAACATGCAGTGTTTAACGATGTATTGGAAAATTCAAGATGGCGGCCGATTCTCTCGTTAACACGGTAAGTTCAGGAAAAGGTGTTATAAATAATAAACTAGACAAAATACTATTAAAAACCACCGAATATATGTCAAGTTATGTCACGGTAACATATATTGAGCGAATTTCTAACAGTATTTTGTCTAGTTTATTATTTATTACACCTTTTTCCAAACTTACCGTGTTAAAGAGAGAATCGGCCGCCATTTTGAATTTTCCAATACATCGCTAAACACTGTATGGTTTTCGAGCTGAATAAACATGTTAAATTGAATAAAAATACGAAAATTATATCCAGTTTGGTAGAAAGTAACTTATCTTGCCTTTGATGACATTTATTTGTTATATATTTGTTTTTTGACAACTTTTTCGAATCTATGTGTACAGTAATACAAACCCCAACTTTGTTATAAAAGAAACAGACAAAGGTAGTGCAGTGGTTATCATGAATACGAACTTCTATAAAACAAAAATTTTAGAATCACAAGGGGACGAAAATTATTACACACCAATTAGCTCTAACATAGACGACACAACCATACCCAAAATAACAAAACTCTACACAACATACGATAGTACATTAAGTAAAAAAGAAAAATACTTCCTTACAAACTTCACAACAAAAACAAACATCTATGGGATACCTAAAATACACAAATCTAACCAGGTAAGATATGCCATCAACATACAAAAGCCGGGGTACATAAGTACCCCGAACGACCTCACATTCAGACCCATAGTAGCAGGACCACAATGCCCAACATCAGACTTAGCAACCTAATAGATATACTATTACAACCCTTCACCAATCTAGTCAGAAGTTTTTTTGGAGATGACGCACACTTACTTAGCTCCCTACCACACACAGTAGATGATGGGACAATACTAGCCACATTCGGTGTTAGCAGCCAATATATCCCACACAACATCGGATTGACAAACACACACAGAATTGAATAAACAATTTGTGATTGATAACATTGACATAATCCTCAATAACAACCCCTTCCAATTCAATAATGACAACTGCATCCAAATACTAGGCACAGCAATGGGTACTAAAATGGCACCGACATATGCAACCCTTACACTTGCCTTCCTCGAATACACCCTTTATGAAAAGATAGGGCAAAAGTATGGGCACAATATAAAAACACTCTTCATAAAATCTTGGAAAAGATACCTAGACGACTATTTTATCATCTGGAGAACCACATGGAGGAATATCAGAGAACTCCACACTTTGCTACAAAATCTACACCCAAAAATAAACTTCACACTAGAATAAATCCCCACAGAACGACCTTTCCTAGGCATCCTAGTAACAATCAAAAACAACAACATAATCACCGACATCTACCACAAACCCACAGACACTCAACAATACCTCTACTTCAAAAGCCACCATCCTAAAAACTGTCTAAAATCAATACCCTACTTCCTAGCACATAGAATCTGCACGATAGTAAAAGACAGGCCCATCCGTTCGACTATACTGAATGAACTACAAATAACACTGCGGAAAAGAGGATATCCACTACTACTAATACAGAAAGGTATTGAACTGGCTGAAAAAATTCCAATAGACCAACTAAGAATCCCAAAAGAACACAACAAAGATCAAATTTTAGCAAATGTTTCCCCACACAACACAAACAACCCAGAACCATTTACACATATAACAAAAAAAACTGATCCTCCTCAATCAGAACGACAAACTAAACAACATACTTAAAACAACAAAAATAATAAAAAGCAAACGCCAACCCAAAATCTTAAAACACATCCTAACTTCCTCAAAACCTGTCCCACACACTACAAAAGGGATTACAAAATTCAACAAACAGCGATGTGGAGTATGTGGCATAATAATAGAAGGAAACACATACACATTCAAAAACCCACCACAAACATTCAAAATAAAAAAGGATCTAAATTGCACCTCCAGAAATGTAGTATATGCACTAAGATGCACAGCATGCAACAAATCCTACATAGGCGCCACCAAAAATTTCAGCAATAGAGTGGCCTTACATAAGAGCAACATCAAAATTGCACATAACAGACACCTCTATGTTTCAAAACACGTTCACACATGCAGTGGAAACATTTTCAAAATAATGCCAATCTTCCAAACAGACAATTATTTTTATTTACTTACAGAGGAAAAAAATTTCATAAGATTCACTCCTGAACTAAACAGAGCCTAATTTCAACACACAAAAACATTAAATGAAAGGCACACTCGCATGCACATCCATATACATATACACACCCACACATAAATCAGAACCGAAACATTAAAACACACACGCGCGCATACAACCACACAAACATAACACCACTATCTCTAATACAACACACTGAACAATACCAACCCTACTTAACCTCGAACCGAACAACACTAGGAAACACCTACTGTTAATCTTCATACGCGTGCAACGATTTTCCTTGCTTAAGCACAAATACAAATGTTTCATTGTTGGACTACTCTATATGTCAAGTTTTCTAGACAAAACAATTTTAGAGGTGTTTGCTAGGCCAAATAAGTCAAACAAAATCCATTCTATGCATGTATAAAGTATATAGAAAGAAGTTTCTTATTATTAACATCTTTTTACGCAAATATTACGCAAGAATAAATATGCACAATATCTGCATGCATATAATTGCCCATTATGGTCAACTGAAGATGAGGATGAGAAAACAGAAAAACTTATAGGGAATTAATTAAAATAAATGCTTAAATAGTATGAACATTAACAAATTTTTTCCGGATGAATGAAATTCAATGACCCATACATAAGAGAGTTGTGTTCTCTTTTTACATAAATGGAAAAACACCTTTTATTAATATGAATATCAATACACAAATACACCCAAATTAACACACACACACACACTTTATATATATATATATATATATATATATATATATATATATAAAGTGTGTGTGTGTGTGTGTGTGTGTGTGTTAATTTGGGTGGAAAAGATCTACCTTAAACCACTAACCTAGTTCTAAAACAGATCCTTTGTCCGATAAAATGCATGCCCATTGGCTGATAGGAGGGAGCGCGGTGGATACTAGAAAGCTGATTGGCTAACTAGAAATCCTCAACATATATAAAAACAAGAAGCAACCACAAAATTCGCGCATAAGCTTGACGAATCCTACAGTGGATGAAACGCAGAATATTCAGTGTAGCTTAATCGCCATATATATTTTATAAATTACTAACTAGCTCTACCTTCGTATTGAGCACTTTTGAAGTAAATACTTAAAGTTTACGCATAAATCTATACTTTCGTATATTAAATTTGTGTAAATGAAGTAGTTATATATATATATATATATATATATATATATTTACATAAATACATACATATATACATATATATATATACATATATGCATATATATATGCACATGTATATATACACATATATACATTATATATAATAAATATGGAAAATATCTGCATGCATATAATTGCACATTACGATCAACTGAAGATGAGGATGAGAATACAGAAAATCTTATAGGAAATTACTTCAAATAAATGCTTAAATAGTATGAACATTAACAACATTTTTGCGGATGAATGAAATTCAGTTGTCCATACATGACAGGGTTGTGTTCTCTTTAAATAAATGGAAAAACACTTTTTTTAATATGAATATCAATACACAAATACACCCAAATTTACACACACACACACATACTTTATACATATATACATAAATATATACATATATATACATAGCTGCATATATATACATAGATATAAATATGTAAAATAGGGACACATTTTTTCTGATTCCGATACCCCCCAAAATTCCGATTTTTTACAACCTTTTTGGTATAAAATTCCATATTTTTTGTTAACTTTTGTTTATTTTTATTTATTTATTCTACTTTCTATTTTTAACCTCTCAAAATGCCGCCCCCTCAGGTGTGCCGCCTGGGGCGGCCCGCCCCCCCCCCCTAGCTACGCCAGTGGGTTCATGATATACTCTTATTGCAAACCCATATCAAGACAAGGTCAAATTATACACGAGTAAAAACGTAATGACACGGTGAATGACATTAAAAAATTATTTGCTGCACAAATTTTACAAAACCTGCCAAATTTTGCAATTTACCAGCTTTATTCGATGGTACCAGTCAAATTTTAACCATTTTATAACTTTACAGTTACAATAATGAAAACCGAACTTACAAAACGAAAACCATAATTACAATGTTGAAAACCGAAAATTCACAACAAACACCATAATTGGTACTATGAAAACCGAAATTACACAACAAACCCATAATTACACTTAAATCTTACATATAAAGATTTTACATTGATGCAATTATTAACAGCTTTGTTTTATGATACCAGTTAAATTGCAACCGTTTTCATCACAGTTGCATTACTAATGTTGTTGCATAGGGTGTTATTATTAGAACGTGTATTCTGTATTGCTGTTTGTTTGTCTTACGAGAGTTAGTGAGAGATTAGAGTCTTAGGAGTGGTCATGTGTTGAGTGTTCATATGTTCATGTTGTTCATATGTTCATGTTGTAAGAGATAGCATATTGGAGGCATAAACAGGTATATATAAAGAGAGAGACAGTTCTGTATTAACGGGAGTGTTTCTATAAATATTAATACATATATTTCTTACCTATTTTTGAGATGATGATTTTCACAAAGTTCTTATGGACAATACCTTTTCTGTTGAATCACAACACGAAGACGCAGATACACAAAGATGATGACGTCCTTTATTTCATGACCAGTCCATGATTTCGCTTGAGGAATTCAAAGTTTCTTTACATGGCCTTTTCTTCTCTAAGCTTTCGCTTCCAAGGTTTGATGTCAGCAGCTGTATCTGACCTCTCTCTTGGCTCTTTCTCCCCGACTCTTCTCCTCTCCTCTAAGACTGCATCTACAAACTCTACATATATTGAGAACTCGTCACGTCATCGCATGATTAAACATCTGCTCATAAAGCACGTTGGATGACATGCGTCACGTTGCCAAACTTGAGATGACCCTGAGTTCAGTAACCTATTTTTAAAATAACATTTTTACAAAATATGTTTCAATTGACGATTAAATTCCTTATTTTAATTTTCACAGAAACAAATTTCATTATTACATTCCTTTTCCATATACAGATATGTAAGCTAAACAATTGCAATTCCTTATTTCAATAACATTCTGTATTTATTTTTACTTATGATTGGAATTTTCAATTCCAAATCTAGCTTCGTAAGTCCCAATCCTTGACTATCCTATTTCATATTTACATTTAACTAATTCCCTATTTTTTTTACTTACATGAAAAGAGGACAGCGCTTTTATCATGTAACAATATAATGAAAATCAAACAAGCCCAATTTTGCAAGTGTGAGTTTATTTGATGAAAACAATAATATATCAACTGCTTTTAAATCATTTCATGATGCCAGTTTACGGTTTAGACACACTTACAATGATGCTTGAAATTTTGCTGGTTCCATCAAATGAAGCTGGGTTTATAATATTAGGTATAAAAGTCAAATCTGCTGCATGCACTTTATTTGATGAATCAATAAAATTCTTACCACTTCTAATTTTGCTATTCATCAGCTTTATTTAATGAAAAACTAGAATTTCAACCACATTTACAATGCCATGGCTTCATATGATTAAACCGCTTTTTCAACCACTTTGCAACAAAAACAGTAGCATGTCAACATTCGAAATTCACTAAAAGAAACTTGTAAAATTTCAACTACATTTGCAATGCAAGCTAACAGTTGCTTATTAACCAGCTTCATTTGATAAAACCAGGGGCAGACTGAGAGTGTTATGGGCCCTCGGACCGAAAATGCAACTCTACAGAGTTTTTCATTATTTCTTATAACTAGCGCTTATTTTTTTTTACGTATGAAAGTGGCAGATAGCCTAATACAGTTTCCTTCAGTTATAATCCATTTATTTATTTTACTTTTCAAATTAGAATGTCAGTAAAAGCACGATGCTCAGTTTTAACCACTGTTTCACAAAATTTGCTGGTCCACCTTGTCATTTGGATGAAACAGCACCCCAACTTCACAACAAGCTATCCGGTGTAGTTATTTCCTCGAAAACAGTTATCCCCACTTAAAAAATAGTGAGATTTCTAAGTTAATTGCCAAGGAAATAATTAGTATTCGGCAAGCAGTCAATTCACAATTGCCCTTGTTAAGTTAACATAATATAGGACAGAAGGTCAATATATTTTGCTATAAGAGGGCCAAACAGACTGATAGGAAATCTCTTGCAGCAATCAAAGTGAAAAAATGAAGGAACAGTTAGACAGACTGTTTGATATATCTTCTTGTAGCTGTAAACTTTCTGTCTTGAGATGTGATGACTTTGCAGTAAAGTGCAAGACTGAAAATTGTCAAACAAGGCACATAGTCTGCACTTGTCCTCCTAACAAGGAGGTAAAATTAATTCTATAGATTCACCTGCAATTATGTTCCTTTTTTGTGAAAAATAAAATAATATATTGGTATTTATTATGTAATCTGGCTCTATTATTAAACATGCAAATTTTCCAATTTTCAAGTTCCACTAGAAGAACTGCCATTTACAGTAATTTTTAAATTAATTGATGGAACAACAAAAAGCCTAACAACATTTACTGGTCCTTTGGGGAAACTTTGTGTTATATTGGTTTTGTAGGTTAACTTTATTGTTACTGTGACATTTTCATACTTCGCTAGCGAGCACTTTCTTATGTTCTTTTGTATTGCAGGCTGTACCTTGGGTTTAAGTTGAGTAAAGCTTGGTCTGCACAACCAAGTTTCCTTACCCTACAACAATTTGTATCAATAATTATCAAGATCTGCCTCAAGTAGAATTCTAAAAAATTAGTATCCCTCCCGATCATCATTATCTGACAGCAGAAGAAACAAATAATTTAAGTGTGAAGACCAGAGGCTACTTTTTGAGTATGCTGTTGGCATTTCCTGTAGAGAAGTTAGCTTAGAAAATTGGGCCCTTGAATCAAGGAAGATGGCTAACATAAGCCACAAGGTTAATGTGTTTATGGACCAGAGGTGTCTATCCTCAAACACTATGATAAATTAAATATTTTGGTCAAATTTATCATCCAAGTGTATGCAGTTAGTTGGTTTGAGATCCAAACCAACAATATTATTTTTAACCAGCAACAGTATATTTTAATATGATTCAGAGAACAAAACAGTTAACTGAAATCCAAATTACTGTTTTAAACTGTTCAAAATATAGTGCTTTTGCACTATATCCGGAAAATATAATATCGATGATAAACTCAGATGAATTGGATGTGTCCATTAGGTAAATAAATATTTATCCATTAAATTGTATTAGTTTTCTTAATTTACCCAAACAATATTTTTATTCATATTACATCGCAAAAATATAAAAAATAAGTGTTTTCAAATAATTGTTTTTTTGTGTTGTTTTTTCGCGAAATAGTGAACAACTCAAAAAAAAAAAAAAATGAAAAAGATTACTGCTATCAATTTTTCAGCCACACACTGGTCAAATTTGATTTGATTTGTCTCAAAAAGTTGTATATGGGCAGAAAGCAAGACAGACACATTATTACAAAGTCATCGTGCCAGCAAATTAGACCTTCATTTTCCTCAAAAGGAAATTATACAGAACAAGTTAGTTCTATTATAAGTTTATATTATTGCCTCTAATAAAAAATTGAAATACATGGTTCTGTAACTTGTATCAAGTTGTTATATTGCGTAATACATCTCCACATATCTTTTGGAATTGTGAAATTTAAGACTTAGTTGCGAATTAGCTTTTTTTACAATTTTTGTTTAATCAATGCAGTAAAAGTAGGTATCCCAAACCAAAATTTTATTTTTATCATGTGGGCATGTAGATTTTTGTAAACCATTTACAAAAATACCAAATTTATTTTGGTAGGTCAATTAGCCATCAAGTTATGATCATTCAAAGTTTGTCGGAAAGTTGAAATTTGCTATCGTGGCCGAGAAGCCAAATTTCATAGTCTATAACTAAAAATGTAAGCTAACAAGTGAAAAATCCTTATAAATGTAATGTCATCTTGTAGTAGATTAAAATTAATACAAATTTAGGCAATAAATATTAGATGAAACCAACTTAAACACTAGGCAAAATCCCTCTATCAACGCGAAAACAGTGAAAATACGACACGGAAACGCAACTTTAGCTGTTCATATCAATTTCATTTTAATAGCTAATGTATTGAATCTTCTTAGTATGATTCAAAACACATTAGAGATCAAGATAATTCTTTCTTTTAATTATAAATTGATAAAACCACTCAATTGTGGACCATGTAAAAGCAGTCAAACAGGCAATTTTGTAAAAAGGGCAAAAAAGGTAAAAAAAAATGAGTCAAAAGTATATGTTACTGAAATTGCTGTAAAAATGTAACCATTGGTGGTAGAAGCTTGAAACTTTGCAACTTTACTAATTTTGGGATGAGGAATTAAAAAAAATGGTTGCCTTGTTTCTAATAACAAAACTTTTTGCCACAGAAATACTTTTACTTTGGGAAATTTAAACTCGCCAAAAAAGCACCGACGACAATAATATTTAGAAATTTTTTATACAAAAAAAAAGGCACAAATCATTTTTTTTAAACATTGAAAAACTTTCAATTTAAAAAACAAGTAAAAAAGATATTTTAGGTCTTACTACAATTCCTTTCTTATCGATCTTCTCTCAGAATTCTTTCATAGGCTTCTGCTATGGTAGATATCTCAGGAACCCTCCAAATCCTACCATCACTTGAAACTGGCATTACCTCAAAATCCCATCTGTAGACAAATGCTGACTCTACTTGTGCAATGTCATCTGATAAAGGCCATCGAAAATAATCTTTTCTACTGCAGATATAATATCAATGACTTGGCCAATGTAAAAGTTGGTGTCATAGTAGACAGCTACCCATTGTCCTTGATGTTCATAACTGAAGATATCCTGAGATGGATCTTCATCACAACTGCAGGAGTTATCTGAATGTATCTGATTCACTTAGGGAAGACATTTTTTGTTGCTTTGGTGGAGGTGGAGATGAATCAATTGGATTTCTTTTCAAGTAGTCAGAGAGAGCAGCTTCCAGTTGAACTTTATTTCCACTGGTGTTGATTTTGACACCTAAAACAATCTTGAGGTATCTCAATTGGTCTTTGAGTGCTTCCAAACCACTTTCTGAAATTTTTTTTATCTGTTTATCAGACTTCACTGGACCACCATGCTTAATAACAGAGTTAATAATTCTCTCTTTCTCAGCAGCAGCTGGACGTTCTTTTTCCTTCTTTAATCTTTCATTTTGTGCAAGTTTTTCTTGGACACGAAGTTTCACAAGGGCTTCTTGTTGTGCATGTTTTTGTCGCAAATGTTTTGCATGTTTTCTGGAGATGCTCAGAATGGATTGCCTCTTTGTTGATGGTATTACTTCCAACCAAGCTGTTGTCCGATTGCGCTTAAGCATATTTGAAGATGATCGATTATGTAGTGATGCGTGTCGTTTTGTTTGCATGCTAAAATCTAAATCTCCAAAGGCATGCTCACCTGACAGATTTGTTAAAGGGCAGCTCTTCAAGGCATTTCTCGTCTCCTGATCTACATCTTTTCCAAAAGCACCTCCTTCTAAAAAGTCATGCAACTGGTGCTTAGTGACAATGAGGAACTGAGTATCTTGCGCAAACATTCTAAAACAAGTTCAGGGGCTGTGAGACTAATACAGAGAGACACATTGCCTTCCTCAAAGAATTCCCCATTAAATACACCTTTACAGTCAGATTTTAATAACAACTGGGAGTTGTTGATCCAGCATTCTAAACTTAGAGCCATTTTCTTGATATAGTGATGGAAGTCAACATACTGAACAGTGCTGTTAACAAGTTTCTAGAAAGGTTTGGTCAAATTAATGTTCAGCAAACCAACTGCAGCAAGTAGGGAATGTAGTCTCTCATCAGAAATGTCAGCCAAAACACTCTGTAATTTCATATTGCAAGATGTTGCAAACACAGATAAAAATAATTTTATGTGCTCTTTATGGTGATATATTGCCAGGGCATTTTCAAATAGAGGATTAAACCTATTTGCCCGATAACTTGTGATTTGAGATTGGTACCCTTCTTTGCTGCAGAATGCCAGCCATTCTGTCCTGCAACCACTTTTATTGTTTATGAGTGTATGTACGGGTGACGACAAAAAAAAAAAAAATTAATATGCGTTCTGTCACAATTTCTGTTAATGCTGACATAAAAAGTTTTTATGTAATTATTTTCAAATTTTAGGACAAAATAATTTAATATATTTGCTAGTATATAGCCTTGGAACTGAGTTTTTATATTTAGTCAGTTTTTTTCTACCAAGCGTAAATGTTGACATGTTTTACGAATCCAAAACAAAGAAACAAAAAATTAGTAAATAAATAATGCTTATTTCAAGTAATTTATTTTAAATAATTTTTTTTTAATTCTCTTTTTTTTTTTTTCATAATTAAAAAAACTTATGTTTCTGAACAATAACAAAAACATATACTTTATCGTCATAAGTCACTAGCCGAACGTTTTGTTTATGGAATTTAATTAAAATAATTTAACAATGCTAAAGTTTATCCAACCGAAAAAAATAAAAGTTTCCGTCAGTCCCACACAACTAAAAATGTTTTGTACACGGTTTTATTAATTAATTTAATTAAAATAATCTAACAATGCTGAATTTTATCCAACCGTAACCGAAGGAGAAAGCGATGAAAGAACATATGAAAGTTTGAAAAAAGCTATAGAAAATAAACTGGCATTATTTTTTAAATTGTAAATTTTCATTTTTTTTTAATGACGTTCAAAAATATTAATTAAAAAAATATCTTTCTATAACTTTTAAATAATAAAGAAAAAACAAACTCACCTAAGAACTTTGGTAAGTCCATAGTGAAACAAGTTGTTTGTTTATGTTTTTCCCAGTCAGTCAGTACGTTGTGCTGCTGTGTGGCTACTGGCTAGCTGACAGTTGATAATTGGTCTCTCTGGCATTAAGTTGAAAATCTCTGTAGGTACCCTAACTTTTATTAGTGTGCGCTCCTTGATTTATGGGGCCATAAACATGACACCAACATATTATTAAAGAGGAGATATTCCTCTACAAAACGATGCCTTTTTCGGAATTCTTACTATAAAATTTCTTTCATGTTTCTTTCACTGAAGTTTTCAAGTTGGATTTTTTTTTAGAAAAACCACTTATAACCTTTTAATAACCTCACCATGTTATTAAGTGACCTTTTTTCTTTAAAATGATACCATTTTTATATACTTAGAGACTCACAATATGAAGCGCAACAAATTTGAAAAACATCAACATTTTTTTTGTGTAAAAAATAAAGCGACATTTACCCAAAATTAGAGGCATAACTTGAAAAATCCTGAAAAAAAAAACTATTAAAGACACAAGAAAAAGAATTATATATCTATAAAGACAAAAGATTAAATTTTATTTAAATCAAAACCATATCAAAATAACCCAAAAAACAAACGAGATATCGCAAGTTGAAGTTAAGGGAAATTTTACTTTATTTACTAGTTTTCGCACCTAAACTAGGCCAGTTTGGGATACCTAGTAAAAGTTTAGATATTTTCATAGTTGTGATTTATAATTAAAATCAAAATTCATGTATCTATTTTTCTTTCAATAAATATATCAATTTTATATATATACTAGCGGGGGTACCCGGCGTTGCCCGAGTGTTTGTTTCCGGGACGGGGGGGGGGGAGTTTTAAAAAATGTTATGGTAGGTAAGTAGGAAGGATCAAACCCGGAGTCATGAGTAAAAGTAGGAAAACAAAGTGTGAAAAAAAAAAAAAAAAAAAAAACATCTGCAACGTTAACAGTTCGGCCACCAAGAAAAGTCCATTCCAGTTGTTTAGGAAAAAAAAAAAAAAAAAAAAAAAAAACGACTACGGTAGGTCGGCGCGAACGTGAAAATATAATGTGAATTGTCCAGCACGCTAACCACTACGCCACAGAGCACTGCAGCTTAGTTTAGTGATTTTAAATAACTTCACATGAAAGAACTACGAAGCCAAACCGGTGTTCTCTTCTCAACTGTTCCTTGTGAACGATCCCCAAACGGTGTTAAGTGCTGGCAGGGGGAGGAGGAATTTATTAGAGAGAAAATATTTTACCACTTCCATTGATCTTAACCGATTTTGGCCGTGACTTCTCAGCAGAAAAAGTATAGAAATCTAAGATTATCGAGGAATTTGAGAAATAATAAGCCTATAACACACCTCAGATATTGTTCTGCCGTTTGTGCATATTATATTTGCATGAAATATCTTGATTTTTAATCCTATCAAGGTCAAAATCTCCGGGAAAAAATGAGTTCATTTTATTTATATATATATATATATATATATGTATATATATATATATATAAATATATCAATTTTAATTGGATTTTTTTTTTTTATAAAAATAGTGAAATTTCAAAGTCAGTGTTGTGAAAAATGCTATGAAAATGAAGGATTTTTCAGCATTTTTCTACACGATTTTTAAAATTAAATGCTCAATTTTCTGTTCAAGATGGGAATCTAATTTTTGGTATATGTTCTTATCACATCAAATCCCAACTATCATTACCAGTGCCATGTTGATTTTCTGAAAATAGTTGCAAATCGACCTGCCCTATTGAATAATAGTGTTTCACCAGTAAAATTTAGCTGATTCCAGCAAAGAATTTGTTTAAGCAAATAAAACAATCAAAGTGGATTAAATTTTATTGTTTTACCAGCAAAATTTGGTGTATTGAAGCAAATAATTTATTTAAGCAAATAAAGGAAGCAAGGTGGATTAAATTTTATTGTTTCACCAGTAAAATTTCACAGATTTCAGCAAATAAAAAAGAAAAGTGGAGATAAATTTATTGTTTCTCAAGTAAAATTTCGATCATCATTCTAAACCGTAAACTGGCATGATCAAATGATTTAAAAGCAGTTGAAATTTTATTGTTTAACATCAAATATACTCACACTTGCAAAATTGGGCTTGTTCGGTTTTCATTATATTAGTAATGCAACTGTAATGAAAACGGTTGAAATTTAACTCGTATCATAAAACAAAGCTGTTAATGATTGCATCAATGTAAAATCTTTATATGTAAGATTTAAGTGTAATTATGGTTTTGCATTTTGAGAGGGTAAAAATAGAAAGTAGAAAAAATAAATAAAAATAAACAAAAGTTAACAAAAAATATGAAATTTTGTACCAAAAACGTTGTAAAAAATCGGTATTTTGGGGGGTATCGGAATCAGAAAAAATGTGTCCCCATTTTCTGAGCGTCGGGGGGGGGGCATGGGGGCGCCATTTTGAAATGGTAAAAGGGGAAAATCGAAAAAAATGCTAACAAAAATCTGAAATTTTATATCGAAAAGGTTGTAAAGAATGGGAACTTTTATAGTTATTGGAATCGCAAAAAGGTGTCCCTATTTTGCGAGCGGCATGTCAGGGGGCGGCATTTTGAGAGAGTAAAAATAGAAAGTAGAATAAATAAATAAAAATAAACAAAAGCTAACAAAAAATCTGACATTTTATACTGAAAAAGTTGTAAAAAATCGGAAATTTTTGAGGTATCAGAATCAGAAAAATGTGTCTCTTATTTACGAGCAGCACATGTCGGGGGCGGCATTTTGAGAGGATAAAAATAGAAAATAGAAAAAATATATAAAAGCTAACAAAAAATCTGAAATTTTATACCAAAAGTTTGTAAAAATCTGAAGTATTGGAGGTATCGGAATCGGAAAAATGTGTCCCTATTTTACGATTCCAAAACCGATTCTTTTAAAATTTTAATTTAATTTTTCATTATTGGTACTAATTATAAATATTTATTATTTTTAAATTATCACTAAAACTAAAATGAGAATAACCTCAAAATACGATGTAAATTTATTTTATTTGTAAAACAATTTTTTTAAATTGCATAAATTCTCTATGTAACCTTTCAAAGAAAGCAGTTGCTTTACATGTTCTGAAAAATGTTGAAAAATTAAACAGCAACAGTCTTTGCAGCCCGCGGCGATCGTAATTGTATACGTAGCCAGTTAATTTAACAATTTCTTTTCAATAATAATTGAATATTATTATTATAATAATTGAAATTTCTTTTCAATAATAATATATGACTTGGGTGCCATGAGCTAGAATGGAAATCGAAACAACTCTCCACCCTCATTCCCTAGCCTCTGAACCACTAATAAAATGGGTACGCAAATAAAAGAAACCAAATATTTTTTAAAAACAAAAACGTATAATTCAAATTATAAAAAAAATGTTAAATTAAATGAATTAGCTACACAAGCAAATATAATAATAAATTTAAATGAGAACATTTGAAAACCTGAAAATGTTATGAAATGATAAAATCATTTTTATTTACTTTTTTGTCGTTGTTGTTAAAGTCCGAATTTTCGCCAAATAACATGGATGTATCAAGGAGAGAATAGTCCGATGTAGTTTTCTTTTCTTTGTCTTCATAATGTTATTATTAAGAGGTCGAGCCCTCCGAAGAGAAAAAAACGTCTTGTATCGGTGCTTTTTTAAATCCGTGTGTGTCGCTCGGTTTTCAGAAATTTGTTGTTGTTAATAACGTTTCAACTCTTTTAAAAATAGTTTTAATATATTTTAAATAAATGTATTTATGAATGGCAAATAAGGCTATAAATTTATTTTTTGTGAGAGAACTGTCGCAAGGCATCAAGTCAGTTGAAAATTTACAAACAGATTTTTCGCGCCTTTTTTTCGGCAAAGTTATCAATGACTATCAAAATTCACTTCCTTGACAAGTTTCCTCTCTATTGAGAGGATTGCCAAGTCTGTAAGTCTTGTCTGGCTCATTGCTGATCTAAGGTAGTTTTTTATGAGCTTCAGTTTTGAGAAAGAGCGCTCACAGCTAGCAACGCTAATAGCTCTGGTGAGGAAAATTCTCAGCAAGACCACAATATTAGGGACGGAGTCCCCAAGTTGGTATCTTTGTATAAAGTTCAAAAGTTCAAGAGGTTCATCGATTTTGTCTTTTTCTGAAGCTTTTACAACATACTGTAACCTCTTCCTTTCAGCAAAGAATTTCTCTTTTTCTATATCTTCGTCAAATCCACCAAGCTGACAATCATAATTATCAAGCAGATTTGACGGTATAAGAAAAGCGTATTTATTTGCAAGATTGTGAACTTGTTGAAATCTGCAAGATATTTCTTCAGTCAATCTGTCTATGACAGACAGCATTTCCCGTCTCAACTCAGTATCAAAACTCAGCGCTGCATCAGTCAATCCTTCACCATCCATTCGTTTCTTTTTGCGAATACGACGCTCCATGCTTATCCCCATTTCAGAGCAGAGTGTTTTTGACTCGTCTATTGCAGTGTCCACTATCTTTTCTCTATTCTGAAGAAAGAAATCTTTCAACGTCGTCAGCCTTACAGAACTTTGTTGCAGAGCCAGCCCTTTTTTTTGAAGATATTTCTGGGCATCATTGATTTCTGGGAGAATAGTTTTCCAAAGGTTCAGAAATAAAAAAACGGAAACAATAGTACCGAGTTGAGAATTAAAGATGCATCTGATCTTGTGGTTGCATTTTCTCCTTCTTCTGTGAGCTGTTCCAGGGCAATGACGACTTCCAATATTTTTTTTATCACAACATCTGCTTGACTACTCCATCTAGTATCCACAGTCCGTTTGATACTTAGACCGGTCAACTGCGATGTGTAGATGCAGAAAAGAATGAGAATAACCGGTCCAGTGTGCCAAAAAATGTAACAGAGTGAACCACTACTGAAGCTGCATGTACACAAGCCAGATTTAGTGAATGGTTTGTGCATGGCACAAATAGAGCTTTTGGGTTGATTTCAGAGATTCGTTTCTGCATACCCGATCGGTGACCTGCCATAACAGCGGCATTGTCAAATGCCTAGCCAATACAGTCACCAATCTGTATCTCATCATTCTCCAATTCTCTCAAAATGAGTTCAGAAATGTCCTCCGCGCTTTTACCCTTGGTTTCGATGAAGCGGAGAAACGACTCCTCCACCATCACTTCATTTCTGTCAACTTTCACATAGCACAACACCTCACTCATCTGGTCCTTGTGAGATACATCAGGAGTACTATCAAAAATTATACAAAAATACTTGCTTTTCTTATCTGATCGATAATTTTCTTTCTGACCTCCTTTGCTAAAATGCTCACAAACTCATTTTGAATTTCTGGTGACAGATAAGAAATAGTGAATTTCTTCCCTAGGTTAACTTTAACTAAATGTTCACGGAGTACAGGGTCATATTTAGCCAATAGATTTACCAATTCCAAGAAATTTCCTTTGTTTTCTTGACCCCTTTCATCATTATGGATGTCTTCCTAGTGACCTCGTAGCGCCAGATTCTGCTTGGCAAGAAATCTGATAATGTCCAGCAATCTAGCTAGGATTTCTCGCCACTTCTTTGTTTCTTTCTCAATGATATTTTGCTCGACTTTATCAACTACCTTTCCTTCAGCAAGTCGGATCTCTAGCTCCTTCCAGTCAAGAAACGCCTGAGCATGATATGTGCTTGCTTCATGTTCATGTACTTTTGGATTTAATTTCCACCAATTCTTGAAACCCACATCAGCAGAAAAACTCGAGAGTCCAATTGAAAATAGTCTGCAGCAGAAGCAAAATAAGGCTTCTCTGGCAGGAGAATACAACATCCAAGTTCGCAAACTTTTCTCACCGTTCCGCAATACCTGACAGAACCAGTTTTTTGTTAGCTTTCTAACGTCGGCTTTGGTTTTTGTCCCTGGTCGCACTATTTCCTTGAATTCATGATCAAGGTGCTGCACAGCGGCAATTCCTTGCCGAACAAGCATAGCGCGAATTTCATGACTAATCTCAATAGGCCATAGACCAACATCTGTAACATCGGTCGCGACAACCAGTGATTGCCTTTCCAATTCTTCAACTTCACGCGCATCATTATTGGCAGTTGTTGATGTATCAACGCGGGCAATGTCGACTTCCGAAGTAACAGTATCAACGTTAACTTCATCTTCGGTTTCAGCAAGATTTTCGACTTTCGTTTCCGCCATTTCGGCCGTAGAAGTCTTTTTGATGAATTTCAACAGCGTGCCTTTATTCTTGTTTTCTTCCTCTTCTTTTGTTTTTCGCTTTTTACGGAATGCCGCACCACTCTCCTTAATTCTCTTCATTTTAAAATTCACGTAAATATTCTGAAAAAAAATTTAAATACTATTTTTAAAAAATAGCACGCTATTTCTCTGCATAAGCACCTTTTGTGTTGTTCCGTAATAGTACCACAAAAGGTGAGATACCCCCCATAAAATCTTAGATGCCTATCCCTAAAAATACATATATACTTAGAGAGCGAGACCCGTCACTACTCCCCACCCCGTAAAATAGAAACTTACGGGGAAAGAGTCTTTCAAACTACTTTAAAACACCAATAAATGATTCAATTAACTTTTATAGCTAATAGGAACATTTATTTGTTGTATATTTCATTTTTTGCACCTTTTCAAATCTCTTTGTATTGTAAAACGAACCCCAAAACTAATTAAACTAATAAGTAAATATTTTTCAAAGTATTTACTTATTTAAGGAATGTTATAGAAAAATACAAGGAATGGCCATCTTCACTAAAGTCGTACGCAAGATGACGGCCGCAAATGGATGTAAAAAGTTGAAGGAAACGCAAATTTTAGCGAAACGAAATTTAGCGAGTTGACTGTACAATCTAGCAAGCAAAAAACAACAGCTGATAATAACTAATAATTTTAATTTGTAAATATTCTGTACTTGTTATGTAGTACTTACCAACAAAACAAACACCCACGTGTTTGTGCCTTGTATAGGCATGCGCAACAACAAAACTTGGGTTTTTATAAGCGGAAGTCTCGAGATTGTCAGGAATCTACAGGCGCATACGCAAGAGAAGGGATTGAGATAGTGGTATAAAAGGCAGGTCGAGTGAGAAGGTTGTTGTTGTTGTCATTGGACGTTACAGTGACGCGTGCGTTAGCAAGTGATTAAGAGGCTGTTTTTTTTTGTGTCAAGTCGCGCACCTCAGTGAAGGTCATATAAGTCGTGCACCTCGGTGAAGGTCATAAGCTATTTCGGCTATTTCGTTTTGTCTCTTTTCCTGGACAACTATGGCTGGGGCAAAGTTTGATTTAAAATTGATACCCGAATTCGACGGATCCACTACTGTTGTCAACTGGGTCGAAAGGGTTGAGCTGACCTGCAACCTCTGTGAAGTAAAGGGGGTGCATACCGTGATTCCCCTGAGATTGGCTGGAGGCGCCCTGAGTGTGTATCAGCAAGTTAGTGCCATGGAGAAAACTGACATTACCTGTATAAAAAATGCTTTATACAAGGCATTTGCCATGGATCCCTGCACGGCCTACGAAACATTTGCCTCTAGGAAGCTCATGCCAGGAGAAACCGTGGACGTCTTCTTCGCGGAGCTGAAGAAACTTGCAGTTCTATTTGGCAATGGAGTGTCAGAGCAAACACTGGTGTATGCGTTTGTGGCCGGCCTTCCCACCCATGTTAAGCAACTGTTGAGGGCTTCCACCAGCGTATCTGTAACGCCCATGGAACATTTGTTAGAACGCGCTCAGGCCATTATCAGAGATGAGGAGGACCTGAGGGAACCGGTTGTAATGATGGTGCAGGCAGCCAAGACTAATGCTGAAAAGGGTCCCAGTTTGAGACCCACGACCAATGGGAGATGTTTCTACTGCGGCCAGCGAGGCCATTTCGCAAGAAGTTGTACTAACAAGGGGCGGGGGCGCCCGCGCTGTTTCCAATATGGTAGTTATGGACATTTATCCCAAAATTGTGCGGGAAATGCATCAGAGGGCAGGACGTCAGCGCCGCCCTGTTACCCGGACAAGATTTAATTGAGGCGCAACCGACAATAAATGTGTACGTGGACCAAGTGCCTTGTTCAGCTCTTCTCGACTCCGGGTGCTCACACACCATCATGAGTGCCAAGTTGTGTCGTAACTGGACAAAGCAGATAATCAAAGTAACCACAATAGGTGGCAATACGCAAGCTTGCTGTGGAGCCGGAACTGTCAAAGTCCACACAGAGACTCTGGTGTGGCCGCAGACATTAATGTGCTGGTGATGCGAGGGGATTTGCTGGGATTCGATGTACTGTTGGGATATGATGCTATTAAGGCACTGGGGAGAGTGGCTATCGGAAGAGATGGGACTGTGCGATTTTTGGAAACCCCAGTGTGTGCTGCAGTTCACATTGATCGGCCTGATTTTAAGGTGGACTACGACCATCACCAAAAAGCATGGACTGCATCGTGGAAGTGGACAGAAGGAAGGGCGCCAACCGAACTCAAGAATAGCATTGCAGAGTACTCGATACCCGACAAGGCCCGTAATGAATACGAGAAGGAACTTGAGGCATGGATCCAGGATGGATGGCTGATACCCTACCCCAACAAGCTGGGACCACCCAAGGGTCTGATTCCCTTAATGGCGGTAGTCCAGCATAACAAATCAAAAGTTCGTCCGGTGCTGGACTATCGTGAACTCAATAGATACATTGAGACATACACTGCCGATGCTGACGTGTGCACCAGCAAGCTGAGAGAATGGCGCCAGAAGGGCTCCAATAGTAGACTTGCGGAAGGCTTATTTGCAGGTGCGAGTGGATGAGACATTGTAGCCGTTCCAGACAGTGTGGTTCTAGGGTCAGAGATACTGCCTTACTCGACTTGGCTTTGGGCTGAATGTGGCACCGCAAATCATGAAGACCATCGTAAATGCAGTGTTGTTCCAGGAAAAGACCACTGAGGACGCAACATCGGCCTATATTGACGATGTGTACGTCAATGAAGACGTACAATCTGCGTCGCACGTCAGAGAAAAGTTAGCTCAATTCAGGTTGGAGTGCAAGGATCCCGAACGTCTGAGGGATGGAGCACGGGTATTAGGATTGGACGTTTGCGGGAAAGACGGTACCTTACGATGGAGGCGTGGCAGTGAGATTCCAAACATGCCTGATGTTATTACGCGGCGGACTATTTTTTCCTTGTGTGGGAAACTTATTGGTCACTTACCAGCATGTGGCTGGCTCCGAGCAGCTGTGGGCGTCATCAAACGCAGGGCAAGTTTAGTAACTACAGGTTGGGATGATGTATCTGATGATGCTCTTCTAACTCTGATGACGACAGAAACCCTAGAGAGAGTTAACAAGGAGGACCCTGCCCGTGGAGAACGGTGTGTCGATGGGGACACTGTGAATGTGTGGGTTGACGCTAGTTCTTTGGCATTGGGAGTGTTATTAGAGCAACGTGGAAATGTAATTGAAGACGCGTGCTGGCTGCGACCCATGAATGATGCTCAACATATCAACCTGGTGGAACTGGATGCTGTTGTGAAGGGTTTAAATCTGGCACTGCAATGGCAGTCAAAGAAGTTACACTTGTACACAGATTCTCTCTGCGTCTACCACTGGGTGTCCGACACTCTTTTGGGACGAACGAGAGTCCGCACTAAGGCAGCCAGTGAGATGTTAATCCGGCGGAGGCTAAACACCCTGAAGAGTCTGGTATCAGAGTATGACCTGTCGGTGAGTGTAACGCTCGTGGCATCACACTGTAATCGTGCAGACCAACTAACCCGTGTGCCTCACAAATGGTATGAAGCTGTGAAGACAGGCGTGGAGTTCGCTGCTCGATCTTGCGCAGTTGCCGCGATTAGCTCATGCCAAATACAACGAATTCATGTGCAGAGTGGACATCCAGGTATCAAAAGAACTTTGTATTTTGCGAGGCGTGTGGACCCGGCAGTGACAAGGGCGGATGTCAGGCAGATCATCAAGCACTGTGAGGCATGCCAGTCTATCGATCCTGCACCTGAGCAATGGCAGAAGGGGCGATTGGAAGTTGAGCATGTGTGGCAACGATTAGCGATGGATATTACCCATTACAGTGGTAAGCCCTTTCTAACCCTTATCGACTGTGGACCCACTCGTTTTGCGGTGTGGCAGCAAATGACCAGGCAGGACTCAGCGAATGTTGTCCGCCAACTGTCATCTATCTTTTCTGAGCGAGGTGCACGGGAAGAGATATTGACAGACAACGATGCTGCTTTTTGTAGCCACCAAGTTCGGCAGTTGTTGCATGAGTGGGGTGTCCGACTATGACTGCGATGTGCTCATGTGCCATCAGGGAATGGCATTGCTGAGAGGAGCCATCGCAGCATCAAGAGAATTGCTGCCAGAAAGCAATGCACCATTACGGAGGCCACGTATTGGTATAACATCACACCAAAGGATGGGAAGACACTAACAACAGCACCGGCCAATGCCATACACAAATACCGTGTTAGGATAAAGGGCATCGACACTGTCCAACCAATTGACGAGGAGAGTCATGGCAAATACGAGGTAGGGGATCCACTTTGGGTTAGACCCCCTGGAAACCGATGCACCACCAAGTTCAAGTGAGGACGAATATCTGGAGTGGTCAGCCAGCAGTCGGTCTTTGTTGATGGAACCCCATGCCATGTGCGCGATCTTCGCCCAGCTAGTGAAGTACATCCCACAACTACAGAGAGCAATGAATCATCAGATGATGAGCTGCTGATGAGTGAGGTCACCGAGCAAGAGAGTGGTAGTTGTAGTTCGTCTGATCAGGCAGGATCAGAACCAGAACCACGCCCAGAACCAGAACCAGAACCAGAACCTGAATCCGAGATTGTAAATACCACCCTTCGCAGAAGCCAACCAACTAAGAGGCCACCCCCGGAGTGCACTCTATGTGATCATCAGATCGGGGGGGGGGGGGGGAGTGTAGTACTTACCAACAAAACAAACGCCCATGTGTTTGTGCCTTGTATAGGCATGCGCGACAACAAAACTTGGGTTTTTATAAGCGGAAGTCTCGAGATTGTCAGGAATCTACAGGCGCATACGCAAGAGAAGGGATTGAGATAGTGGTATAAAAGGCAGGTCGAGTGAGAAGGTTGTTGTTGTTGTCATTGGATGTTACAGTGACGCGTGCGTTAGCAAGTGATTAAGAGGCTGTTTTTTTTTTGTGTGTCAAGTCGTGCACCTCGGTGAAGGTCGTATGTTATGAATATCTTAATAATAAAATAAAATAATTAAGAAATTTTTTTTTTGTTTCACATAACATTTTAATAAATACAAGATACCATAAAAATTGAGTTTCATGGTCTTTTCTCTGCATAATTACCAAAACAAAACAATCAAATGAAAAATAAAACAAACAGAATCAAATGAAACAACTAAAAAATAATATAATCTTCCAGAATATCAAACAAATCAATTTTAATGTCTGTTTTTAGTTAAGAATAAAAGTAGTATTAAAAAATGTAAATAAATAAATTAAAAACTGAAAAAAATTATCTAGTAAGGTAAAAACGTAACTTAGCTTGCCTTTGGTAACATTTGTTTCATTTATTTTTTAAAATAAAACGAAAAACAGTTTCTTGTTTTTTTTGTCATTATGCAGAAAAAGGACGATGAAATTCAATTTTTACCGTATCTTTTGTATAATCTCATGTAAAACTACAGTATAGTTGAAAAAAAACATTTCTTATTCATTTTATTTCATTATTAACATATTCATAACAAGTACAGAGTAGTTAAAAATTAAAACATGTTTATTATTTTACATTAAGTACAAACACTATAACTTATCCAGCTATGTAGAAGAGTAACTTATATTACCCTTGCTAATATTTATTTATTATATATTTGTTGTTTGAGACATTTTCGAATCTGTGTTGCTTGTAAAACAAGCCCCAAAATCAGTAAATTTCCTATTAAAACCTCCAAAATTGTTTTAAAAATGTGTGAAATGTCGGATATTTTCTCGTGTTCTCACGTAACTAAATAAAAGCTTTAAAATAAGTTAAAATACTAAAAAGTTATCCAGCTCGGTAGAAAACGAACACTTAGAAAAATCAATTATCGGTTTTAAAACAAAAGTAAATAAGTAAAAATATTTTGTTAAATATATTTTTAAGAAAAAAAGGCCAAATTCTAAAATGAATCCTCTCTTTTGCTGTAAAAAAAGGCCCCTCAAAAATGCCAAATTGAAAATTAAAGAAAAATTTCATATGTTGAAGATGTTAACATCTATATCTTTGCATTTTTATTTCTCTATTAATTTTGTAGTATTTTCTTAGCGATGATGAAGCAAAAACGTTAATAATGAAACCAAATCGAAAAATATACTTTGGCTCTCACATATTTTTCTGTTTAAATTAGTTCTATGTTTAATATTAAAAAGAATAAACTCATTACATTCAAAAGTTTAAACAGTTTTAAAATTGTATCAGAAATTTAAAGAATAATTTTAATACTAATTTAATATAAAATAATTTGATGAACAATTGGTAAATTTGTAAATAAGAATATCTTGAAAAACTGTTATAATGAGAAAATTATTTTAGGAATTAAAGTGGGGAATCAGTTTCTCATATATATTTGATTTAAGATTATCACCCATTTCCAACAGAATAGAGCCATTGACTAACAGAATAGTGTTTATTTTTTCTATGTAAATTTTAGATAATTATTAACGTTTCTTAGCATGCATTTATTTATCTAAATATAATTTTCGGTTTGTTTTACTGTACACATAGATTCGAAAAATTGTCAAAAAACAAATATATAAAATAAATAATATCAAAGGCAAGATAAGTTACTTTTCTACCTAACTGGATACATTTTTTTTTGTTTTTATTCAATGTAACATGTTTATTCAGCTCGAAAAACATGCAGTGTTTACCGATGTATTGGAAAATTCAAAATGGCGCCCGACACTCTCTTTAACATGGTAAGTTTGGAAAAAGGTGTTATAAATAATAAACTAGACAAAATACTATTAAAAAAACACCGAATATATGTCAACTTATGTCACGGTAACATATAATGAGCGAATTTCTAACAGTATTTTGTCTAGTTTATAATTTATAACATCTTTTCCTGAACTTACCATATTTAAGAGAGTGTCGGGCGCCATTTTGAATTTTCCAATACATCGGTAAACACTGTATGGTTTTCGAGCTGAATAAGCATGTTACATTGAATAAAAACACGAAAAATATATCCAGTTAGGTAGAAAAGTAACTTATCTTGCCTTTGATAACATTTATGTTATATATTTGTTTTTTGACAACTTTTTTGAATCTATGTGTACAGTAATACAAACCCATATTTTTAAGTCTCCCTACCACCAAAATAAAATATATCGAAGAGCCTACAATTTCAATTTCATAAAGAAAGACTTGACATTGCCATCGTTAAGAAAACAGTGTAAACCCAATATAGGAAACGTGCACATTTTCCCAGGCTTAAATATATTTTCGCCTACTTTAATAAACTATTTTTCCACTTGGGCATTTTAAAGAAACGAAAATGTTAATGTGTATGGCACTAACCTTTGTTGCTGGTAGTAGGAATTAGTTTCTCTTGGGCTGATGTTCTGGTGTTCCTTAGTAATTTTTCTTATGAAGATTCAGTAGTAACAAGTTGAGTGTGTCAGTCTGAACTGTCATATTTTGTCAGCTAGTTTTGGCTTATATTAGAATTGGTTGGTTTAAAAGGATCATAAACAAGCCATTCTCATGGGTTTTGGTGATTTCACACCTACATGTGAATACTTGAAGAGGGTATATCAGGTTCCAATTTGATTGAAAACATTTTCTACTTAAAAAAAAGGAATGAATGGAAATAAAAAGAAGGAAGACCATAAAACTTTATTCAGGGCACATTTGAATAAATTTGACTTTTTTAAAAGTATGGACACAATTATTTTACGTTTATAATACATTTGAGTTTTGTTTTTAAAACTTTTACATTTATTATTTATAAATATAATAGACATTTTGGGGTTGTTTTACTATGCACATAGATTCGAAAAAACTGTCAAAAATATATAACAAATAAATGTTATCAAAGGCAAGATAAGTTACTCTTCTACCTATCTCGACAAGTTTTTAGTGTTTTTTACTCACTTAAAACGTGTAATCAGTTAGAAAAACATAGTGTCTATCGGCATATGCGAAAAATACAAATGATATCCATTCAATATATGTTAGCGTGACATATATTCGGTGGGTTTCTAAGAGTATTTTCAATATGTATTTAGTTTTAAGTCAATTTCCCGAACTTGCTGCATTCTAAACGAAGTCTGGCACCATTTTTTATTTTTTGACAGTTTTTCTTCGAATCTATGTGTATAATAAAACAAACCCGAAATTGTTAATTCGATTTACTTCTCTTACTTTTTATTTTAATAAATATTCGATTAATATTACATGATATATATACATCCACTAATATATGTATATATATATATATATATATATATATATATATATATATAAGGTTAAGATTTTTTTGTTATTGGCGTTTGTTCCGCGATAAGCGTTTGTTTACATTTTTTATATATTTTTATACATTCGCTACCTTAGCTATAAGCTCTTTATTATTCATATTATTATATGAATGAATCGCCCTAACTTTTTGGACGCATTTAATTTAATTTAATTATTTTTTTACGTGCATAAAATAAAATAAACTAAAATAAATTTTATGCACGTAAAAACATAATTAAATTAAATTACATATATATATATGTTTGAAAACTCCAAACGCAATTGTAAATTATTACTTGATAAATAGTTTAAGTTTGGAGTTTTCAAAATTTCCATTAATTGAGAATAAATTGCTTTAATTCATTTCAATCACTAAGTTTAAAAAATGCAAGCATTAATTATTTCTGGAGATATACTCAGTGACCGGCTGACCTAACAGGATAGGGCCAAGCCCCAGGCTTCTGGCCAAGCACCAAAAAAACAAAATGACCTCAGAAAGATTTCATACTTAAAGGGGAACTTTCATATAATTTTTTATCGAATAGGTGCGAAAAGAAAGTTGGATATTTGGATATTTGGGTGTATATACAAAGAGGAAATAACATTAGATGCAGTTTGAATTCATTAATTTTATTACTGTCCAATTCATGAGGCTAAGACTTTGAAAGTATCAAATGTTTGTTTTTGTAGCATACTTTTTATAACTCCTTGTAAACTTTACAATTGCTAGCTGGGGGATTGGACAAAATCACCCCGGGCAACCCCCACCATCTACTTAAAACAAAAGGAAAACTGATAAAATCTCAAATGAATAAAAAATATTAAAAATCAGTTTTCATATTTTAATTTTAATTTAATTGAATTTAGGAAAATTAGATACCGTAGAACTAATTTTCGCAAGGTATGAAAATTAAGCAACTACAGAATAAATGTTAACTTGATAATAATGGACCAGTTTTCCTACCTAGCAAAAAATGGACGAATTTTCCGGGCACCCAAATGCCGGGGGGGGGGGGATTTTACTATCGCCCCGGGCGGCAAAAGGTCTAGCTACGCCACTGCATGAACCTTGTGGAAATTCAGCGGTTTTTCTTTGTTTTAATGACTGTAGCAAAGTGGTTGAAATCTTACTGGTTTCAACAGGGACGGACTGGACTTGGTCCGAGGGCCCGCCACTGAGGGGGCCCACCTGACTCGGGGCCCCCTTGTGTGTGTTTCTCATGGCAGTGTGGGCTGCCGGACACAAGTACGGGCAGATCTGTGACCGTGCAGAAATGAATATATGGAGAAGAAAAAGTATCATCGTTAGCAATTAAACTAATTTTATGAAGAAAGAAAAACAAAGGAAGTAAAAGAACACGAATGAACGCAGTAAAAAAAAAAAGGGGGGGGGAGTGTTTTGGGGACTGTTAAGTACAAACTCGGTTCTCAGCTAGACTGCTTTTTGATTTGCCGCACTTTCCACCCCTTGCCTGACCGAAAACACCAAATAAATTATTTTCATATTCTAAAACTACTCTGGTGGTCATAAAATATGGCGCCTATAGTCCGGGGGGGGGGGGGTACGGTCAAGTCTTAGAGAAGTCTCTCTCTCTCTCTCTCTCTCTCTCCCATCACTGTTCTCCAAAAGACACTAACATTTTCATATGATATTTAGAATGTCCAAAGAAAGGACACTTTATACATTCCTGTTGCCATTATCAAGCATTTTAGTTAAAATATTGACTAATTATTTTGTTTGAATCATTTTTTTTAGAATGTCAATAAGAGGGTTTAACGCGAATTCAAGTAAAATATATTTTTTAAATTCAATTAGTATCATTTATAAGTTGATGAAGGGGTTAATACTAACGGTCAATTTATGACAGTGAATGCCATAGATCTTTACACATTCTTCTAAATCACTGATTAATTTTAGTTATGTATATGTGCACTCACTGTGACTTGTTTGCTCTTCAAACATTTTACATATTTAAGTATAGCCGCTGTGTTTTGAAAGTCTGTTTTTTAACACTTTAGAAAAAAATTTAAGAAAAAAGTCATTACTTAACTCATAGAGAACCAACTTCCAAATAAATAAATATAACTATTATTTGTAAATACGTACTCGAAATAATAAATCAAAATGAAAATTTACGAAAAACTCAACTTTCAAATATATCCGATAATTATTATTTATTGATTTGTGAAATGGCAAGTAAATTAAAAACAAAATAATTTTTTTAAAAAATGCGATAAAATGTCATTCTTTTGTTAGTTAATAATCATTAATAAACAAAAATGTAATGTGTAATTAAAAAAATTACCTTTGTATGATCTTAGTAAAATTCAAATATTTGAAATGTGCCTATATTAACTAACAACAATTTCACAATGAATAAGGAGTCGTTGAAAATGAGTGGAAGTCATTTAATAAAAATGTGGGGACACATACCTCATCACCGGAGCCTGCGACATCCAGAAAGGTTTTAAAAATTACTATGAACACATTTTGTTTGACGAAATACTAAGACGCACACAATGTGTGTGTATTTTATTTACAACATGGAGAACTGAAGAGTTACAATAAAAGGGGAGAGAATCCCCACAGTAAAAGGGTTTTGGAAAGGGGCAGATAACCCTATAGCAATTGAATATATATCAACACTCCTCCTCAATTGCTGACAGTCTGCATTATAGTTTATGTAAAAGTGAGAAATTACTGTAAGAAAAAAAATGTAGGGAAAAATTCAAGATGGCGCCCGACTCTCTCTTTAACACGGTAAGATATCCTCAACACGGCACAAGAAGCAACAGCCACACGATTCCCCAGCCAACTCAATCGTCACTCCCCACGTCTTTCCCCTCACCCGCTTTTATCGTCGTTCTAGGTCGGCTAAAATTTGCATATTCCGAGAATTCATGTGACTTTGCGAGACATCATACTTTACAAAAGACGGCGGTCGCCATCTTGGTCCCTCTTTTCTATTTTTGGTCGGTAACGCTGAGCTGGTCTCGAGGTAAGTCTTTTTCCCCTCATCCGTCTCTCCCACGTACCCACACAACACGCAAACACGCGGGCGCTTATCTCCTGGATGCACGTTACACTCCCCCCTGATCTGATGATCACATAGAGAGCACTGGGGGGGTGGCCTTTTAGTGCGTGTGCTTCTGCGAAGAGGTACATTCACTGTTTCAGATTCGGGCTCTGGATCTGGTTCCGCCTCATCAGATGAAGTATCGCTATCAGTCTCTGGAAGGGGCTCACTGAATCCGTGCATCGGCAGCTCATCGCTAGACGCTTCACTGCTTTCTTCTGTAGTTGTATGACGCACCTCGGTAGCTGGGCGAAGATCTCGCACATGTCGTGGGGTTCCATCGACCAAAACAGACTGCTGGCTAATCACTCCAGATATGTGTCCTTGCTTAAACTTGTCGGTGCACCGATTTCCTGGAGGCCGCACCCACACTGGATCTCCCACTTCATATCTGTTATATGTTCCCTTGTCGGTTGGCTGCGTAGTGTTGATTCCCTTCACTCCGACTTGGTACGTGTAAATAGCATTCGCAGGTGCGGTTGAAGGGGACGTCCCGTCCTTTGGCGTAATGTTGTACCAATATGTTGCTTCCGCAATAGTACATCGCTTCCTGGCAGCAATTCTCTTGATGCTGCGATGGCTTCTTTCAGCAATGCCATTTCCTGATGGCACATGCGCACATCGCAACCGTAGACGGACGCCCCACTCATCTAACAACTGCCGGACTTGCTGGCTACAAAACGCTGCATCATTGTCAGTCAGGAGCTCTTCCGGCGCACCTCGCTCAAAAAAAATGGATGATAGGTGGCGAACAACATTTGCTGAATCCTGTCTGGTCATCTGCCGCCACACCGCAAATCTCGTAAGCCCGCAATCAATGAGAGTTAGAAAGGGCTTGCCACTGTAATGGGTAATATCCATGGCCAGCCGCTGCCACACACTCTCAACTTCCAAGCGACCCTTCTGCCATCGCTCTGGTGCAGGATCAATAGACTGGCAAGCCTCACAATTTCTGACGATCTGTCTGACATCCATCTTGGTCACTGCTGGGTATGCACGCCTCACAAAATAAAGGGTCCTCTTGATACCCGGATGTCCGCTCTGTGCATGAATTTTTTGTATTTGACATGGGTCGATTGCAACTGCACAAGATCGAGCAGTAATCTCCATTCCCATCTTCGCGGCTTCATACCATTTGTGAGGTACACGGGTCAGTTGGTCAGCACGATTACAATGTGATGGCACCAGAGTGACGCTCAGTGATAGCCCATACTCAGATACCAGGTTTTTTAGCGTGTCTAGCCTTCTCCGTATTAACATTTCGCTTGCTGCCTTGGTACGGATTCGTGTCCGTCCTGAAAGTGTGTCAGACACCCAGTGGTAGACACAGAGAGAATCTGTGTACAAGGTCAACTTCTTAGACTGCCACTGCAGGGCCAGATTTACCCCCTTTACAACAGCGTCCAGCTCTGCCAGGTTGATATGCTGAGAATCTGTTACGGGCCGCAGCCAACATGCATCCTCGAACACGTTTCCTCCTTGCTCCAACGATACTCCCAACGCCAAAGAACTGGCATCAACCCACACACCTACGTTGTCTCCGTTAACACACCACCGCCCACAGGCAGGGTCCTTCTTGTTCACTCTCTCCAGTGTCTCCTTAATCATCAGAGTTAGTAGGACATCATCGGATATGTCATCCCAACCCGTGGTTGTTAAATTTGCTCTGCGTTTAATCACACCAACAGCTGCGCGGAGCCAGCCACAGACCGGTAAGTGACCAACAAGTTTTCCACACCAAGAAAAAACGGTCCGCCTTGTAACGAGGTTGGGGATGCTTGGAATTTCACTGCCACGCCTCCATTGTAGGGTGCCATCCTCTTCATAAACATCCAATCCCAATACACGTGCTCCTTCCCTTAAACGTTCGGGATTCTTGCATTCCAGACCAAACTGAGCCAACTTTTCTTTGACACACGACGCAGACTGTACATCTTCATTGACGTATACGTCATCAATGTAAGCTGACGTTGAGTCCCTCATGGGCTTTTCTTGGGACAATACTGTGTTGACAATAGTCTTCATGATCTGTGGTGCCACATTTAGGCCGAAGCCAAGGCGTGTAAGGCAGTACCTCTGCCCCTGGAACCAAACTGTCTGGAACGGCCACAACGTCTCATCAACTCGCACCTGTAAATAGGCTTTTCGTAAATCCAATATTGAGACATTAGTGCCTTTCTGACGCCATTCCCTCAACTTACTGGCGCATACGTCAGCATCGGCAGTGTAGGCTTCAATATGCTTGTTAAGCTCCCTATAGTCCAGCACGGGCCGTACTTTCGACTTGTTATGCTGGACTACTGCCATCAAGGGTATTAGACCCTTCGGAGGCCCAAGCTTGTCCTCAGGGTAGGGGATTAACCAGCCATCTTGGATCCACGCCTTTAGTTCCCTTTCATATTCTGCTCGGGCCTCACTGGGTATAGGGTACTCTGCAACCCCATTCTTGAGTTTAGTCGGTGCCATTCCCTCGGTCCACTTCCAAGATGCAATCCAGGCCCTCTTGCGCGAGTCGTAGTCCACTGTAAAATCCGGCCGATCGATATGGAGCGCTGCACACACTGGGGCCTCTAAGAATCGCACCTTTCCATCCCGATGAATTGCGACTCCCCCCCAGCGCCTTGATGGCATCGTATCCGAGCAACAGGTCAAACCCCAGGAGATTTCCTTGGGTCACGAGCACATTGATCTTAGTGGCTGCACCGGTGTCCGTGTAGATCTTGACAGTTCCAGCTCCACAGCATGTCTGGGTCTCGCCTCCTATCGTGGTGACTTTGATCTTCCTCTTAGTCCAACTTGGACACAGCCTGGTGCTCACTATAGTATGCGAACAGCCTGAGTCGAGAAGTGCTGAGCAGGGTATCCTGTTTACGTAGACGGTTATTACTGGTTGCGCCTTGTTCAAATTTTGCTCGGGGAGCAGGGCGGCGCTGACGTCCTCTCCCCTGATACGTTTCCCGCACAGTTTTGGGCTAGATGCCCCAAACCGCCACACTTAAAACAGCGCACACGCCCCCTGTTGGTGCAATTCCTTGCAAAATGTCCGCGTCGGCCGCAGCGAAAACATTTCCCATTGCTTGCAGGGTTCTGATTCGGAATCTCCCGAGCGCCAATCTGGCCTGTCTGTGTCGCCATCACAACTGGTTCCCCCAGGTCCTCCTCATCTTTGATGATGGCTCGAGCACGTTCCATCAAGTGTTCCATGGTCGTTGTTGAAACGCTGGTTGAGGCTCTCAGTAGCTGCTTCACCCGAGTGGGAAGGCCCGCCACAAACGCGTACGCAAGCGTCCGCTCCGACACCCCTCCACCGAACAGAACTGTGAGTTTCTTTAACTCAGCGAAGAAAACGTCCACGCTTTCCTCCGGTAGAAGTTTTCGGGAAGCAAATTTTTCATAGGCCGTACAAGGATCCATGGCAAATGCCTTGTACAGCGCAGCTTTAATTGCGGTGACATCTCCCTTTTCGGCAGCACTGAGTTGCTGATATACACTCAAGGCACCCCCAGCCAATCTCAGGGGAATTACAGTGTGTACCCTTTTCACCTCACAAAGGTCGCACGTCAGCTCGACCCTTTCAACCCAGTCGACGATGGACGTGGACCCGTCAAACTCGGGTATGAGCTTTAAGTCAAATTTCGACTCGGTCATAGTCCTAGAGGCCAAATAGCCGGAATAGCTTGTAAAAGTGAGAAATTACTGTAAGAAAAAAAATGTAGGGAAAAATTCAAGATGGCGCCCGACTCTCTCTTTAACACGGTAAGATATCCTCAACACGGCACAAGAAGCAACAGCCACACGATTCCCCAGCCAACTCAATCGTCACTCCCCACGTCTTTCCCCTCACCCGCTTTTATCGTCGTTCTAGGTCGGCTAAATTTGCATATTCCGAGAATTCGTGTGACTTTGCGAGACATCATACTTTACAAAAGACGGCGGTCGCCATCTTGGTCCCTCTTTTCTATTTTTGGTCGGTAACGCTGAGCTGGTCTCGAGGTAAGTCTTTTTCCCCTCATCCGTCTCTCCCACGTACCCACACAACACGCGGGCGCTTATCTCCTGGATGCACGTTACAGTTTATGGAGTCCCAAAAGTTCCCTGAGCCTTACAAACTGTGTGCTTCCAAGTCCTTTAGTTAGCAGGTCGGTTACCATCTCTTTACTTGGACAGTATTCAAGCTTAACAGTTTCCCGCTCGACCAGTTCTCGAACATAGTGGAACTTTATGTCCACATGTTTGGCCCTTCCATGATACTGTGGACTCCTTGCCATACATATGGTTGACTGGTTGTCCTCATATATAAGGGTTGGTGTTACTGGAGATCCTAGCAAGGCACTTTGAAGATTCTGCATCCAAACAGCCTCCTGTGCTGTACTTGCCAATGCCATGTACTCAGCTTCGGCTGTTGATAGAGCAACACAGGTTTGCCTTTTGCTTCTCCAGCTGACTGCCGCACCACTCAGCTTAAAAACATATCCAGATGTTGATCTGCGATCATCCAAATTACCAGCCCAGTCAGCATCGGAGTACTCCAGGAGATTGGTGGCTTTCTTCTTGTCATAAAGTAAACCATATCCTTGTGTACCGTTTAAGTACCGGAGGATATGTTTCACATCCTTCCAGTGTTCCATTGTAGGTTGAGAGCAGAATCTCGAAACATTTCCAACGGCATGAGCAATATCCGGTCGTGTCCTTGTCGACAGGTACACTACGCTCCCAACTGCAGACTGCTACAACTCTTTGTTGACCAGTTTACTTGTTTCCGTTGCCTTCGTCAATTTTGTTCCGGGATCAATTGGAGTAGACACAGGTTTGGAATTCTCCATCTGGAACTTTCTCAAGACATCTGCTGTGTATGTAGGCTGTCCAATCCATATTTTTCCTGCTTCGGGATAAATAATCTTCACACCCAAAAAATGGTGTAGTTTTCCCAAATCTTTTATTTTGAAAATCTTTGATATCGCTTTCATGAAATCTTCAATAAGACTTGTGGATTTACATACCACAATGATGTCATCAACATAAACAGCTGTTATGAAATGTCTCCTCCTGAAGATTTTATGTAGATGCAAGGATCACTTTCCAACTGTTTGAAGTCCATCTTCTTCAGCTGACCATGCAGTGCATCATTTCAACATCTTGGGGACTGCTTCAAGCCATAAATACTTCGCTTCAATTTACAGACAAGATGTTCCTTGCCTTTAACTTTGAAACCCTCTGGCTGCCTCATGTAGATTTCCTCCTTCAGCTCTCCATTCAGGAAAGCAGTGGCTATGTCCAATTGATGCAGCTTCAGATCATGCTGTGCTGCTAGTGCAATAACTGTTCACACCGATTCAAATCTCACAACTGGGCAGAAAGTCTCGTCATAATCGATTCCTTGCTTCTGAAGAAAACCTTGAGCTACAAGTCGAGCTTTATAGTGTTCCATATTACCATCAGCATCGTATTTTCGCTTGAACACCTACTTGCTACCAATAGTTTTTCGTCCACTGGGCAATTCCGTCAGGTCCCATACTGTATTAGAATGTAAGGAAGAAATTTCGTTATTCATTGCCTTCAACCATTCATTCTTTTCAGGACCAGAAAGTGCTTCCTTCATGGTCAATGGGTCATTTATGTTATGAGCCATGTAAACCCATTCGCCATACGCATCTGGCGTTTTCTTTAGCCTTGATGATCTTCGCGGTCCTGTTAGCTCTTGTGGGTTGTCTTCATCATCGGAGCTATCTTGGTGTCCAATTTCTACCAGAGATGGATTTACAATTTCTTCTTTCTCCTGTTCAGCTATTGAACCTGATTCATTGAAGATGACATCTCTGCTATGGAACACTCTGGATTTTCTGGTATCAAAGAGTCGATACCCTTTTATACCAATCCCGTAATGAAGGAATTTGCACTTCTTTGCTTTTGAGTCCATTTTGAATCTTTCATCCTTCGGTACATGGACAAAAGCATCACATCCAAAAATGCGTAGGTGTTTCACATTAGGCTTACGTCCCTTCAGCACTTCATATGGTGTCATACCTTCTACTGCATTTGTTGGGCTCCGATTTCTAATATACGAAGCCGTTGATAATGCCTCAGCCCATAATTTCTTAGACAGCTTAGAATCCGATAGCATTGATCGAACCATCTCCACCAATGTTCGATTCATCCTCTCTACAACACCATTTTGTTCTGGCGTTTTTGGAACAGTATACTCGTGCTTAATCGCCTCCTTCTTCAGGTAGTTTTCAAATTCTTTTGAAGTATACTCTCCCCCATTGTCGGTTCGTAAAACCTTTATATTTTTACCAGTGAACTTTTCCACCATAGTTTTCCATTCACTGAATTTTTGGGGGACATCTCGTTTGTTTTTGAGCACATATATCCACACAAATCTGGATTTGTCATCAATGAACGTGACAAAATATTCGGCACCACTAAGTGATTTTGCCTCTATCCTTCCACAAACATCGCTATGCACAATTTCAAGAAGCTGAGTTGCTCGCTTTCCTCCAGATTTTGGAAACGATGAACGATGATGTTTTCCATCCAAGCAAGGCTCACAAAACTTAATTTCCTTGTTTATATTATAGTCAAGGCCAGTAACTAGTTGGTCCTTTACTAGTTTTTGTAAGTTCTTTTCTCCAAGGTGGCCAAAGCGTCTATGCCAAATCTCCTCCTTTGTGTTACCATCTAAACAGGAGTTTGCTGCATGGGTTGATTCATTTATATCAGAACAGTTTAAATAATAAAGGTTCCCAATTTTGGAACCTGTAGCCACCACCTTTTGCTTGTTATCTAAAAATTGACAATTTGAGTCACTGAAGATACAGGTTTTTCCAGATTTAGTGGCTCTGGACACACTCAAAAGATTGTAGGACAATTTAGGAACATATAAGGTCTCATACAACCTGCATTTCTGGTGTTTCCCGTCCGGTACACCCACTTTTAGCTCTATTGTTCCTGTTCCTATTGCCTCAACTGAGAATCCATCACCAAGGGTTATTTCCTCAGCTACATCCAATTTTCGAAAGTTAGAAAATTTTTCAATATCACTACACATATGACATGTGGCTCCAGAGTCCACAATCCAGTCACTCCTTTTTCCATTAGACAATAATGCATGATGTGTAAAAAGTCCAATACACTCACCCTCACCAGAGTCGCTGGAGTTGTCCTGTATTTTCTTAGTAAAGAAAACTTTCTTTCTTGGAGGGTTCGACTTAACATTCTTTGTTTCAAGTAAACGGCAGTCACGTTTAATATGTCCATTTTTTCCACAGTGAAAACATTTAGGTCCCCGTTTGTTGACATGATGTTTTGATGTCATGGCTTTCAATTCCGTACTGTTAATTTCCCTCTCTTTAATTTTGCTTTCTTCATGCAACAAGCGTTCAGTCACTAACACCCATTTAGGAACGTCCTGACTTGCTTCAAGTGCTGTTACCAACATATTATAATCGTCTGGGAGAGTAGCCAGAAGGTGAACAACTCTATCCTCCTCGTCAATGGAATCGCCAATGACAGCCAATTCGTCAAATAATTCCATCATAGTCTTTATGTGTTCATGGACAGAGTCGCCGTCTTTTAATCTAAGGGAGTATAATTTTCTTCTCAGCGCTAGTTTATTTTTTTTATTATGTTTTCTTTTGAAATTGGTCTGCCAATTTCTTCCACACAACTGCAGGGTCGTCAGGGTCTCCAATTAAATACAGTAGTGAGGTTTCTACTGAGAGCACAATAGTCGCTAAAGCCCGGTCTCTTCTCGATAAATATTTCACGTGGGATGCTGGCTCATTTCGTTTGTCCGGAATAATTTCTGTTTCATTAACTATATTCCATAGTCCATCGTTAATTAATGCCATTTTGCATTGGACCTTCCAGGTATTATAGTTTGAACCATTTAGTGGAACCAAGTTGCTTAGTTTTGTTTCCCTTGTTATTTAACTTAAAAGAAAAAAACAATACAAAACTTCGACGACAAGAAAAAAAAATTACCACACGTGTTTGCTCACTATTATTTTCAAGACGTTATCACGTAGACCAATGTTGAAAATGAGTGGAAGTCATTTAATAAAAATGTGGGGACACATACCTCATCACCGGAGCCTGCGACATCCAGAAAGGTTTTAAAAATTACTATGAACACATTTTGTTTGACGAAATACTAAGACGCAAACAATGTGTGTGTATTTTATTTACAACATGGAGAACTGAAGAGTTACAATAAAAGGGGAGAGAATCCCTACAGTAAAAGGGTTTTGGAAAGGAGCAGATAACCCTATAGCAATTGAATAGATATCACCAGGAGTGTCCAAAAATCTATCCCCTTCTTATCAGTATGCAAATATACATCGAATATAAAATTAACCCGCGTTCATCTTTTAGATAAATGTAGAGAAATAATTATAAGTGACCATGTTAAAAGTTCGATTTTTTTTACTTACCGATATTCTACGTAAAAGATGCTGTGTTTTTAAATAATGAAACAGAATTCATTCATATATTTCGCAAAAAGTTTAGATTATAAACTTGACTCAAAACTTTGAAGATATATTTTTCTATGTTGGTTCAGGTTGGTGTCTGGCATTTCCAGTGGAAGGGGAATATTTTACAATAAATTTGAAAAAAAAAAATCAACTATTAAAAAAATTGAAAATTATTCCAAATATTTTCAGATTTGTATACACATGGATAAAAATTAAATTGAGACATGTTTGATAAACTAAAAAAGTATTGCATTTTTATACCAAAACTAGAAAACCCGTCGTGTGTCGTGTCCGGTGCCCGGAAAACTCGTCTCGGGAAAACTTAACCCCGGAAAACTCGTCCCCTTTCGCTAGGTAGGAAAACTGGTCCCTTATTGAATAAATATCGATTGAAAACACAGTTTATGATCGTTCTTGAAGGAGATATTGTTTTTTTAAAATAGACTATAGCCCCCATAATATTTTTAAAAAAATATTTTTACTTGTTTAATGTTTTTGTTTTTTAAAATAAAATCGATTTTCTAAGTGTCCGTTTTCTACCTAACTGGCTAAGTTCTTAGTGGTTTCACTTCTTTTAAAACGTTTATTATGTTCATACAAAGTTAATTACAAATTTTTTTTGTTCTTATTTTAACGATGTTTTTTGGAGTCATAAAAACAATAATAAAAAACAAAACCAAAAAATTAAAAAACAGGGAGCGATTCGATTTTTCGTTACTTTTTTGTTTTGTTTTTTTTAATTATGATAGTTTTTTTTGTTGTTATGTTTTTGTTTTCTCTCATGCCAAATGCACTTATGCGTTATTTAAAATTATAATTTTATCAATTATCAACATTTATTGTCGTCCTGTCAAATTTTGCAAAAATTAACTAATAAATTAAAAACGAAATATTTTTTGACGCGAGAGATATGCCATTTGCTAACAATCTCTCGTTAACTAATTTTTTATTTTTTTAAATTTTTACTTCAAAATTCTAAAATCAATCATTAAGAGAAAAGGTAATCACTAAATAAATTTATTAATCAATTTTATTGAAAAATCCGTTATCGTTTATCAAGAATCTTTTTAATTTCATTTTTTGTTGGTTGTTTTTCGGAGGGAGATATAGTTTTTACCCCCCCCCCCACTCTCTCTCTCTAAATTATATTTTTAAAAATATTAAAATTTATAATTTTCTTTTTAAAACCAAATCTCCCTCAGTAATTTCTTTAATTTTCTATTTTTTAGCGATTATCAAGACTCCTAAGATGTGATATACCGTACATTATTTCTCGTTCTCACGTAACACTCGACATGTTTTTTGTTTGTTTTCTGTGTGTGTGTGTGTTTTTTTTCTTTACCGAATGAACGATTCCAAATAAATTAAACAACATAGTCGGCGAGGTAGAAAAATCGATTTTACCCTTTTATAAACAACAGTAAATCAGTAAATTCTTTTTATATTAATATAAAAAAAAAAATGCGGTCTCGTTTATGAACATAATAAACGCTTTAAAATAAGTGAAACCACTAAGAACTTAACCAGTTAGGTAGAAAACGGACACTTAGAAAATCGATTTTATTTTAAAAAACAAAAACATTAAACAAGTAAAAATATTTTTTTAAAAATATTATGGGGGCTATAGTCTATTTTAAAAAAACAATATCTCCTTCAAGAACGATCATAAACTGTGTTTTCAATCGATATTTATTCAATAAGGGACCAGTTTTTCTACCTAGCGAAAGGGGACGAGTTTTCCGGGGTCGAGTTTTCCGGAGACGAATTTTCCCGGGACGAGTTTTCCTAAATTCAATAAGAATCTCAACGTTTGCACAAAAGAGAATCATTTTTTTTTCGTCGTTTTGCAACAAAATGAGAATGTAAGAAATTTTTTTTCTACACACTCAATTTCCTCCTTGCAGAAGCAAATGAATTCCACAAACAAAAGCCATACCTTTTAACTCAAAATTTATTCACAAGTAACAGCAATGAAAGTTCTTTGGTTCTGGTAAGTCCTGCGCGAGCCTTTTCTAGTCTCACACAAAAACACACGTTCACAGTTCAAGCTATATTACTTGTCGCATAGATACGGGCACACAAACATACGCGCGCACGTCCACACATGTACATATATTCACGTTCGTGTACATACACTCACATTCACGTGTATATACACACACGCTAACGCGCACACGTACGCACACACGGACGACGTCACTTCCCCTTTCAAAGGAAATCCACACATACGCAAAAGACTACCGGAAACACCTATAAAAGAAAGAGCAATAAGCCACATCTTCCTTTTCGACTTAGCTCTCGAGCTGAGCGGTCGGCGAACCATTCGCCCTCCTTTCGGGGCGCCCGCCTGCGTGCGTCGCGCCCCCTGCGACTATGTATGGGGCACGAGCTAACAAACAGTACGTACACTTTATATGCTTTCTATCTCCATAATCTGGATTGACTTTCTCACTCTATCTCCCCTTCGGCTTTGGTCCATCAAAACAGACATGTGTGTGACGCTCTACTGAGCTTAACCCTCTCTTTCTACAGGCCGGCTTGCCATTTTGTGTTTCTCTATTGCATTCCCCTTTCCTTCCACACGCATAGTCTTCAACGGCTGAATGAACCCGTGTACACCCAAGACTTTCATTTCTCAACAGAAAATAAACAACATGTTTATTTTATTCCAGCATTTGAGTTTTTGTTTCCTTCATTCAATTCGTTTCATTATTTTTTCTTGTAGCGAGTTAGGGTATTTATATCCTTTAGTCCTTTTACAAAACGATGGCCCGATTTGCCCCCATATGCATGGAGCCTTTAGTATGAATTCCTATTGTTGGAATGTTAGTTCATTGTTCCTTTGGAAGGATCCATGATGATCATAGAGAACACGGCAGGAATGATGGCGCCTATAATCAGGCATAATGTGAGCCCCTTGGGACTCAAGAAGAAATAAGATAAGATCAAATGATTGGATAACATGCCAAACAGTAGTAATCACGTGACCTGCTTGTATCACGTGACCTGCTTCTAACTACATCCACCAAACATGTTAATTTTACTTTTGTTGTTTGGAGAAAAGTGTGTGGGCGTATTCAAAATGGAACCATTGCTGACAGATTATGTTTTTTTCGAAATGTGCGGTGAAAATCGAAATGAATAATGGTTCATTATTTGTGCGCGAGTATGTGTGTGTGACTGTACTCCCTCCAGATTGAAAAAAAATATAAAACTTTTTTTTTTTTCAATATGTAACATATTCCTTAAAACGTTTCGGCCAGTTTTCGTTTTTGTAGTTGCGTCGGCGTTCTGTACAACAGTGGGTTCTGTAAGAGGTTACTTCGGTGGGAAAATGTCTTGAAAATGTTCGTCAATGTATGTCGGTTTAAATCGGTCCAACGCGATAGTGTCTCTTTTCCCATTTTTTGAAACAGTGAAATATTTATCCTACTTGTCCAGAGCTGGGTATGGACCCAAATAATGCGGACAAAATGGCTTTTTCATCGAGTCGTTCCTGACAAAGACATGTTTGGTGATGTGAAGATCTTTTGGAATATAGGATCTGTCCTCCTAGTGGGTTTGAAGTTTAGACGAGACATTTTATCTTTCAACTCTGTTATGAACGTGGTTGTAGGTGAGATCTCCGTGTGTTGATCAAAATATTGACTCGGTAGAGTCAAAGTGGAACCAAAGACTAACTCTGCCGGTGTGCTTTGTAAGTCTTCTTTTACAGAATTCCGTATCATTAATAGTATCAGAGATATATTGTCTGCCCAGTCTGTACTGTTCAGACTCATTGCCAGGGAGGTTTTTAACTGCCTGTGAAAGCGTTCAACCAAGCCATTCGAGGACAGATGATATGCCGTAGTCTTGATGTGGTTCGTTCCCAGTAATTGATTGAATTCCGCAATGAGTGTCGATTGGAACTGTGAACCTCTGTCTGTTGTGACGACTGTGGGTACTCCAAAAATGGCTATCCAGTCCTGAAGTATGGCTCTGGCTATTGTTGAAGCTGAAGCATCCTTAACGGTTATGGTGGTAGGCCATCTGCTGAATCTATCAACGATAGTCAGGATGTGGGTGTGTACCTTTGAAGTGGGTAACGGTCCTACCAAATCGATGTGGATGTTGGTGAATCTAGCATCGGGTGTGCTAAAAGAACCCAGTGGTGACTTCGTGTGTTTGTGAATCTTGTGCTTTTGACAAGGTATGCACGTCTTAGTCCAATTTCGAATATCTGTTCATATTTGGCCACACAAAACGTTGCGTAATTAGCTTTAAAGTAACTCTTTTTTCTGGATGAGATAAATTGTGAAAATGTTGGAAAACTTGTCATCTGAGGCTAGGTAGTATGTACAGTGGTGGTTGTTTCTTTGCTGTGTCGCAATAAACAATCGTTGTACTGAAGGATATGGGCATTTTTTCGAGTTGTAAGGATGTGTTTTCCTGAACATCTTTAAGCGTTGTGTCGGATTCCTGTTCTCGTGCTATCAATTCCATGCTTAGCGAGCTGGAATTTTTTTTTTTTTTTTTAACAAGGTAGTCACCACTTATCAAGGCCCGGAAGCCACTCGGGGATAAGGGTTATTGTGTGTACAGTACATTAGTTTTGGAGATCTGATTAAGTGTCTTACTTAAGGAGGCGGTTCATCAAGAATTTGTTCACATTGGACTTGAAGACATCCAGATTGTAGTCAGGTGGGAAACAGGCAACCGGAACAGAGTTCCACAGTCGTGCACTTCTAAGAAAGAAGCTTTGTTCATGGAATCTACGTTTTGATTTTGGCACAGATAAGGAGTGGGGAAAATTTTTGACAGTGGTTTCAGCTAGGCGGGTGTTTATTGTGAAAGATTGGCGAGGGGGGACCAGAGATTGGAGTTCAGACTAGCACCTGCCATGGTAGTAACGATAAAACAAAGACAGGCTCGCAATATCTCTCCTGTGGGAAAGAGGTTGCAGGGAAGAGAAAAGGGCATCACCCACTAGGCCACAAAGTCTATTTTGTACTCTGTCAAGGCAGGATAGGCTGTTTTAGCAGCTCCTGCCCAGATGTGGCAGCAGTACTCCATCCTTAGACATACTTCGTTGCATAGGGTAGAATTAGCTGCAAAGTTCTTGGCAAATAGTTTGGCCTTGTCTAATGCTGACAAGATGACCTCAGGTGTATTGATGATGGTTGGGATAGAACGCACGCTTCTGTTCAGGATCCTGTTTGTTATTTGCCAAAACTGGTGGGAACCAAGTCGCTGCTCAGCTACTTTGGATTTAACGGACTGAGCATATAGCTCTCTTGCATTTTTTATTACTCTTTTGCAGTGGTTGCTGGCAGTCCTGAAGGCAGCTTTAGTCTCAGTGCATTTATTACGTTGGTAGCTATGGAAAAAGTGATTTCTGTGCGCGATGGCAGCAGCATATTCTGGGGAGAACCATGGCTGGTTGTTAGGTTTTTCTTGGAATTTTTTGGATGGTATGAATCGGTCTATGCCTACAATTAGTCATTTGGTCAGGTCTAATACTATAGAGGACACATCTTTTTTAAACATGGAATGCAGTGGTAGATCGGATATAAGTGTACGGAAGCTATCCCAGTCAGCGGTAGAGTATCAATATACAGTACGGGGGAGAGGTACATCTCCAGACTTATTGCATTTCGTTTTTATCTTTACTGATGAAATTTAGAGAAGTGTTCATGGCTCTGAATAAGGTGTCTGCTATAATGTTCTCCTGGCCCTTCACGTTGGTATAGACAGACGTCTACGGTCTCGATTTAAATGTGAAATAGTGCGATGCGGAACTGAGTTGTCGAAGGCAGTACGCATTTCATCTCACGATCGAGTGTCACCAATTTTGTAGTGGGGGTCAGAAATTTAAGTGAGATTAAATTTTCTCGCCCCAAACAAATAATAAAAAAAAGAATGAAACAAAATGATACCTCCTGATTTAAATGCACAGCATTTATTTTTTAAACAGCAATAATTTATACTGGTATTCGCCTCTCTAGTATTTACTGGGGTTTATTGTTGTCATTGACTCTCATACAAACCGTTCAAGCTCATATTCACTATTTGGCTTAGGCCACATTCTTCCCTCTCATATTTTAATTTCTAAAAATGACCGTCAGAGACGAGTACCTACTTTCAGACAGAGTCAGCTGAGCACGTGGCCGATTTGTTGTGCACCCAAGAAGTTCTGTGTGCACACGCCATAGCTCCATAAAAGTTGGAGGAAACCAGGAAGTCCTCCCGAGACAGGAAATTAACGGCCAAGATATAGGAGTTAAAGTAACAGGAGTTGTCTCAGAGAGAAAAAAAATTCAGTGTAATGTATAACAGATGGAAAGCGGAAGTCAGAAGTACCAGGACGAGGTTGAAGAATGAATGTTCTGAGGAAGAGTTGGATAACATGATGGATGCTATTTAGGAACTGGAATCTCTGGTCAAAATATCAAACAATGACATACAACAGAAGGCAACACCTGATCAAGTAACCCAAAGGAGGGTAGACGTGTGCATTGCTGCACAGGGGACTTGTTGGGAGTGATGAGGACCCGCCTTGTTGAGGATGGAGAGAATTTGATGCCAATTTAGAAAGGGGGAGGTTAGGACTATTACTCCACAGGGATTATGCCGTGTTAAGGAATAGAGAGAGGGAGGGAGAGAGAGAGAGAGAGAGAGGGAAAGAGGTGAGTGATAGTGTAGACACGTTGGCCGGAAGTAAAAGATCAGCTGATTTGATTGCGTGTGAGTCATGTGATCAGGTTAGCTGAATCGTGGAGATTTGATTTGGACTCAGAAGACAACGGAGGGCTTCCCGTTGTCTCCTCCTCTTCATGGGGAGGGGGGACGAACGCTGACGTGTGTAGAAGAAGAACCCACACCGGCCGATTTCACTTCCACCTTCTGCAGGACATCTGGAGAAAGTGAAATAAAAACTATAGAACTAATTCCTTGTCTTGGAGTGATTGAATCTTCATCCAAAAACAGGTATCAAGTCTCCCACCAGGACGAGAAATTCCAGATGATCCAACATCGAAGAAGCAGAGGTAGGTTCTGAAAATACATGTCACTCACACACGATTCCCTTTATGATACAACATAAATATATAAGATAATCAAACACTCAACCCTTTATTATAGAGCAACAACGTAACACACTCAATTTGGTGCCGTAAATGACCAGACCACCCAGCAGGGGTGGGTTAAAAAAAAAAAAAGAAAAAAAAAGAACTTCGGTTACCACGGAAAAAAAAAACAAAAAAAAACACGTTTTAAAAGATGTGAACAAAAAAGAAAGACAAAATATTGTAGCTACACATAAAAAAGGAAAAGAAAACTAAAGAAAGAAAAACAACAACGTAGGGTCCTTTCATTGAACAATGGAAAAAAATACATATATATATACGCAACTGAAAAAAAAAGACACATTAAAATTATGTATAGTTATATTATATGATAATTTAAAAAAAACAAAAAAAAACCCAGATATATCAATCGACAGACTGATAACAAATTGGTATAAAAGAAATAGAACACATAAACTTTAGTTACAGAGGTGAAACAAAAGGGAAAAAGAAATGAGATGACTGTCACAATTACCAGAGAAAAACGTCAATCAAATATTTGTTATAAATTTATAAGTTAAACAATTATAAAGTTTAAATGTTGCAAAATTGTAAAAGCGTTGCAGACTTTTAGGAAAAGACAATGTGTATTTTTTTGTTTGTTTGTTAAGAAACAATGGATACTTTCTGCTAATGTGGAATTGTTTTTTTCTCTAATTGTACGGGGGGGGGGGTCGTGATAATTTTTTTTCTGGTGTGGAAAAATGTTATTGTATGTAAACTGTTTTATGAAATGTTTAAATGTATGTTTTTTTTAGATTAAGAAAAAAAAAAGAAAAAAATACACAAGTGTTGTCTTAGGGTGATGGGATTCTGTGATTTCGAGTAGGATCAACATGGAAAAATCCATGGATGGAATCCCAATATGTTTCGCTGAGCTATATGCCTTGAAAGGCAGTCTCGGTTACCGACCTGAAAAAAAAAAAATTTTTTTTCAATATAGCAAAGCGAAATATATTTCTGTCCAACATAAGGGAGCAAATGAAGTTCCCCTGACGTGGCATAAGTGGCAGTACAGAAAATGGCAGAAAAGGCCATAATAGAAATCACTCGGATGAGTAAAAGGTGATATTTTTTTTTTTCAGAAAACCCCAAGTTTTGGGTGACGTGGATTAATTTTGTTTCCATCGATTGTTATTTTGTGTTGAATTTTGTTTTATGAAGGACTGTCTGAAAATTTTAAGTGAGTCGTTTTTTTGTTTTGGAAACGACTATGTATTTTAATTGTAAATGTCTATGTATTTTTTGTAAACGACTGTGATTTAAAAAAAAAAAAATTTTTATTTTTGAGATTCTGTGAGGTGGTCAAAGGTTATGTAAACTGACCTCAAAATGTGCTGACGTGGACAATTTTGGGTTTCCACGAATCTATGTTTTTGTTATTTGTAATTTTTATTGGTGAGACGAGACTTTGTGAATGATTGTAAGAATTTTTTTTTAATTTATATTTTCATGTGATTGATGTTTTCTCACAGCATAATTGTGCAGGTTTTTTCTTGTTCTTGGACATGTATTTTTTTTCGCAGAAGGAGGAGGAGTGAATTTTGCCTTGTGGGATTTATTGAGATAATGATTAATTTATAAGTAAGAACATGTTGTTAATTAATTAATAATGATAGTAATAATGATAAAATAGGAAACAAAAAAGAGAAAGAAATAAGATTTAAGCAGAGTAGGGGAAAAAAGATACACTACTGGGTTGAATAAGGGGTCAACTAGTTCTTAAGTTTGGAAGAGTCAAAGGTTCAGTCGATATTTATTGTAATTTTCGAAATGGTTGTAGAATTATTTTTTTTTGTCGTTTTTTCGTGGGATTTTTCTCCAGATGCGTGATTCGGCGGGAGACATAGGAAAATGCTCTCGTAATATTATAAGAAAAATCTTTTATCTCGTATGAGGCATGTGCTTGTGGAAACGCATTATAGCGTGACGAGAGATATTGTGATCTCTGCATGATTCTAAGATGCAAGATAGAAGCCATGGGGTCACAGAGAGTTGTTGACCTTCGAGGGCGCAAGGATTCGCGCCACATGGTATTATTTGTAGATGTAATTTTATTTATTTTTATTTATGATTTATTGAATGATGGTATGACAGTTCCTTTGCCAGTGGGGTGAGCTTAAGATTCCCTTAGTAAAAGTGGGTAGTAAAAAAAAAATGTATGTCTTCGTCATACATTTTTATAAATAAGGGGGAAAGGAATGTTAAGGAATAGAGAGAGAGAGAGAGAGAAAGAGAAAGAGAGAGAGAGGGAGAGTGGAATTATAGTGTAGACACGTTGACCGGAAGTAAAAGATCAGCTGATTTGATTGCGTGTGAGTCATGTGATCAGGTTAGCTGAATCGTGGAGATTTGATTTGGACTCAGAAGACAACGGAGGGCTTCCCGTTGTCTCCTCCTCTTCATGGGGAGGGGGGACGAACGCTGACGTGTGTAGAAGAAGAACCCACACCGGCCGATTTCACTTCCACCTTCTGCAGGACATCTGGAGAAAGTGAAATAAAAACTATAGAACTAATTCCTTGTCTTGGAGTGATTGAATCTTCATCCAAAAACAGGTATCAAGTCTCCCACCAGGACGAGAAATTCCAGATGATCCAACATCGAAGAAGCAGAGGTAGGTTCTGAAAATACATGTCACTCACACACGATTCCCTTTATGATACAACATAAATATATAAGATAATCAAACACTCAACCCTATAGAGCAACAACATAACAGCCGGATCCATCTATGGATCCATCACAACCACACCTAGCAGCCCCTCCACGCACTCCTCGAAGTCGTTGAACATTTCATTTAAAAGAGCAGAGGCAGCCGCAGAGCTAGCAGCCAAGAAAGCCGAAATTAACATAGAAACTATCATTGAAGTGCATCGGCAGGAAGTTAAGAGACTGGAGAAACAGAAGGAAGTGGAAGTTATAGAGGCAAGACTAAGGGCCTATTCCGAAGAAGAGGCACGAGAAAGGGATGTGAGGCATACTCCTCCATGTAAAGAGAAGATCCCTCTGATTGAGAACAAGGAGCTTCAACCTGTTAAAGAAGAATAATCGTTGACACGGACCTTGCAGGAGGCATTAGCCCTTACTCGACTTCCAACTCCAGAACCCACAGTATTCTTCGGCGACCCTCTCAAGTTTTTCGAATGGAGTGCAAGCTTTAGAGCACATAGAGAGATGGTGCTCTAACCCTGCAGACATTATTTTACCTCCAGAGGTACATCGATGGGGAGGCAAGATCCACCTTGGAAGGCAGTTTCTACAGGAAGGATGAGGAGGCTTATCAATAAGTCTGAGAGAAGCTGAATGCTAGATATGGTTACCCCTTCATCATTCACCACTCATTTAGGGAAAAATTGAACAGGTGGCCAAGGATAGGCCCACATGAGTACATCAAACTTAGGGAGTACAATGACTTCCTGCAAACCTGCAGCAATGCCATGCCTCACATCAAGGGTTTACAGATATTAAATAATTGCGAGGAAAACCAAAGGATGTTGAGGAAGCTTCCTGATTGGATCACTTCAAGGTGGAACTTTTATGTGACAGAATGGCTAGATGAAGCCAAGGACTATCCTAGTTTCTAGGAATTTGCTTCCTTCATTGCAAAAGAAGCATGCATAGCCTGCAACCCAGTCTCCTCATTGCTTGCCTTAAGGCCGGCCGAGGGAAGGACACCTTCCAGATATTCTAAGACAGATACCTTTATCACTGATGTCGACAACTCTAATGTTTCAAACACTTCATCCAAGTCCGAGAGACACCAAACAGTGTCAAGAGACCTCAGAAGGAAGAATGCGTCGTCGCCCAACAAATGCATACGTTGTGGTGATGACCATTCTCTATATGACTGCCCCAAACTAGCAGAGGATTCCTTGCAGGAGAGAAAAAAGTTCACCATGAACAGTAAACTCTGCTTTGGCTGCCTGAAGAAAGGACACTTCTTTAGAGAGTGCTGCAGAAGGGTTGTATGTAGCACATGCCATGGGCACCACCCAATGCCTCTGCATGAAGATCGTCCTCCGACTAACAGTTCTTCATCCCAGGAGGAAGATAAGGTGTCATCATCTTGCTGTGTGAATGAAGGTGAGGGCGAAAGCACCTCAATGATAGTGCCAGTATGGATCTCCTCGCCCAATACCAGCGACACTGAGTTCTTGGTGTATGCTCTGTTGGACACTCAGAGCAGTCACACATTCGCAGACCAAGGAGTGTGTGAAAAAATGAAGGTGGAAATGGAGCCTATCAAGCTCTCCACTATGATGGGTAAAGACTCCATTATGTCGAGCAAGAGGGTTACTGGACTAAGAGTTAGAGGATTTCTCCTCGGACATCTGGGTAGATCTCCCTCCTTCTTACACAAGAGACTTCATCCCGCTGGAGTGCACACATATTCCCACTGATGAGACAGCCTGCAGATGGAAACATTTGGCATGTATATCTTGAGAGATGCATCCCTTGATGAACTGTAGTGTTAGACTTCTGATCGGTTATGACTGCTCCAGAGCATTATGGAGAGTAATAACAGGAAGCAATCATGAACCCTACGCTATTGAAACCGACCTCGGCTGGAGCATCATAGGAACATTACCTCAGCCAGCAAACTCAAGAAGCATGACCGGTCTATGCCACCACATTTCCCTCAGGGAAATCCCACCTGTAACGCCATCTGCTGTTGTCAAGGCCCTTGAGTCAGACTTTAGAGATGACAGATCAGGGGAGAAAAGTATCTCTCAGGAAGAAATTCGTTTCTTACAAATCCTCAAGGAAGATATCCATCAGAATGAACATGAGATGCCCCTTCACCTGCCAGACTATAAGAGGCTTGCTTTGTTTCGTTTGAAACACCTCAAAAAGAAGGACCCCAAAAATCAAGCAGGACTATATTGAATTCATGAAGAATGTCCTTAAGGATGATGATGATGAAAGGATTGTGAGTGAGCAACAAAAACCAGGAGCTGTGTGGTACATATCACATCAAGGTGTTTATCATCCGAAAAAAAACTGATAAAATCAGGGTTGTTTTCGACAAAGTTTGAAGGAACTCCTTTAAATGACCACCTGCTGACCAGGCCTGAGCTCACAAACGGTTTAACTGGAGTTCTCCTCAGGTTCCGTAAACATCACATTGCTGTAATGTGCGACGTTGAAAGAATGTTCCACAGATTTCATGTTGATGAGAATGACAGAGATTATCTGCAATTCTTATGGTGGGAGAATGGAAACACTGACTCGCAACCAACAGAATACCGAATGAAGGTCCACCTCTTTGGAGCATCGTCGTCGCCAGGGTGCGCCAATTATGGTATGAAGTACCTTGCTGACCAAAATGAGAGACAATACCCAGCTGCATCCAGCTTTATAAAAAGGAACTTTTACATGGACGATGGTCTCATTAGATTGGAATCCATCGGTGAAGCAGTTCAGTTGGTGAAGGAAGCTCAGGCCTTGTGTTCTGTCTTCATAAATTCATCTCAAATGATAGACGAGCGCTGGAACCTATTGATTGAGGACCACGCTGCTGGAGTAAAGATTGTAGACTTTGACCACGATGATCTTCCAGTACAGGGGGCCTTAGGAGTAAGGTAGAACGTGGAAAGAGACATTCTCTGTTCTCAACAATAAACCAGCCACCAAGCCTTGTCTACAGTGGCCTCCATATATGATCCACTGGGCTTCCTGACCCCATTTGTTTTACAAGGTAAAAGGGTGTTACAAGGGATGTGCCAGAGAGGTATCAGTTGGGATGAACCTCTCCCAAATGAATTGAAGCCAAGATGGGACAGCTGGGTGAACGACTTGACAAATCTCGAGAAAATCCAGATCACCAACCGACTTTGGAAAGATACAGAGAGCTGAACTACATCACTTCTCAGATTCAAGCAGTCAAGGATATGGTCAGTGCTCTTACATCAGATTTATAGGCAAGGATCAGGTATATTGCGCTTTGATAATAAGTAAAGCTAGAATCGCACCCACGAAAATAGTTACGATGCCAAGACTGGAACTAACCGCAGCCACAGTTTCCGCTACAAGCAGTGGTATGCTGAAGGAAGAACTAGAACTCAAGATCGACAGAGAATACTTCTGGATGAATTCTTGTGTTGTTCTTGGATATATCAAAAATGACGCTCGAAGATTTCATGTCTTTGTGGCCAACCGTGTCCAGAGAATCCGTGAGGCCACTGATCCCAAGCAATGGCACTACATCGATACCTCAGAGAACCCAGTGGACCATGCATCCAGAGGTCTCACTGTGATGAAACTTATGAAATCAAACTGGTTCATGGGACCCAAGTTCTTGTGGGAGAGAGAAATAGTCACCAAACAGGAAACTGTGGAACTGTTAGTAGGAGATCCTGAGGTCAGTCCATCCGAGTGTTCAAAACTGACTCCACTGGACGGATCGGCATCCTGGAATGATTCAAGGCCTTTTCTAAGTGGATCACAGCAGTGAAGGCAATTGTTTGGATTCAACGATTGGCTGGAATATCAAAATCCATTGACCCCCCTAAGTGTGGAAGAAAGAAGGAAGGCTGCACTCACTTTGATCAGACTTACACAACAGGACGCCTTTACAAATGAGCTGAGTCTGCTCAGCCAGAGATCTGGAAGTCTACCTTGCAATCACAATCTGTATCAACTCAATCCCATCGTACAGGATGGCATACAAAGAGTGGGAGGAAGACTGAGAAGATCACCTGAACCAATGGATTTCAGACATCCAATGATCCTCCCAAAAGGGAGCATTGTTACCTGCCTTATTCTCGCACACTATCATGAAAAAGTAAAACACCAAGGCCCTGGAGAGACACTGAATGAGTTCAGAGCCAATGGGTACTGGATAATTGGTGATAGTAGAGTAGTTGCACTGTATATAAGGCAGTGTGTCCCATGCAGAAGAACCTGCAGACCAACCGAGGAACAACAGATGGCAGAACTCCCGGCGGACCGCGTCACTCCCTTGCCACCGTTCACTTACTGTGGCATGGACTGTTTTGGCCCATTTTATAGCAAGCAAGGTCGCAAGGAACATAAACAGTATGATCTCCCCCTGACATGTTTGTGTTCCAGAGCAGTTCACGTTGATGGGCTGGATGATATGACAACAGATGCCTCCATCAATGCCCTTCGGTGTTTTATTGCCATCCGAGGAACAGTGAGACACATTCGGTCAGACCGGGGATCAAATTTTGTTGGGGCAAAGAATGAATTAGGGAGGGCACTGAAGGAAATGAATAAAGAAAGAATAACTACATACCTAACAGACAGAGTGTGAATTCGTTATGAATGCACCAAGCTCAAGCCATGCCGGAGGCATATGGGAACGACAAATCAGGACAGTAAGAAACGTTCTAGACTCGGTTTTCCGACACAGTGGTGGAAGGATGGATGATTCTTCCTTGAGGACCTTCCTTTACGAGGCCATGGCTATCGTGAATAGTCGTCCTCTCACTGTAAGCAATATCAATGATCCCACCAGTGCATCTGCTCACTGTAAAGTCCTCCATTCCCCTGCCCCCACCTGGTGAATTTATGGAGGAAGATCTGTATATCAGAAAGCGTTGGCGACGGGTGCAATACTTGGTTGGACAGTTCTAGAGTCAGTGGAGGAAGGAATATCTTGCCAACATCACTCTCCAGCAGCGGTGGCACACTCCAAGGTGAAATATGCAAGCTGGTGATGTGGTGGTTGTCAAGGAAGAAGTCCGTCGGAATGAATGGTGACTAGTTAGAGTCCTCAAAGCATACCATGATGACGATGGCCTTGTATGAAGAGTCAAACTCCAGATAGAAGAGCGAAGAACACAAAAACAAGAAGAACGTTCGATTGGCCCATTTATTGTTGAACGACCCATACAAAAGTTGGTCACTCTTGTGGAAAACAGCTTGAGAATTCCGTGAGGGTGATGGCAGCACTATGGAAATCGCCACTGTTATCTAAGACATTATTGAGAAATCACAATGGCGATTTGGGGGGAGTGTAACTTGCTAACAGCTACTGCTCAGGGGCCACATTCACAAAAATAAAATATGAACGGTAATTCAAAGAATAAGGGATGGGGGGGTCCCTTCCTTGAAAAAACATCACTTATTATTTTTGCTTCTTATTTGAAACATAGGTTAGAAATGAGTTGAACAAACCGTGTTTTAAATTGAACGGCCATGTGACCAACCCGCTTTCCGCGGGATCGGTCTGAGAGGAGAAGGTGCAATCCTTAATGGCGGACACGACGGCGACTGGATGAATGGGAGAAGACAGCGGAGTTTAAATTGTACACGGCCAGGCAGGCGAACTAGGGTAAATACTCCCTTTTTAATTATTATCAATGAACGATGAAAGAATTTAATCGATTTCTCTCTTGAGCATCTTTACTTCCCTTCTTCGATCGTTGTCTGATTCTCGTTTGTTTCTGCTCTCTTTTGTTACAGTTTTCACGGTGAATTGAGGATGTTAATTGCGAAATAAAATTCCTTATCACATCAGTATGAAAGCCTCAAGCCTTGTCATTTTTTTACCCACGGCCGGGTACAGTTATAGTGTGATTATACAACCTGTTTTTGTTTTTTTTTTCTCAGTGTTGTTTGCACTTGGAAACGAGTATGTCATATTTGGTCTGAAGACGATTCCACTTTGCCATGAAAATAAAAATAAAATTCGTTATATACTTACTTGGGATGCAGTAAAAAGTTGTTTTTTTTCATTGGTTTGGATCAGTTCCAGTATTATAAAAACAAATTTCTTAGAAAATACTGCTTTTTTATTTGCGTTACAGAAGAATGCGCGGACAAAACTTGTGTCACTTAAAAATCACTTACTACTGTAACATTGTTCGACTTGGCAGACTAATTTTTTGGGGTAAATGTTACCTACACTGATCACTCTAATTTGTTTCGTGTTTTTTTAGGAGTATTCGAGGTTGTAGTGAATAATACATAGCTTACCTGGGTGTAGCTGCCGGAGGTGAGGATGCTCTGCCAATAGTCAAGAAGAACAATAGCCTTGTGGTTATTTATACTAATAGAGTAAGGTAATTGTTATAAAAACCTACCTCCTTTGTGAAGAGTTCTTCATTCCTTTATTTTTGATTCTTGTCCTGTGCGTTATTCAACCAGCGATTTCTACCTTTTATTTTTATTACCGTCGGACTTTTTTTTCTACACGACGCTTTTTTTTCCCCCCTTTGTCTTACTGTTATTTTTAACAGTTGTTTTTTTTTTCTTGGACTTTTTTTTTAACCGTCTTTTTAACGGTTCAGCTATGGCCGCTTCGGCGTGCCAAACGCCTATTGTCGTCGACATTACTGAAACAGAAAACGGCACTACTGCTACGCCAAACACTTGGACCAAACCACCGAAAGTAGATATCAACGTCAATGAATTTATTGAAAAGGCAAAACAATGCCTGGAACTTGTCACCAACAAGGGTTTAATCGTCAACGTGCCAAGGTTGGAGGAAATCCAAAAAAAGTGTCGGACTATATTTATAGTCGACAGGAAATTAAAAAAAGTTATAAGAGCAAATGCAGATATTGTCACCAACCTTTTGGCTAAAGCTGGTTTTAGACCCTTGCGCATCGTCAAGTGCAAGGGCTACAACACATGGAGTGTACTTTTCAACTCCCAAGAAGACTGCCTAACTATCTCACAAAAAGAGACAAAAACTCAGAACTATATTCTAAGATCAGAATATATGGGAAAAAGACGGACGACGGTGTCCGTTTTTAATGTACCGCACCACATTGAAGGAGAACACATTGGCGCCTTCCTTCTAAAATATGGCGAAATGTTTTCAGTGCAGGTGGACGAGTTCCACGGCATATGGTCTTATGACATCCTCCTCGATAAGGCAAACTTCGATACGATCCCTTTCTTCCTCGAGGCAGGAGAGGAGAAACTCCCTATAATAGTGGCTGAAAGAAGGCCGACATGCTGGAATTGCAGCGAAATTGGCCACATCACATCAGAGTGCCCCTTAAAAAAACCTCCACCAAACACCAAAAAATCCAGCAGACAACACTTGGGATCCACATCAAAAAGCGTTCCCAAGTCGCCCACCAACGAAACAGAATCGGACGAAATCCTTAGGGGAGAACCCTGGCAAATCGCCCCTGGAAGAAAAACTCCTGGACGCCTGAGCCTTGACGAAATAAAAGAACAGGCAATGCTGCAAAATGACCCCGGAAAAGAAAAGTATCTCGAAATCGTCAAATTAAAAAAGAAACTAGACGCTCAACGCCCATCGCCCAAATCCCCATGTAGACCCACTTCTCCGAAACCAAGCCCCAAATCCCTAACCAACCCTATCACCCAGTCTCCTACAAAGCCAAAAACTCCTTCCCCTCTCAAAATGCCTCCTCCAGTTACAACTCCGATCCCTTATAAACAGCCCAAACTAACACATTTAAGCCCCTCAAAAAAACACAAACCCTCCTCTCCTATTCCATCCACCTCTGCGACCACTCACAACACTCCCCTTGCATCTCCTTCTAAAAACACACATTCTGCTATGGACATTACCCCCTCGCCTGAACACAAAAAAAAGACTCTCTACCTCCCTGGCAAAGACATCTGCATATTAAACCAAGCCGCCATCAACAACCATAAAAACTTTAAAGGAACTGACCTCACAAAACTAATTGAGTTCAAGGAGGTGGGGGGGAAACTAGTAGATACCCCTGTAAATTTCCCAAACGCCAAAAGAATCCTAACCGTCGTTCGGAAAAAAGAAGAGGCCAAGGACCTTTGGCTAATGCTCGAAGAAGCAAATAAAGCCTTTAACCTTCCCACTCCTCTTGTTGTGTTTAAAGATAGCGATATAAAAAACCTTAAAAAATGTTGTGTTGAGAGGGTCCCGGTAAAAATGCACCCCTCCCTATATAGGATAGCAAAACTAACCTATCCTTTGCATGTCGGTGGTATCTCTCGTGACGGCCTCATCGATACTACGATGGGTACTTATTCCCTCACGAGAGCCGTCGGCATGCTCAGTTTAAATGTCCGAGGGCTAAAGGCCGACTCGCGCAAATGGCGCTTGAGTTTGGACCTGCAGCACCTCGGAGTGGATATCTGTTGTGTGCAGGAAACCCACCTTATTCTTGGTGACCATTTGGGTGCACTGTCTAAGACCTTTGAGGCTTACTCAGCGCACTATAATTCTCGCTTGAGAGGGGTTTCCTGGCTAGTTAAAAGGTCTCTAGATGCGTCGTGTGACCCATGTTACTTGGATCCGGAGAGAAGACTATGTGTTTTGGATGTTACCATAAAGGGCAGGGCATTACGTCTTATTGGGGTTTATGTGCCCAATAGCCATTCTGAGCTGGCTGGTTTTTTTCGGCGGATCGAGCAGTTCATAGATGTTTCCAGAACGGTTATCTTAGCGGGAAACTGGAACGCCGTCCTGGATCCCGAGTTAGATCGATTTGGGTTAACATCTAGGGGAACTAACAGAGATCGGGATGCTGTTTTATTTCGTGAATTTGTGGATAAGTTTGATCTTATCGACAAATTCCGAAATGAAAAGCCCTGTAACTTAGTGTGGACTTGGGCAGGTAGAGGCGGCTCTGATTCGATACAGCTCTCGAGCTATATCGACCGGTTCTTAGTTAGGCGAGTCGACGTAGGAGTATTGGATTGTCCAAGTTTCCACAATATAGTTTACTCGGATCACAGACTTGTTCGTGTACGGGTAAACTTAGATAGACCTAAGCCTAGATTAGCCGGTTACTGGAAGCTCAACACGTCGTTGTTCGATGTGAAGGGCTTCCGTGACGGGCTATTACTAACCCTACAGCGGGAATTGACGGGGGCAATTATTGGGAATAAGTGGTGGGTAAAAGTTAAGGAAGCCATTAGGTCCTTTGCTGCTGACTTTAGCAAAAGACTCAAACTAGATTCTAGGGCAGCTAAAGTGACACTAGAGTCTAGACTAGATCGGGCGGTGGAGGAGGGGGATAGTGCTAGCGTTAATATAATTAAGGCTCGGCTGCTTGCCTCCCTTGCTGAAAAGGAGCACCAAGCCTTAGCGATTAGGGCTAGGTTAAAAAGAATGCCCCAGGAAGCAACAAACATGGCCGCGGAACTGCGTGCAGAGGAGCTTAGGCAAGCGGCTGATAGGCACATCGCTCATGTCACATTGCCGGACGGGCGTACCGTGACCACAAACCAGGGTGTGCTGGAGGCGTTTAGATCCCATTTCCAGGAGCTTTTTTCCATGGAACTCGGTCTGTCATTAGAACAGTTCGACACCTATTTGGCTGACTTTTCTCGTCTTTCGACGACCGAAGCGGCTAGGTGCGAAGGTGGCATAACGGAGGATGAAGTCATTGAAGCCTTAAAGCGGGTCGGCCTTAATAAGTCACCGGGGATCGATGGTCTTCCCTACGAAGTGTATTTGAGGTTTTCGCACATCTTTGTCCCCTTACTGACGGTTTTGTTTAACTCATGGTTTAGGAACGGCTCAATCCCCAAGTACTTTACCATGGGTGTGATAAAGCTTGTTCGTAAAAGCAAAGATGGTGGGGATGGGTTAGGTAATTTCAGGCCCTTAACGATGCTTAATGCTGAGTTAAAGATTTTGGCCAAGATTCTCGCAAATCGTCTGCAGCTTGTCCTGGCTCGTCTTATTAGCCCCGAGCAAACGTGTGCCGTGAAGGGCAGGACAATCCAGGATAACTTGCACTCGATACGCCTGATGATAGAAAAAGTCGACACTAAGGCCGCGCTGATCAATTTAGATCAGTCCAAAGCCTTCGATAGGGTTGACCATCGGTACTTGGGGGCTGTTTTATCGGCGTCCGGTTTTGGCCCGCAATTTTACTGTTGGGTTCATCTTCTCTATGCTAACCCCGCGGTGATGGTAGAAGTAAATGGGAAGAGGTCGAGACCCTTCAGTTTGTCACGTTCCATTCATCAAGGGTGCCCGTTATCACCCATGCTATATGTGCTTGCGATCGAGCCATTTTTGCGCAGGCTAAGGGTGAATCCGGTCCTACGCGGAATCACTTTGCCAGGTGTGGATGCCCAGGCGAAGTACTCCGCCTATGCCGACGACGTAACTGTGCTTGTAACGAGCAGTGCTGAGATTAGTGTCGTCGGTGTAGAAATCAGATTGTATGAAACGGTAACAGGGGCCAAAATTAACTGCGACAAGTCTTCGGGTTTGCGCATTGGTGCCTGGAGGGGTATGCCCCTTCAGGGGCCCTTTAGTTGGAGCGATGGGCCTTGCAAGATACTCGGCGTCTGGTTTGGTCCTGACCTCCAGCTGGAGAAAAATTGGTCGGAGGTTCTGAAAGCGGTACGGTCTGCAGCTTCACGGTGGATCAGTTTCTACTGATCCACCGTGAAGCTGCAGACCGTAACCTTTCATTAAAGGGGCGAGCAGAGGTGTGTAATACCCACATCTATCCAATCGCTATTTATCGTCTATCAGTGCTTCCAATCCCGTCAGATACACTGCTATATTTGCAGAGGGCTCTTTTCAACTTCTTATGGCTTGGAAGGGCCCCTAAGGTCTGTCGCGATGTCTGCTACCTACATCCTTCTGAAGGCGGTCTAGGTATGCCAAACGTGGAGATTCGGCTATACACGCTACGGCTCTACTACCTAGATCGAATGTGCACACAAGATAGGGAAAACGGTGGCCTCTGGATGGAGGACACTAAGAAAGCCTTCCCGGCTTTGAGAGGGGTGCACTACTCCGAGGGGGAGGCACACAGGTTGCCCCGAGGTGAATGTCCCTTCTATCGCGAGTGCCGGCGCGCACTGAAGTCCCTCTTAAGAGTGAAGGAAAGCCTCTCTAACACTCTGCTGTTGTCCCGAAAGGCATTATATCGGGCTTTAGTGAGGGGATCCGTAACGGATGTCATCGGTGGGAGGCTCCCTTTGACGAAGGAGCAGCTCCGCTCAATCTGGCCTTGGGCGCCTGGGTCAGGATGCCTCACTAACGACGAGGCTTCCCTGACCTGGCTGGTAATTCGGGATGCTCTCTGGGTCGGTAAGAGACTCCACTATGCTGGCTTGGTGGACTCGCCTATTTGTAAACGGTGCGGCGATGAGGACGAGACTTTATGTCACGCCTTCGTTTATTGTCGCATCGTGACGCCACTGATTGAGTTTGTTACAGGTCTCTTTTTTTTTTTTTTTAACCCCACTCCCCTCCCCAATTAGGTGACAGGTCACTTGATTCGCCAGAGATGCGGGTTCCCTTTCGAAGTTTTTGTAAGAGGTGTTTTAAATAAAGCGTTCGGACCCGCATCACCCTTTCGACTGGCGAATCGGTGTATCTGCCATAGTTTAACAACAGGGGGGTCTTTTGTTACTAACATTGTAAATATTTCATTTGTATTTTGTATATAAAATTTTTATCTTCCCAAATCCCCCTTTCTTATGGGTTTTAATTAGGTTATCATGGTATGATGTTCTTATGGTGATTGATGAAGGATGTATACGCTGATGGATGTATAGTATGAATGTGGTATTATGGTATAAGTAGAGTGAAAGTAGGAACTAGTTAGGTTAGATTAGTTAGCACTAGTCAGAGAAGACCGTCCTTTCCCCTCTCCCATCTTCGGCCTTGTGCCAAATTTTTCTGATTTTTTACTTGTAAATTTTCTGAAAATAAATACCTTCATTCCTTTATTTTTATGTTACTGTGGTTACAAGACCTGAGAAGAAGGTCGCGAAGAAGATTGTATTTTTTTCGCAACCTCACTTCAGGTTTGCTACTCTCAGTTATATGATTTTTTTTTCAACAAGGTCGCTGACAACGAATCTGATAATCAAACCTGCTGTAAATTTACCGTTTGCATGGCATGAACCCCTAGACCTTGGGATTATTTTGTGCCATTTCACTGCCTTCGGTAATATTTTTCTTACATGATATGTTTGCGTGCGAACGGGCGTAGTGATTTGTCTTTTCACATCACGTAGGAATCTTTCAAATAACAAAGTTAAAAGAAAAAATGTGGTTCATTTTTTTTTTTTTTCGTCTTACGTAGTTTTTAATGCTTTTTTAATTGATCAAAAAATAAAGTTTTTTATGAGCGGTTTGCAAAAACATAAGCACCATTTTTATATTTTTTGTTCTTTTTTTTGCGGGGGGGGGGGTGATATTCCATTAATACATGCTTCTGCAGGTAAATTAACCGTTTTTCCCTGGGGTGCGCACGCCCAGCACCACGACTGCCGCCCCCTTCCCAATGTAAACAGAATTTTTGCGAAATGGTAAATGTCGGCGCGTTACTAACAGAAAAACGGTTAATTAAACTGCAGAAGCACCTGCTAAACTACACAAGTCCTATAATTGAATACCTCCCTCCCAAAAAAGAACGAAAAACATAAAAATATGTTTTTGTAACCCGCTTGTGAAAACTTTTTTTTTTTAGATCAATTAAAAAGCATTAAAAACTACGTAAGACATTTATTTTGCATAATTTGACCCGAATTCTCGTGAATTCCCGTCAAGCATGGATCGGGCGAGACCGGCAATTATCGGTGTCAGCTGAGCGTTGTAACAGACGCAGACTTACGAAAAAAAAACAAAAACAATCCAGAAAAAAAAAAACGCAAATGCAAATAATCAAAAAAAAAAAAAAATATCTTGAAAAATGAAAACATGTTTATTTCATTTTAGTATTTAAATTTTTTTTTTTTTTTTTACAAAATATTTATCAACAGAAAGGTTTTTTTTTTTTTGTACTTATGCACTTATTGATCCGTGCTGAAATAATAACGTTATTATTTAAAAAGCCATTCTTAACATGGGGCGGGTGTTTTGTACCTATTCTGTATTTTAACCTTACAATTGAATAAAAAAAAAAAACATAAAACTTTAATTAAACTTGGAAATACTATTTAAAAAATAGCGCAGAAGTGCATTAGAACCGTGTTTTTTTTTGTTTTTTTTTCTCCAAGAAAAGATTTTTTAACCGTATAATTGTTAGGTGTAAAGTACAAGTTTTTGTTTTCTTTTCTTTTTTGTAACCGTATTTTTTTTTCTTGCCTTTTTTTTTTTTGATTTTCAAGACTTATTGTTCAGTCAAGTTCTTTTGTTGGCACTGTCCATTTGTACATCTCCAGGAGAAACCATCCTTTACACACGATCTTTTTTTGGGTAAACATTTGTGTTTACAATTGTTGCAGTGGATGCAGTGCAGTAGTGAGTGCACCTCATTTTTGGGGGACAGCAATTTCTTCTGACAATATGAGATTGTCTGCATCGATGTTTTCATTTCTTTTTCTAACATGTTTTTCTTGCCTGTCATTTTTCTGTTTGGCGAATTTGAAAATATATTTGTCAGCTTTTCTTTTCTTTTTTTTTTTTTTTTTTGTTGGTTAACTCGCTTTCTTCCAAGTAGTCTGCTTCCATTTAGATAGCGCTTTTTCTTTGACTAATCAAACTCCCAAAAATTCAATTTAAAAAAAATACTAAATAAATAATAACTAAGAAACTAATCAAAAAATAAAAAGTCACCCCCTTAATATCACCTTAAAAATGACTAAAAACATAACAGAAAAAAAAAATTAAATAAAATAAAAAATCGAGTTAGCGTTTCAACATTTGAACAACACTCGGCTAACACCGATGATTGCCAGTCTCGCCCAATTCATGCTTGACGGGAATTCACGAGAATTTGGGTCAAATTATGCAAAAGTACCCAAAATAAAGGTAAAACTATACAAACACCGTGACAGCGAATTAACCCTACCCCTAACCCTAACCCCTAACCCTAACCCTAAACCCTAACCCTAACCCTAATCCTAACCCTAACGCTGTCACGGTGTTTGTATAATAATACCAAAATAAATAAATAACTACTTTTTTTTTCTTCTTTTTTTTTTTTTTTTTTTAAACTTTCTTTGAAATGACCGCTTATTCTGGATGCCAATGTGATAAGACACGCGATGTGATAAGACACCTTACTACTCCCGTTCGTACACGAACGTAAGAACACTACTGAAGGCGGTGAAATGGCACAAAACAGTCCCAAGGTCTCGGGGTTAATACCATGCAAACGTTAAATTTGCGGCGGGTTTGGTCATCAGATTCGTTGTCAGCGACCTCGAATACCTTTAAAAAAACAAATTAGAGTGGTCAGTGTTCTTTTGTAGCATAAGGTAACATTTACCTTTTTCTGTTTCGCTACCAGCCATGTTTGTTTCTTTTTTGTTTGTTACACCAAAAGTATTATTGGATATTTGTGGAGAAGCCTGTGATGGGTGTGTCACTAGGGCACTAGGGCAGATCGATTTGCAACTTTTTTCAACATGGCACTGGTGATGATAGTTGGGATTTGATGTGAACATATACCAAAAATTAGATTCCTATCTTGAATAGGAAATTAAGCATTTAATTTTAAAAATCGTGTAGAAAAATGCTGAAAAATCCTTCATTTTCATAGCATTTTTCACAACACTGACTTTGAAATTTCACTATTTTTATAAAATATTGGTTATCTTTCAGATGCAAGGTTCATTGTTTACTTGCGGTTTTAACGATGTAAGATTCCGTTGTACGGAAGACCAAATCGGCCAAAATGTCTATCATGTTTTTATTGGCGCTTTTCTTCGTATTTTTAATAACATTTTTTTGCACCATTTACAAGTTCTTTTTACAAATAATTTTTTTAATACTGTAATAGTAAAATAAAGATACATTTATTAATTATACGGAAAAAGTATCTCGTAATGTTTTCACACGAGATTTTTTTCCTGTTGATTTCTCTTTTTTTTTTTAATATTAAAATTGATTTAAAGTGATTTTCAAGCCTTTAACATGACGGAGTTTATAATGAAAACCAAATTACCGTTAAAATTAAAATAATCTTTATTAGAAATTTGTAACAAAATAACAAAAACTATTAGATTAAAATTGAGAACTTTTAATTAAACAACGTGAACATTTTATAATGAGTGTTTTCATGAAATGTATTTTTAATAATAAAAAAGTTAACTTTTTTTACTTAAACTTCATAAAAAAAACGTATCCAATATAGAATTTTACTAAAATAATTTTACTATTACAGTATTAAAAAAATTATTTGTAAAAAAAAACTTGTAAATGGTGCAAAAAAATGTTATTAAAAAATACGAAGAAAAGCGCCAATAAAAACATCGTAGACGTATATTATCATTTAAACAGTATATCAATTTAAATATTTAAATTCAGTAAATAAATTTAAATATTTAAATTATGGCCGATTTGGTCTTCCGTACAACGGAATCTTACATCGTTACAATCGCAAGTAAACAAGGAACCTTGCATCTGAAAGATAACCAAAATATTCAATTAAAATTGATATGTTTATATGAAATACATTGAAAGAAAAATACATGAATTATAATTTTAATTATGAATCACAACTAGCAAAATATCTCAACTTTTACTGCATTAATTAAACAAAAATTGTAAAAAAAAAGCTAATTCGCAACTAAGTCTTAAATTTCACAATTCCAAAAGATATGTGGAGATGTATTACGCAATATAACAACTTGATACAAGTTACAGAACCATGTATTTCAATTTTTTATTAGAGGCAATAATATAAACTTATAATAGAACTAACTTGTTCTGTATAATTTCCTTTTGAGGAAAATGAAGGTCTAATTTGCTGGCACAATGACTTTGTAATAATGTGTCTATGTCTGGCTTCCTGTCCATATACAACTTTTTGAGAAAAATCAATCAAATTTGACCAGTGTATGGCTGCAAAATTGATAGGGACATAGCTACCAACGTAATAGATGCACTGAAACTAAAGCTGCTTTCAGGACTGCCAGCAACCACTGTAAAAGAGTAATAAAAAATGCAAGAGAACTATATGCTCAATCCGTTAAATTCAAAGTAGCTGAGCAGTGGCTTGGTTCCCACCAGTTCTGGCAAATAGCAAATAGGATCCTGAACAGAAACGTGCGTTCTATCCCAACCATTATCAATGGACCAGAGGTCATCTCAACAGCATCCAACAAGGCCAAACTATTTGCCAAGAACTTTGCGGCAAATTCTACCCTGTGCGATGAAGACCATGAACTCCCGGTATTTCCTCCTATAACAGACAACACGCTATGCAACATACAAATATCTGTGCGTGACGTTGCCAAGCTAATCAAGAACCTTGACTCCAGTAAAGCAACTGGTCCTGACGGTATTCCAATTATAGTGTTAAAAAAATTACAACCAGAACTTGCCCCCATACTTACCAAACTGTTTAAGCGTTGCCTTAAGGAGAAGTGCTTCCCAACACCCTGGAAAACCTCATCAGTATGCCCTGTATTTAAATAAATGAATTCAGGTGATAAGTCATCTCCCTCTCAGTACAGACCAGTAAGTCTCCTGTATGTCATGAGTAAGTTGCTGGAATCCACAATAAATAGAGAAGTAGTCAACCATCTCAGCAGAAATAACCTTCTTAGCGACACGCAATATAGTTTCCGTTCTGCTAGATCTACAGCAGATGTGCTAACGGTTATATCTCATAGGATTAGCGAATCTCGACAAAGGCTTCATTTCTAGGGCAATTGCTCTTGACATATCAAAGGCCTTTCTAGAAGTGCAAGCCATTTTGAGTTTCAGAACAGTTTCAGATGGTTCGCTGTTACACACAAGTCCTGGGAGGTAACTTGTTTGTAGTAGACAGTTCCACAGAACAAAATATTCTTACCGTATCGAAACCCGGGAAAAGAACATGTGAAATTGCTCCAGAAAAGGTTTAATATTTATGAAGCAATTCTGGTTTCTGATTGGTTGTTAGCAGAACGTGAATTTATTTGATTCGTCAGTTCTTAGCAGCATCCTTTATAAATAGAATCGTCCAACTGTGTGGGATCATACCCCCATTATAGAACCAAAATATTGCAACATCCTCCCTATTTTTTTATAATGGGGAAGTCCCTTGTGTTTGTTCTGCTCAAAAATAAATATATATTTTTATATTTACTTAGACATAACAAAAATTAGAAATCATTTGGATCCTAGAATTTTAGCATTTAAAAAGACGCCATTTTTAATTGTGTTCAAACGTCAAAAAGGAAAATTACAAAGATTTTTTTTTTTTTTAAGCACAAGTATTAGTTACGCATTAGTAGGTTAAAGTGTTATTACAAATAAAATGGATACAGTTTAACGTCTTGTCCAGGACTCATTTTTTTTCTTTTCTTTTTTTTTTTTTTTTTTGATATATAGAAATCTATATACTCTGAGTTTTCCGCTGATATTCATGCAAAAAAGTAAGAGCCTTCTCATAAGTGGAACTTTGCTGGTCTGTATTTTTAATATATAGAAATCTATATACATACAGGGCAGTGAAAGAAAATAAAAAATTATTCAGTTGAATTCACCAACAAGTTTTGAGAAAAAACGTAGCTTTATCCGTGTCGCCGGTTTCGTAAATACATCAGCGATATTTTGTTCTAATGATACGTAATTCAAAATAATGGATTCCTTTTTTTATCTCGTTTTCTACAAAATGGCATTTTATATCCATATGCCTAGATCTTTGGTTGATCACCGTGCTCTGTGCTAAAACTATACTGGCTTGATTATCACAATTAATTACCACGGAGCTTGTAATCAATTCTGGCTCTAAAATAGTCTTCAGAATATTTTTAAGGTAGCGTGCTTCCTGGGTCGTGTGTGTGATCGCAATAAATTCTGCTTCACACGTAGAGAGATACAATCTATTGCTTTTTAGATTTCCATGAAATAATAGGCCCATTTTCTGAGAGTCTGAAACAATATCCAGATACACTCTTGCGATCCTCGTCGCTTGCCCAGTCTGAATCCGAAAAACCTAATTTTAGGGGATTTCTTGATTTTCTAAATACTAACTTCTGTTCTTTAGTTCCTTTTAAATAACGTAGGACTTGTTTAGCTCTGTTTAAATCCTTCATTGTCGGTCGTGATAATTTTTGTGACAGTTTTGTTATTGTATAGCATATGTCGGGCCTGGTTGCAGTGATCAAATATATAAGACTACCTATAATTTCGCGATATTGTGTGTCACTTATTATTTCAGATTCTGTGTGTATATTTTTATTAATATCATTTTCGACCGGTGTAGAGCGTTTCTTGCACTCTCCCATTCCAAATTTTAATAGTATTTTGTCAATGTACCTCGATTGAGTCATCGTAGCAAGTCCTTTGCTTTGAGTAAATTCTATCCCCAGAAACCAGGATATTTTGCCAAGATCGGTCATTTGGAATATTTACTTAATTTGTTCTTAACATCAGTTAACATGTCACAATATGATGCGATTAAAATATCATCGACCCACAAAATCAAAATCAGTAGTTTATTGTCTTTGTGTTGGGTATATAAACAGAGGTCTACAGCGCATTGTCTAAATTGTTGTTTAATAATATAATCATGGAATACTGTGTTCCAACACTGAGCACTCTGCTTTAGACCATATAATGAATTGTTAAGTCGCTACACGCTATTTTTATTTTTCATTATAAATCCCTCTGGAAGGGTAATATAAATTTCACAGTCTATTGAGGCATTCAAATAAGCATTTTTTACGTCCATTTGATAGATGTTTAGGTCATATTGTGATGTGACTTGCAGTAAAACTCTGATTGTCGTTAGGTTTGTGGTCGGTGAAAACGTAGAAAAGTATTTTTTACTGTAAATCTGAGAGCACCCCTTAGCAATAAATCTTGCTTTGTACTGTTCTACGCCTGATGCTGTACTCTTTTTTTGTAAAAACCCATCTGGTAGAAATAACATGTTTATCTCTTGGGAAAGGCACTACCGTATAGGTATCATTTTCGGTTAAGGCATCTATTTCTTTTTTCATGGCAATTTTCCATTCATCACAATGTTCTGAATTAATTGCTTCATTGAAGCTTTTTGGCGCATTTTCCATTGAATAGCATTAGTCGATTTGACAATCCTTTATATTGTCGACCACAAAAAAATCGGGTCGTCTTCTATTTCTTTTGGGATATCTTTCGACTTTATCATCATCATCATCATGGACACTCTCGTCTCCGTCATTTTTATTGTTTTCGTTTGTTCTAATTATTTGAGGTAATATAATTCCATCCTCTTCATATGACGGGTTTTCGTCTTTACAATTAAACGTGTCTGTGAATTTTACACACGGGATTCTTTTTATTTTATTTTTTTTCGGGAAAAAATATTAAATTGGCTGGACTGTTTTTATCGTATCCAAGAAATATACCTCTGTCAGCTTTAATATTCAATTTACTCTTTTTCTCTATATATGCGAAGCAAGTTGAACCAAATATATGCATTCTGCTTAAATTTGTTTTTTTTGTTTTTTTACCGCAGAAAGATTCATATGGAGTTTTAGATAGTGTTTTGTTAAAGCACTTGTTGCATATATAGGCTGCCACCATAAATCAGAGGCCCACAGTATTAATGCTGGAGTCCCTCAGGGATCCATACTGGGCCCAACTCTCTTCCTGATCTACACCCGTCTAGCTGAATCCACTGTGAAAAATTTCCCCCACTCTATATCTGTGCCTAAATCAAAACGTGGATTCCATGAACAAAGCTTCTTTCTTAGAACTGCATGCCTGTGGAACTCTATTCCGTCTGCCTGCTTCCCACCTGACTACAACTTGGATGTCTTCAAGTCCAACGTTAAAAAATTCCTAATGAACCGCCCCCTTAAGTAAACACTTCATCAAATCTCCACACTAACTACTGTACTTGCAATAACCCTTATCCCTGAGTGGCTTCCGGGCCTTGATAAGTGGTGACCTCCGTGTAAAAAAAAAAAAAAAAAACATCAATGATCTCCTAAAACACATACTAAAATCTTTCATTGGCATCTATGCTGATGACACGACTATCTATGGCAACACATCAAAGGCCGTAAATGATGATGTTCTTTCTGATTCTCTCTCCTCTGATCTTGAGCGTGTGGTACAGTGAGGGAAGAGGTGGCTGGTTACCTTTAATGCATCTAAGACCAAGCTCCTATCTCTACATCATAAACGCTCTGATCCCCATCTGGCATCAGTTGAAATTGATGGCTCTCGTCTAGGGGAGGCCCCATGTTTTGATAAGCTTCTGGGTTTGACCTTTACTCCTGATCTTACATGGAACACATACATCAAGTCTGTGGCCAAGGTCGCTGGGAAAATGGTGGGATCCTTCTACCGCTCCAGAAGATATCTCACTAATGATGCAATTCTCTATCTATATAAAAGCCAAGTACGTCCAAGGATGGAATACTGCTGCCACATCTGGGCAGGAGCTGCTAAAAACAGCCTATCCTGCCTTGACAGAGTACAAAATAGACTTTGTGGTTTAGTGGGGAATGCCCTTTTCTCTTCCCTGCAACCTCTTTCCCACAGAAGAGAAATAGCAAGCCTATCTTTGTTCTATTGTTATTTCCATGCAAGTGCTCATCTGAGCTCGATTCTCTGGTCCCCCCTCGCCAATCTTTTTCAAAAAACACCCAACTAGCTGAAACCACCGTCAATAATTTTCCCCACTCCTTATCTGTGCCTAAATTAAAACGTAAATTCCATGAACAAAGCTTCTTTCTCAGAACTGCACGCCTGTGGAACTCTGTTCCGCTTGCCTGTTTCCCTCCCGACTTCAACCTGGATGTCTTCAAGTCCAACACAAACAAATTCCTGATGAACCGCCCCCTTAAGTAATGACACTTTATCAATTCTCCAATACTATTACTACACTATCCCACTGATTACTGTACACACAATAACCCTTATCCCCGAGTGGCCATTGGGCCTTGATAAAGTGGTGAACTCCATGTAAAAAAAAAAAAAAAAAAAACACTTTAAAATAGTAATTTGGATTTCAGTTAACTGTTTTGTTCTCTGAATCATATTAAAATATTCTGTTGTTGGTTAAAAAAAATATTGTTGGTTTGGATCTCAAACCAACTAACTGCATACACTTGGATGATAAATTCGACCAAAATGTTTAATTTATCATAGTGTTTGAGGATAGACAACTCTGGTCCATAGACACATTGTGGCTTATGTTAGCCTTCTTCTTTGATTCAAGGGCCCAATTTTCTAAGTTAACTTCTCCACAAGAAATGACAACAGCATACTCAAAAAGTAGCCTCTGGTTTTCACACTTAAATTATTTGTTTCTTCTGCTGTCAGATAATGTGATCGGGAGGGACACTAATTTTTTAGAATTCTACTTCAGGCAAATCTTGATAATTATTGATACAAAGTTTCCCCAAAGGACCAGTAAATGTTGTTAGGCTTTTTGTTGTTCCATCAATTAATTTAAAAATTGCTGTAAATGGCAGTTCTTCTAGTGGAACCTGAAAATTGGAAAATTTGCATGTTTAATAATAGAGCCAGATTACATAATAAATACCAATATATTATTTTATTTTTCACAAAAAAAAGGAAAATAATTGCAGGTGAATCTATAGAATTAATTTTACCTCCTTGTTAGGAGGACAGGTGCAGACTATGTGCCTTGTTTGGTAATTTTCAGTCTTGCACTTTACTGCAAAGTTATCACATCTCAAGACAGAAAGTTTACAGCTATAAGAAGATATATCAAACAGTCTGTCTAACTGTTCCTTCATTCTTTTCACTTTGATTGCTGCAAGAGATTTCCTATCAATCTGTTTGGCCCTCTTATAGCAAAATATATTGACTTTCTGTTGTAGTACTTACCAACAAAACAAACGCCCACGTGTTTGTGCCTTGTGTAGGCATGCGCGACAACAAAACTTGGGTTTTTATAAGCGGAAGTCTCAAGGTTGTCAGGAATCTCCGGGCGCATGCGCAAGAGGAGGGATTGAGAGAGTGGTATAAAAGGCAGGTCGAGTGAGAAGGTTGTTGTTGTTGCCATTGGACGTTACAGTGACGTGTGCATTAGCAGTTGATTAAGAAGTTGTTTTTTTTGTGTCAAGTCGTGCACCTCGGTGAAGGTCATATAAGTCGTGCACCTCGGTGAAGGTGAAGGTCATAAGCTATTTCGGCTATTTCGTTTTGTCTCTTTTCCTGGACAACTATAGCTGAGGCAAAGTTTGATTTAAAACTGATACCCGAATTCAACGGATCCACTTCTGTTGTTGACTGGGTGGAAAGGGTTGAGCTGACCTGCAACCTCTGTGAAGTAAAGGGGGTGCATACCGTGATTCCCCTGAGATTGGCTGGAGGCGCCCTGAGTGTGTATCAGCAAGTTAGTGCCATGGAGAAAACTGACATTACCCGTATAAAAAATGCTTTATACAAGGCATTTGCCATGGATCCCTGTACGGCCTACGAAACATTTGCCTCTAGGAAGCTCATGCCAGGATAAACCGTGGACGTCTTCTTCGCGGAGCTGAAGAAACTTGCAGTTTTATTTGGCAATGGAGTGTCAGAGCAGACACTGGCATATGCGTTTGTGGCCGGCCTTCCCACCCATGTTAAGCAACTGTTGAGGGCTTCCACCAGCGTATCTGTAACGCCTATGGAACATTTGTTGGAACACGCTCGAGCCATTATCAGAGATGAGGAGGACCTGAGGGAACCGGTTGTAATGATGGCGCAGGCAGCCAAGACTAATGCTGAAAAGAGTCCAAGTTTGAGACCCACGACCAATGGAAGATGTTTCTACTGCGGCCAGCGAGGCCATTTCGCAAGAAGTTGTACTAACAAGGGGCGGGGGCGCCCGCGCTGTTTCCAATATGGTAGTTATGGACATTTATCCCAAAATTGTGCGGTAAATGCATCAAGGAGCAGGATGTCAGCGCCACCCTGTTCCCCGGACAAGATTTAATTGAGGCGCAACCGACAATAAATGTGTACGTGGACCAAGTGCCTTGTTCAGCTGTTCTCGACTCCGGGTGCTCACACACCATCATGAGTGCCAAGTTGTGTCGAAACTGGACAAAGCAGATAATCAAAGTAACCACAATAGGTGGCAATACGCAAGCTTGCTGTGGAGCCAGAACTGTCAAAGTCCACACAGACTCTGATGTGGCCGCAGACATTAATGTGCTGGCGATGCGAGGGGATTTGCTGGGATTCGATGTACTGTCGGGATATGATGCTATTAAGGCACTGGGAGGAGTTGTTATCGGAAGAGATGGGACTGTACGGTTTTTGGAAACCCCAGTGTGTGCTGCAGTTCACATTGATCGGCCTGATTTTGAGGTGGACTACGACCATCACCAAAAAGCATGGACTGCATCGTGGAAGTGTACAGAAGGAAGGGCACCAACCGAACTCAAGAATAGCATTGCAGAGTACTAAATACCCGACAAGGCCCGTAATGAATACGAGAAGGAACTTGAGGCATGGATCCAGGATGGATGGCTGATACCCTACCCCAACAAGCTGGGACCACCCAAGGGTCTGATTCCCTTAATGGCGGTAGTCCAGCATAACAAATCAAAAGTTCGTCCGGTGCTGGACTATCGTGAACTCAATAGATACATTGAGACATACACTGCCGATGCTGATGTGTGCACCAGCAAGCTGAGAGAATGGCGCCAGAAGAGCTCCAATGTGTCTATAGTAGACTTGCGGAAGGCTTATTTGCAGGTGCGAGTGGATGAGACAATGTGGCCGTTCCAGACAGTGTGGTTCTAGGGTCAGAGATACTGCCTTACTCAACTTGGCTTTGGGCTGAATGTGGCACCGTAAATCATGAAGACCATTGTAAATGCAGTGTTGTCCCAGGAAACGACCACTGAGGACGCAACATCGGCCTATATTGACGATGTGTACGTCAATGAAGATATACAATCTGCGTCGCACGTCAGAGAAAAGTTAACTCAATTCGAGTTGGAGTGCAAGGATCCCAAACGTCTGAGGGATGGAGCACGGGTATTAGGATTGGACGTCTGCGGGAAAGACGGTACCTTACGATGGAGGCGTGGCAGTGAGATTCCAAACATCCCTGATGTTATTACGTGGCGCACTATTTTTTCCTTGTGTGGGAAACTTATTGGTCACTTACCAGCGTGTGGCTGGCTCCGAGCAGCTGTGGGCGTCATCAAACGCAGGGCAAGTTTAGTAACTACAGGTTGGGATGATGTATCTGATGATGCTCTTCTAACTCTGATGACGATGAAAACCCTAGAGAGAGTTGACAAGGATGAACCTGCCCGTTGAGAATGGTGTGTCGATGGATACACTGTGAATGTGTGGGTTGACGCTAGTTCTTTGTCATTGGAAGTGTTATTGGAGCAACGTGGAAATGTAATTGAAGAAGCATGCTGGCTGCGACCCGTGAATGATGCTCAACACATCAACCTGGCAGAACTGGATGCTGTTGTGAAGGGTTTAAATCTGGCACTGCAATGGCAGTCAAAGAAGTTGCACTTGTACACAGATTCTCTCTGCATCTACCACTGGGTGTCCGACACTCTTTCGGGACGAACGAGAGTCCGCACTTAGGCAGCCAGTGAGATGTTAATCCGGCGGAGGCTAAACATCCTGAAGAGTCTGGTATCGGAGTATGACCTGTCGGTGAGTGTAACACTCGTGGCATCACACTGTAATCGTGCAGACCAATTAACCCGTGTGCCTCACAAATGGTATGAAGCTGTGAAGACAGGCGTGGAGTTCGCTACTTGATCGTGTGCAGTTAGCGCGATTAGCTCATGCCAAATACAAAGAATTCATGTGCAGAGTGGATATCCAGGTATCAAAAGGACTCTGTATTTTGTGAGGCATGTGGACCAAGCAGTGACAATGGCAGATGTCAGGCAGATCATCAAGCACTGTGAGGCATGCCAGTCTATCGATCCTGCACTTGAGCAATGGCAGAAGGGACGATTGGAGGTTGAGCATGTGTGGCAACGAGTAGCGATGGATATTACCCATTACAGTGGTAAGCCCTTTCTAACCCTTATCGACTGTGGACCCACTCGTTTTGTGGTGTGGCAGCAAATGACCAGGCAGGACTCAGCGAATGTTGTCCGCCAACGGTCATCTATCTTTTCTGAGCGAGGTGCACCGGAAGAGATATTGACGGACAACGATGCTGCTTTTTGTAGCCACCAAGTTCGGCAATTGTTGAATGAGTGGGGTGTCCGACTATGACTGCGATGTGCTCATGTGCCATCAGGGAATGGCATTGCTGAGAGGAGCCATCGCAGCATCAAGAGAATTGCTGCCAGAAAGCAATGCACCATTACGGAGGCCACGTATTGGTATAACATCACACCAAAGGATGGGAAGACACTAACAACAGCACCGGCCAATGCCATACACACATACCGTGTTAGGATAAAGGGCATTGACACTGTCCAGCCAATCGATGAGGAGAGTCATGACAAATACAAGGTAGGGGATCCAGTTTGGGTAAGACCCCCTGGAAACCGGTGCACCACCAAGTTCAAGCGAGGACGAATATCTGGAGTGGTCAGCCAGCAGTCGGTCCTTGTTGATGGAACCCCACGCCATGTGCGCGATCTTCGCCCAGCTAGTGAAGTACATCCCACAACTACAGAGAGCGATGAATCATCAGATGATGAGCTGCTGATAAGTGAGGTCACCGAGCAAGAGAGTGGTAGTTGTAGTTCGTCTGATCAGGTAGGATCAGAACCAGAACCAGAACCACACCCAGAACCAGAACCAGAACCTGAATCCGAGATTGTAAATACCACCCTTCGAAGAAGCCAGCGAACTAAGAGGCCACCCCCGGAGTGCACTGTATGTGATCATCATATCGGGGGGGGGGGAGTGTAGTACTTACCAACAAAACAAAGCCCACGTGTTTGCGCCTTGTGTAGGCATGCGCGACAACAAAACTTGGGTTTTTATAAGCGGAAGTCTCGAGGTTGTCAGGAATCTCCGGGCGCATGCACAAGAGGAGGGATTGAGAGAGTGGTATAAAAGGCAGGTCGAGTGAGAAGGTTGTTGTTGTTGTCATTGGACGTCACAGTGACGCGTGCGTTAGCAGTTGATTAAGAAGTTGTTTTTTTTTGTGTCAAGTCGCGCACCTCGGTGAAGGTCATATAAGTCGCGAACCTCAGTGAAGGTCATATCTGTCCTATATAATGTTACCTTAACAAGGGCAATTGTGGATTGACTGCTTGCCGAATACTAATTATTTCCTTGGCAATTAACTTAGAAATCTCACTGTTTTTTAAGTGGGGATAACTGTTTTCGAGAAAATAACTAAACTGGATTACTTGTCGTGAAGTTAGGGGTGCTGTTTCATCCAAATGACAAGGTGGACCAGCAAATTTTGTGAACCACGGGTTAAAACTGAACGTTGTGCTTTTACTGAAATTCTAATCTGAAAAGTAAAATAAATAAATGGATTATAACTGAAGGAAACTGTATTAGGCTATCTTCCAGTTTCATACGTAAAAAAATAAGCGCTAGTTATAAGAAATAATGAAAAACTTTGTAGAGTTGAAGAGAGAGGACCAAACCAAATCAGAGGCATAGTAGTGTTTAGTTTAGACATTTTTAGCAGATTTTAGCTCCTCCTTCGATAACATGAATTTATCCATAAAGAGATTCATTCTTGATGTAGCTGTGCCATTTTAAAGTAGCGTTTAGTGTTTAGAGTTTGAAAAACCAGTGCTTGTGCATCTATGTTACTATGGTATTTTTAATAGTATTTTCAAGTTAAATTTAATTTTTATGACATTTCTGTTTATATACTTTAGGTTTTAGGTGAAAGTATAGAATAGTTACAATGCAACCTCCTTCCCATATTAAGAATGGCTTTCTAAATAACAAAGTTATTTTAGCACAATAACATAGATGCAGTGATGCATGCACACATACGAAAAACCTTTAAAGGAGTTTCCTTATTTACTCGTATTAATTTATCTGATTTTAAAACTATAATTGTAGAAGAAAAACACTGCTTAAAAACAATTACTCCCTAAAAATAAAAGAAATTAAAATTTGACACTAATTTTCTGCAAAGTATTTTTATTAAGTAGAAAAACTTGAAAATTTACGTGGTTATTTTTCGTAAAGAATGTGTAGAATAAAATTGTATGGACTAATTTTTATATATATATATATATATATATATATATATATATATATATATAAAACTGGAGTATTACCATATTTTAATAAAAATTTCAAATAGAATTTGATGTGAAATATTAGGTTGATGCAAAAATAATGTTTTTGACGTTCGTTTAAACGTCCCAAAAATGCCATTATTTTTGCACCAACCTAATAGAAAAACAAATGAAAAAGATCAAACAAATATGTTTAAATTCACGGCAGACACTTGAAATATTATAATATATATTTTAAACAAATCTTTTTCGTTTTTCTTTTCGAAATAATTAAGCCTAAATCATAATGTTTTCAAATAAACAAACATTAATTTTCAATATCAATAACGAGCGTGTTTTACGACTGTGAAATCAAAAATATTTCCACCCCCAAAAAGTTTCTGAAATGAAAAAGCGAACTTTGGTCACTATTATTTAAAAACATAATTTTGCCTTTACACTTAATATTTATTTTATTAATGCATTATTCTCACTCATTTTATTTAAAAATGTAGTTTAAAATAAAATGATTCCATTTTCGGTATTCCGGCATAAAGCTCGAGACAATAGTCTCTAACCCCCCTTCACAACAAAAGGAACTAACTTCCCTATACACCGCTTTTGGTTACTATGGGAACAGCTAATTTTTGTGATGATTCGATTTTTAATAATAAACACATTTTATTATTTTAAACAATATACAGGACATTTTAAAAGTAAAACAATATTTATTTAATAGTAATTATTAAAGAAAAAATTAAAATTTGACTTTTTTGGCCTTTTTTTATCTAAAAAATGCGGTGTTGTCTTTGAATTTGGCCTTTTTTGCTGAAAGATTTAGCTTCAAACATTTATTATAGCCTACAATATACAGAATTTTTTTTAAAAGTATAAACAATATAATCACATATTTATTAATTTTTGTGATTCGAGGAATAAACCAACAACATCTATTTTGTTTTTTATTATTGTTGATTTTTTTTTTTATTATTGTTGATTTTTTTTATTATTGATTTTTTTATTATTGTTGATTTTTTATTATTATTGTTGATTTTTTTTATTATTGTCGATTTTTTTATTATTATTGTTGATTTTTTATTATTATTGTTGATTTTTTATTATTGTTGATTTTTTTATTATTGTTGATTTTTTTTATTATTGTTGATTTTTTATTATTATTGTTGATTTTTTATTATTATTGTTGATTTTTTATTATTATTGTTGATTTTTTTTATTATTGTTGATTTTTTATTATTATTGTTGATTTTTTATTATTATTGTTGATTTTTTATTACTATTGTTGATTCTTTTTATTATTGTTGATTTTTTATTACTATTGTTGATTCTTTTTATTATTGTTGATTTTTTATTACTATTGTTGATTCTTTTTATTATTGTTGATTTTTTATTATTATTGTTGATTTTTTTTATTATTGTTGATTTTTTATTATTATTGTTGATTTTTTATTATTATTGTTGATTTTTTATAATTATTGTTTTTTTATTATTGTTGATTTTTTTGGTCACTATTATTTAAAAACATAATTTTTTATTATTATTATTATTATTATTGTTGATTTTTTATTATTATTGTTGATTTTTTATTATTGTTGATTTTTTTGGTCACTATTTTTAAAAACATGATTTTTTATTATTATTGTTGATTTTTTTATTATTGTTGATTTTTTATTATTATTGTTGATTTTTTTTATTATTGTTGATTTTTTTAAATAATAATAATAAAAAATCAACAATAATGATAAAAAACCAACAATAATAATAAAAAATCAACAATAATAATTGTTGATTTTTTATTATTATTGTTGATTTTTTATCATTATTGTTGATTTTTTATTATTATTGTTGATTTTTTATTATTATTGTTGATTTTTTATTATTATTGTTGATTTTTTTTATTATTGTTGATTTTTTATTATTATTGTTAATTTTTTTTGTTATTGTTGATTTTTTTTTGATTTTTTTTATTATTGTTGATTTTATTATCATTGTTGATTTTTTATTATTGTTTATTTTTATTATTATTGTTGATTTTTTTTAGTATTGTTGATTTTTTTTTTTATTATTGTTGATTTGATTTTTTTTAGTATTGTTGATTTTTTATTATTATTGTTGATTTTTTATTATTATTGTTGATTTTTTTATTATTATTGTTGATTTTCTATTATTATTGTTGATTTTTTTATTATTGTTGATTTTTTATTATTATTGTTGATTTATTATTATTGTTGTTGTTTTTTTATTATTGTTGATTTTTATTATTATTGTTGATTTTTTTATTATTGTTGATTTTATTATCATTGTTGATTTTTTATTATTGTTGATTTTTTATTATTATTGTTGATTTTTTTTATTATTGTTGATTTTTTTTTATTATTGTTGATTTTTTTATTATTGTTGATTTTTTTTAGTATTGTTGATTTTTTATTATTATTGTTGATTTTTTATCATTATTGTTGATTTTTTATTATTATTGTTGATTTTTTTTTATTATTGTTGATTTTTTATTATTATTGTTTATTTTTTATTATTATTGTTGGTTTTTTTATTATTATTGTTGATTTTTTATCATTATTGTTGATTTTTATTATTATTGTTGATTTTTTTTATTATTGTTGATTTTTATTATTATTGTTGATTTTTTATTATTATTGTTGATTTTTTTATTATTATTGTTGATTTTTTTATTATTATTGTTGATTTTTTTTATTATTGTTGATTTTTTTATTATTATTGTTGATTTTTTTATTATTGTTGATTTTTTATTATTATTGTTGATTTTTTTATTATTATTGTTGATTTTTTATTATTATTGTTGATTTTTTTTATTATTGTTGATTTTTTTTATTATTGTTGATTTTTTTATTATTGTTGATTTTTTTTATTATTGTTGATTTTTTTTAGTATTGTTGATTTTTTTTAGTATTGTTGATTTTTTATTATTATTGTTGATTTATTATTATTACTCTTCATTTTTTATTATTATTGTTGATTTTTTATTATTATTGTTGATTTTATCATTATTGTTGATTGTTTATTAGGGTTGATTTTTTATTATTGTTTATTTTTTATTATTATTGTTGATTTTTTTATTATTATTGTTGATTTTTTATTATTATTGTTGATTTTTTTATTATTGTTGATTTTTTTAGTATTGTTGATTTTTTTAATATTGTTGATTTTTTATTATTATTGTTGATTTTTTCTTATTATTGTTGATTTTTTATCATTATTGTTGATTTTTTATCATTATTGTTGATTTTTTTTATTATTGTTGATTTTTTATTATTATTGTTGATTTTTTATTATTATTGTTGATTTTTTTATTATTGTTGATTTATTATTATTATTGTTGATTTTTTTAATTAATATTATTGTTGATTTTTTATTATTGTTGATTTTATATTAATATTATTGTTGATTTTTTATTATTATTGTTGATTTTTTATTATTATTGTTGATTTTTTATTATTATTGTTGATTTTTTATTATTATTGTTGATTTTTTATTATTATTGTTGATTTTTTTTATTATTGTTGATTTTTTAATATTATTGTTGATTTTTTATTATTATTGTTGATCTTTTTTATTATTGTTGAATTTTTTTTATTATTGTTGATTTTGTTATTATTATTGTTTATTTTTTTATTATTATTGTTCATTTTTAATTATTATTGTTGATTTTTTTTATTATTGTTGATTTTTTATTATTATTGTTGAGTTTTTATTATAATTGTTGATTTTTTATTATTATTGTGGATTTTTTATTATTGTTGATTTTTTTATTATTGTTGATTTTTTTATTATTGTTGATTTTTTTTATTATTGTTGATTTTTTTATTATTGAATTTTTATTATTATTGTTGATTTTTTATTATTATTGTTGATTTTTTTTATTATTGTTGATTTTTTATTATTATTGTTGATTTTTATTATTATTGTTGATTTTTTATTATAATTGTTGATTTTTTATTATTATTGTTGATTTTTTATTATTGTGGATTTGTTATTATTGTTAATTTTTTATTATTATTGTTGATTTTTTATTATTATTGTTGATTTTTTTCATTATTGTTGATTTTTTTTATTGTTGATTTTTTTTTATTATTGATTTTTTATTATTATTGTTGATTTTTTATTATTATTATTGATTTTTTATTATTATTGTTGATTTTTTATTATTATTGTGGATTTTTTTTATTATTGTTGATTTTTATTATTATTGTTGATTTTTTATTATTATTGTTGATTTTTTTTATTATTGTTGATTTTTTTTATTATTGTTGAATTTTTTTTATTATTGTTGATTTTCTTATTATTATTGTTGATTTATTATTATTGTTTATTTTTTATTATTATTGTTGATTTTTTATTAATATTGTTGATTTTTTTTATTATTGTTGATTTTTTTTATTATTGTTGATTTTTTATTATTATTGTTTATTTTTTATTATTATTGTTGATTTATTATTATTATTGTTGATTTTTTTTATTATTGTTGATTTTTTTTATTATTGTTGATTTTTTATTATTATTGTTGATTTTTTTTATTATTGCTGATTTTTTATTATTGTTGATTTTTTTATTATTTTTTATTTTTTATTATTGTTTATTTTTTATTATTATTGTTGATTTTTTTTATTATTGTTGATTTTTTATTATTATTGTTGATTTTTTATTATTATTGTTGATTTTTTTTATTATTGTTGATTTTTTTTTATTGTTGATTTTTTATTATTATTGTTGATTTATTATTATTATTGTTGATTTATTATTATTATTGTTGATTTTTTTTATTATTGTTGATTTTTTTATTATTGTTGATTTTTTTTATTATTGTTGATTTTTTTTATTATTGTTGATTTTTATTATTATTGTTGATTTTATTATTATTGTTGATTTTTTATTATTATTGTTGATTTTTTTTATTATTGTTGATTTTTTTTATTATTGTTGATTTTTTATTATTATTGTTGATTTTTTTTTATTATTGTTGATTTTTATTATTATTGTTGATTTTTTTATTATTGTTGATTTTTATTATTATTGTTGATTTTTTTTATTATTGTTGATTTTTTTATTATTGTTGATTTTTATTATTATTGTTGATTTTTTTTATTATTGTTGATTTGTATTATTATTGTTGATTTTTATTATTATTGTTGATTTTTTAATATTATTGTTGATTTCTTTATTATTATTGTTGATTTTTATTATTATTGCTGATTTTTTATTATTGTTGATTGTTTATTATTATTGTTGATTTTTTTTTATTATTAATGATTTTTTATTATTATTGTTGATTTTTTTATTATTGTTGATTTTTTATTATTATTGATTTTTTATTATTGTTGATTTTTTTAGTATTGTTGATTTTTTATTATTATTGTTGATTTTTTATTATTACTGTTGATTTTTTATTATTATTGTTGATTGTTTATTATTATTGTTGATTGTTTATTATTATTGTTGATTTTATTATTATTGTTGATTTTTTATTGTTGATTTTTTATTATTGTTGATTTTTTATTATTATTGTTGATTTTCTATTATTATTGTTGATTTTTTTTAGTATTGTTGATATTTTTTATTATTGTTGGTTTTTTTATCATTATTGTTGCTTTTTTATCATTATTGTTGATTTTTATTATTATTGTTGATTTTTTTTATTATTGTTGATTTTTATTATTATTGTTGATTTTTTATTATTATTGTTGATTTTTTTATTATTATTGTTGATTTTTTTATTATTATTGTTGATTTTTTTTATTATTGTTGATTTTTTTATTATTATTGTTGATTTTTTTATTATTGTTGATTTTTTATTATTATTGTTGATTTTTTTATTATTATTGTTGATTTTTTATTATTATTGTTGATTTTTTTTATTATTGTTGATTTTTTTATTATTGTTGATTTTTTTATTATTGTTGATTTTTTTTATTATTGTTGATTTTTTTTAGTATTGTTGATTTTTTTTAGTATTGTTGATTTTTTATTATTATTGTTGATTTTTTATTATTACTCTGCATTTTTTATTATTATTGTTGATTTTTTATTATTATTGTTGATTTTATCATTATTGTTGATTGTTTATTAGGGTTGATTTTTTATTATTGTTTATTTTTTATTAGTATTGTTGATTTTTTTATTATTATTGTTGATTTTCTATTATTATTGTTGATTTTTTTTATTATTGTTGATTTTTTTAGTATTGTTGATTTTTTATTATTATTGTTGATTTTTTATCATTATTGTTGATTTTTTATCATTATTGTTGATTTTTTATCATTATTGTTGATTTTTTTTATTATTGTTGATTTTTTATTATTATTGTTGATTTTTTAATATTATTGTTGATTTTTTTATTATTATTGTTGATTTTTATTATTATTGCTGATTTTTTATTATTGTTGATTTTTTATTATTATTGTTGATTTTTTATTATTATTGTTGATTTTTTTTATTATTGTTGATTTTTATTATTATTGTTGATTTTTTATTATTATTGTTGATTTTTTTTATTATTGTTGATTTTTTTTATTATTGTTGATTTTTTTATTATCATTGTTGATTTATTATTATTGTTTATTTTTTATTATTATTGTTGATTTTTTATTAATATTGTTGATTTTTTTTATTATTGTTGATTTTTTTTATTATTGTTGATTTTTTATTATTATTGTTTATTTTTTATTATTATTGTTGATTTATTATTATTATTGTTGATTTATTATTATTATTGTTGATTTTTTTTATTATTGTTGATTTTTTATTATTATTGTTGATTTTTTTTATTATTGCTGATTTTTTATTATTGTTGATTTTTTTATTATTTTTTATTTTTTATTATTGTTTATTTTATATTATTATTGTTGATTTTTTTTATTATTGTTGATTTTTTATTATTATTGTTGATTTTTTATTATTATTGTTGATTTTTTTATTATTGTTGATTTTTTTTTATTGTTGATTTTTTATTATTATTGTTGATTTATTATTATTATTGTTGATTTTTTTTATTATTGTTGATTTTTTTATTATTGTTGATTTTTTTTATTATTGTTGATTTTTATTATTATTGTTGATTTTTTTATTATTGTTGATTTTTTATTATTATTGTTGATTTTTTTTATTATTGTTGATTTTTTTTATTATTGTTGATTTTTTATTATTATTGTTGATTTTTTTTATTATTGTTGATTTTTATTATTATTGTTGATTTTTTTATTATTGTTGATTTTTATTATTATTGTTGATTTTTTTTATTATTGTTGATTTTTTTATTATTGTTGATTTTTATTATTATTGTTGATTTTTTTTATTATTGTTGATTTGTATTATTATTGTTGATTTTTATTATTATTGTTGATTTTTTTTTATTATTGTTGATTTTTATTATTATTGTTGATGTTTTATTATTGTTGATTTTTTATTATTATTGTTGATTTTTTTTATTATTGTTGATTTTTATTATTATTGTTGATTTTTTTATTATTGTAGATTTTTTTTATTATTGTTGATTTTTTTTATTATTGTTGATTTTTTTTATTATTGTTGATTTTTTTATTATTATTGTTTATTTTTTATTATTATTGTTGATTTTTTTATTATTATTGTTGATTTTTTATTATTATTGTGGATTTTTTTATTATTGTTGATTTTTTTATTATTATTGTTGATTCTTTATTATTATTGTTGATTTTTTTTATTATTGTTGATTTTTTTTATTATTGTTGATTTTTTTATTATTATTGTTGATTTTTTTATTATTGTTGATTTTTTATTATTATTGTTGATTTTTTTTATTATTGTTGATTTTTTAATATTATTGTTGATTTTTTTATTATTATTGTTGATTTTTATTATTATTGCTGATTTTTTATTATTGTTGATTTTTTATTATTATTGTTCATTTTTTTTATTATTGTTGATTTTTTATTATTATTGTTGATTTTTTTATTATTGTTGATTTTTTATTATTATTGATTTTTTATTATTGTTGATTTTTTTAGTATTGTTGATTTTTTATTATTATTGTTGATTTTTTATTATTACTGTTGATTTTTTATTATTATTGTTGATTGTTCATTATTATTGTTGATTGTTTATTATTATTGTTGATTTTATTATTATTGTTGATTTTTTATTATTGTTGATTTTTTTTTATTATTGTTGATTTTTTTTAGTATTGTTGATATTTTTTATTATTGTTGGTTTTTTTATTATTATTGTTGATTTTTTATCATTATTGTTGATTTTTATTATTATTGTTGATTTTTTTTATTATTGTTGATTTTTATTATTATTGTTGATTTTTTATTATTATTGTTGATTTTTTTATTATTATTGTTGATTTTTTTATTATTATTGTTGATTTTTTTTATTATTGTTGATTTTTTTATTATTATTGTTGATTTTTTTATTATTGTTGATTTTTTATTATTATTGTTGATTTTTTTATTATTATTGTTGATTTTTTATTATTATTGTTGATTTTTTTTATTATTGTTGATTTTTTTATTATTGTTGATTTGTTTATTATTGTTGATTTTTTTTATTATTGTTGATTTTTTTTAGTATTGTTGATTTTTTTTAGTATTGTTGATTTTTTATTATTATTGTTGATTTTTTATTATTACTCTTCATTTTTTATCATTATTGTTGATTTTTTATTATTGTTTATTTTTTATTATTATTGTTCATTTTTTTATTATTATTGTTGATTTTTTATTATTATTGTTGATTTTTTTTATTATTGTTGATTTTTTTAGTATTGTTGATTTTTTTAGTATTGTTGATTTTTTATTATTATTGTTGATTTTTTTTTATTATTGTTGATTTTTTTATTATAATTGTTGATTTTTTTATTATTGTTGATTTTTTATTATTATTGTTGATTTTTTTTATTATTGTTGATTTTTAATATTATTGTTGATTTTTTTATTATTATTGTTGATTTTTATTATTATTGCTGATTTTTTATTATTGTTGATTTTTTATTATTATTGTTGATTTTTTTTATTATTGTTGATTTTTTATTATTATTGTTGATTTTTTTATTATTGTTGATTTTTTATTATTATTGATTTTTTATTATTGTTGATTTTTTTAGTATTGTTGATTTTTTATTATTATTGTTGATTTTTTATTATTACTGTTGATTTTTTATTATTATTGTTGATTGTTTATTATTATTGTTGATTGTTTATTATTATTGTTGATTTTATTATTATTGTTGATTTATTATTGTTGATTTTTTATTATTGTTGATTTTTTATTATTATTGTTGATTTTTTATTATTATTGTTGATTTTTTTTAGTATTGTTGATATTTTTTATTATTGTTGGTTTTTTTATTATTATTGTTGATTTTTTATCATTATTGTTGATTTTTATTATTATTGTTGATTTTTTTATTATTGTTGATTTTTATTATTATTGTTGATTTTTTATTATTATTGTTGATTTTTTTATTATTATTGTTGATTTTTTTATTATTATTGTTGATTTTTTTTATTATTGTTGATTTTTTTATTATTATTGTTGATTTTTTTATTATTGTTGATTTTTTATTATTATTGTTGATTTTTTTATTATTATTGTTGATTTTTTATTATTATTGTTGATTTTTTTTATTATTGTTGATTTTTTTATTATTGTTGATTTTTTTATTATTGTTGATTTGTTTTATTATTGTTGATTTTTTTTAGTATTGTTGATTTTTTTTAGTATTGTTGATTTTTTATTATTATTGTTGATTTTTATTATTACTCTTCATTTTTTATTATTATTGTTGATTTTTTATTATTATTGTTGATTTTATCATTATTGTTGATTGTTTATTAGGGTTGATTTTTTATTATTGTTTATTTTTTATTATTATTGTTGATTTTTTTATTATTATTGTTGATTTTTTATTATTATTGTTGATTTTTTTTATTATTGTTGATTTTTTATTATTATTGTTGATTTTTTTTATTATTGCTGAATTTTTATTATTGTTGATTTTTTTATTATTGTTTATTTTTTATTATTGTTTATTTTTTGTTATTATTGTTGATTTTTATTTATTATTGTTGATTTTTTTTATTATTGTTGATTTTTTTTTATTGTTGATTTTTTATTATTATTGTTGATTTATTATTATTATTGTTGATTTTTTTTATTATTGTTGATTTTTTATTATTATTGTTGATTTTTTTTATTATTGTTGATTTTTATTATTATTGTTGATTTTTTTATTATTGTTGATTTTTATTATTATTGTTGATTTTTTTTATTATTGTTGATTTTTTTATTATTGTTGATTTTTATTATTATTGTTGATTTTTTTTATTATTGTTGATTTGTATTATTATTGTTGATTTTTATTATTATTGTTGATTTTTTTTTATTATTGTTGATTTTTATTATTATTGTTGATTTTTTATTATTGTTGATTTTTTATTATTATTGTTGATTTTTTTTATTATTGTTGATTTTTATTATTATTGTTGATTTTTTTTATTATTGTAGATTTTTTTATTATTGTTGATTTTTTTTATTATTGTTGATTTTTTTTATTATTGTTGATTTTTTTATTATTATTGTTTATTTTTTATTATTATTGTTGATTTTTTTATTATTATTGTTGATTTTTTATTATTATTGTGGATTTTTTTATTATTGTTGATTCTTTATTATTATTGTTGATTTTTTTTATTATTGTTGATTTTTTTTTATTATTGTTGATTTTTTATTATTATTGTTGATTTCTTTATTATTGTTGATTTTTTATTATTATTGTTGATTTTTTTAATTATTGTTGATTTTTTAATATTATTGTTGATTTTTTTATTATTATTGTTGATTTTTATTATTATTGCTGATTTTTTATTATTGTTGATTTATTATTATTATTGTTGATTTTTTTTATTATTGTTGATTTTTTATTATTATTGTTGATTTTTTTATTATTGTTGATTTTTTATTATTATTGATTTTGTATTATTGTTGATTTTTTTAGTATTGTTGATTTTTTATTATTATTGTTGATTTTTTATTATTACTGTTGATTTTTTATTATTATTGTTGATTGTTTATTATTATTGTTGATTGTTTATTATTATTGTTGATTTTATTATTATTGTTGATTTTTTATTGTTGATTTTTTATTATTGTTGATTTTTTATTATTATTGTTGATTTTTTATTATTATTGTTGATTTTTTTTAGTATTGTTGATATTTTTTATTATTGTTGATTTTTTTTTATTATTGTTGATTTTTTTTATTATTGGTGATTTTTTATTATTATTGTTGATTTTTATCATTATTGTTTATTTTTTATTATTATTGTTGATTTTTTTTATTATTGTTGATTTTTTATTATTGTTGTTGATTTTTTTAATTAATATTATTGTTGATTTTTTATTATTGTTGATTTTTATATTAATATTATTGTTGATTTTTTATTATTATTGTTGATTTTTTATTATTATTGTTGATTTTTTATTATTATTGTTGATTTTTTATTACTATTGTTGATTTTTTATTATTATTGTTGATTTTTTTATTATTGTTGATTTTTTATTATAATCTTTAAAAAAATCAACAATAATAATACAAAAAAAATCAACAACAATAAAAAAATCAACAATAATAAAAAACAAAATAGATGTTATTGGTTTATTCCTCGAATCACAAAAATAAATATGTGATTATATTGTTTATACTTAAAAAAAAAAATCCTGTATATTGTCGGCTATAATAAATGTTTGAAGCCAAATCTTTCAGCAAAAAAGGCCAAATTCAAAGACAAAACCACATCTTTTAGATAAAAAAAAGGCCAAAAAAGTCAAATTTTAACTTTTTCTTTAATAATTACTATTAAACAAATATTGTTTTACTTTTAAAATGTCCTGTATATTGTTTAAAATTATAAAATGTGTTTATTATTAAAAATCGAATCATCAAAAAAATTAACTGTTCCCATAGTAACCAAAAGCGGTGTATAGGGGAGTTAGTTCCTTTTGTTGTGAAAGGGGGTTAGAGACTATTGTCTCGAGCTTTATGCCGGAATACCAAAGAAATTACATTAAAAAAAAAAAAACTTATATTACAAAAAAATAAGACAAAAAACTTGTTACTGTAGGTCGTTGTTTTTTGGTTTATTGTTTTGTTTTACTTATTTCTTCTGTTAAAATATTGTTTGCATGTTTCCTTCATTTTTTTTTTTTTGCAGCATTTGTTACGCTTTCATAATCGGCAAAGCTTAGCGGTTAGCGTAGTGTTCTGAGCAACACCGATCAGACGTTGAGTTGCGTCTGATTCAAATTATGTACAAGTATCAAAAAAATATATATATATAAATCTGATTCATTGTTTAAAAAATATATATATACTAGCCTGGGTACCCGGCGTTGTTTGGGTGTTTGGAGGTGTGTATTGAGCAAAAAAAAAAAAAAATTGTAGCAGGCAGTCAGGTTCGAACCCATACTGCAAAGGAGGAAAAGAATGTGAAAACAAACCTGACATCTTTGCTGTTGCGCCCATCACCAAACCGAAAGTGATGAATGCTTAAATTAATGCTAGTCAATCGAGAAGAGGGCATGACTTTCAAAAATATCGGCGAAAAAAAGCGACCCCTCCCTGTAGAAAAGTGCTCAGTTGAGAATGATGGAATTAATGTTTTTGGTCAAAGTTTTGGTAGGTAGGTAGGATGGAACCTAGAAGCTTGAGATGAACATGAAAAAAATCATACCATGCAACCCGCTCGCCCACCACGGCAGAGTAACAGAAAAGTGATTTACTTTAACAATTAAAACTTAAATGCGTGATTTTAATGATAATGAGGTCAAATATATCTTGCAGTTAACTTTTGCTGCAAGGCTGTTTTTTTTTTTTGTTTTCTTTCCCCAACTTTGGCTGTTTGTTTTCCCAAGATGTTGGGGAGGGGAAAACCAGCTCCCTATAAAAAGGGGAGTGTTCCAATGAATAGCAATTGTCTGATATAAGTTTGGTAGTTACTTATCTATTGCCATGCAACTAACGCACTAAAAATTCAAAATATTTTTAACAAAATTTGATTCTTTTATTATCGTGTTTGATACACATTTTGTTTTTTTTATAGAAACATTAAAAATTTTAAAATAAGGTTATTGATAGTTTTTAATTTAAAGTACGTAGTTACAATTTGTAATATTAAAATACTTGCTACTTATTATTTATAACATCTTATTTTAACCTACTTCATAATTAAAACAAATGAAAAATCTGTTGTCCTTTCGTAATGATTTTATTTATTGGCCGACATATGGAAGAACTTTCTTTTAAATAAATAAGTTTATTTCTGCTACGTAATCCATATGCCTTTTTCATTTTAAATATTTTTTGTTTCATTTCTTTATTCTTTTTATGTTCTGTAGCATTGACTTAATTACTGACGTGTGAGTTTTTAAATTTTAAATGTCAAAACGGTTTGAAATAATAAACGTTTTGTTTTGGAATGTTATTCTAACTTGTAGAAATACGTTTAACCTCTTTAATACAGCAAAATTCCTTTTTCAGTTGAACATTTAATAAATTTGTTTATAGTGCTATATCCACTATATGGGCAACAATGAAAAACGAAGCAAGGTACTTGGTCGGCACAAATCCTACACTCCAAAGTTTTCATTTTTATGAAATGTATTTTTTCTTTTTCCTATGATTTTGAACATTTATAAAAATGTAGAGTTGTTATTTGTTATTGCTGTCGAAATATATTCAACATTGTGTTCCTGCATAGTTTTTTACCCAAAATTAAATCTGATAGCATGCTCACAGGAAATGAACTGGAAGAACTGGCTGAAATTTCATGCGACAGAAGTTTAAAAATTAGTTTTATGCAGCAACAAGTTTCGAAATTCTAGCTCACTGTAGCCTTCGAATATCCATTGTTATCTCGAAAAGCAGTTAAGATTTTGTTACCGTTTACAACAACATACTTATGTGAAGCAGGATTTTCGGTACTCAATAATCTGAAAAACAAATACAGATCCAGACTTACTCCAGAAAGTGACTTACGTGTATGTTTGTCAGTAATATCACCAAGAATTGACAGTTTGTGCAAAGCCAAGCAAGCACATCCTTCTCACTAAGTGTGTATTGAAAAATTCTACATGTGTGTAATTGACAATAAAACTACTTGTTAAATACTATTGCTGTTTTCATTTAATATTAATATTTTAAGCATTATGGACTTTTCTCACTCCTAGCTATTAATATTGTTGTCACTAGAATAAAAATCACAGACGATCGATCTTTGGCCTACGGCTGATTAAAAACCGGTGAGAAATGCAAATTATGCCCAGTCGTTATCATGCCACGGTTATCGGAAGAAAGGCGACACCAAGCAATCGGACATTTTACTGCCGGAGTGTCAATTTCATAATCGTTTATAAGGGGGTCCCTAAGGTAAAGCCTGAAATATAAAGTCAAGAAGTTTGAAAAACCCTGATATAGATGATTCGTTATTTAAAATTTCATTTCATTCTATTAAAAAGCAAAATTGATTGCATTTAATTTTTCCCGTTAAATTTAAAGATAATCCATTTTAAATATAAGAAAAAAAAAATCAGTTTCCTGTGTGTATAATCCGTTGTTTAAATTTTCCTTTTGATCTTTTTATTTAAAACATTGTTATTTTGTGAATACATTAATTGATTTTCATTCATTTTCTCATTTACGTTCGATTTCTTTGTCGTGTGTTCAATTAAAAATGTATATTATTGCACCGTTCCATTTTGGTGACACTGTGCCAGTTGAAACGGTTAAGATTCGGATTAAAAATTGTTATAAAAATAAATACAATTTAGGCACGCAGTATGATTATGATTATGTTGGCGCGTGAAAAATAAAAAATAACTCCCATGCAAATTCCGGCGTGGCCTTATATATTAAATCGACTCAAAACGAGCGGACGTAGTACAGAGCACCCCACGTGATGTTTCCGTCCAATGGGATTTTTCTAAACTTTTCTTCTTAAGCTCGCTGGGAGCTGGTCCAAATAGTATTTAAGCACACACAAACATCAAATCTCTCTCTCAACTGCATTTTCATTCGGACGTTCCACGCGTGTTACTATCACTCTTCCATTTTCACCGTTCCGCGCGCTTCATACAATTTCACAGGCGAACATTACCTATTGCCTCTCTTACCATGTTTTAACATATGAACAGTTCAACAAAAAAAGACATTCTCCTTTTTTTTTTTATACGAACACTTAAAAAGGACTTCTGAACTCATTATAAAGAGAATTATATTTTATTTGTTAAAGGTTGGTTTCTGTGAATAAACCTCCGTTTGTTTTGCATATAAGTCTTCTTCTTTTTATTTTTATTTATTTGTGGAGGAAGTTAGTTCCTAAAAAGGCCTGACGACCCCCACAAGTTGGTGACCCGACTTAGAACATTGCATGCACAACGGAATCTCCTTAAGCTACATGCGGTTTCCTAAACTACTTGCTATATCATGCGTGCGGTAACACTCAAAGGAAGTAAAAAGACGATGCGAATCTCAAGGGATGATACAAGCCGTCAAATGAAGCGTGGATCTCAGTACAATATAGCAACAAATTAGCGAGTTATGCCGATAGTCGCTATAAAATCGAAAATTAAACAAATCATGACTCAGCGTCAAAACAGCACTTTTGCTCATCAACAATGAGTTGGTGATAAATAACGTGTAATGAACACACACGGCTACAATTCAGCCGATCCAAACGGGAACACGAGCGTGTAAAACCCCTCGGAAAATGATCTACCACAATCTCGAACTTCACTCGGCAGTTTAACAGACCTCAGAAACACAGACCCTAGCAAAAACAATATTTTTTTTCGATCACGATTTCAAGTTTTGCGTACTCGAAACAAGTCAACCGACAGTTTAAAGGCTTTAAAATCACTTTCAAATGAAAAACGGAAAAATGGAACCTCCTCATGCTGAAACACCTCTGGCTACATTAACGCTAAATATACCAGCTTTTACTCCCACCAATATGAAGACGTGGTTTATCCAGATCCAGGCCCTTTTCGACGTAAAACGGATTACGTCTCAGCGAACCAAGTATTGTTATTTGGTTGAAAAACTCCCGGCAGACGTCGTTGAAGAGGTGACTGATTTATTGGAGAACGTACCAGAAAATAATCCATATGATAAACTTAAGGAGGCCATTTTGAGACGGACTGGCTTATCAAACGAGACAATGTTACGCAATCTCTTCACCCAAGTAGAATTGGGAGATCGCACACCGTCCCAACTTTTACGATACATGCGATCATTGCTAGGGGACAACAAAATGTCCGAAAATATAATGAGAAGTTTGTGGCTGGATAAACTACCAGACACGACAGTACAAATTCTGGCACCCACAATGAAAGAGACAAGCACTGAAAAGCTCGCCGACATGGCAGACCGAATTCATGAAAATCTGAGGAACCGCAAAGTAAACTCAGCACAAGCACAGCCAAAACAGACGAGAGACGACGAAGTAGCCAGACTAAAAACTACGGTCGAAAATCTCACTCGTCAATTGCAGGAATAAATGCAAATAAACCGTCATTACTCGTTTAATAAACGACCTAACTACCGAAAACGAAGTTTTAGTAGAGGTCGAAGCAACACACGAGAACGAGCGAACGAAATCTGTTTTTACCACAAAAAATTCTGCACAGAAGCGAGGCGTTGCACTTATCCTTGTTCTTTTAAAAACAAGAACCAGGGAAACGATCATTCCAGCCAGTAGTGACAACTGTCGCTGGATTTTCCACTAAAGGTCGTCTATTTTATATTCGTGACAGTAATCACTGATATAACTTCTTAATAGACACTGGAGCCGAAATAAGCGTGATACCACCGCTACATAAACAGAAAGCTACTCCACAGCCTTACCACCTCCAGACAGCTAATGGCACACAAATACCGACATACAGTGAAAAGTACTTAAGCGTCAATCTCTGCTTGCGTTGCACATTTTCGTGGATTTTTACCATAGCCAACGTGACGAAACCAATATTAGGAGCAGATTTCCTAGCACGATTTAATCTATCGGTAGACATTACTAATCGCACACTGACAAAACAAACGTCGTAATTAAAGGTATCACCACAAGATACCAGTCTACTGAGATTAGTTCTGCCTTACCTGAAGAGACGTACATTCGTCAGCTGTTTCAAAAATACCCACAACTTACTCAGCCATTCAAAGTCACGGATAATATTAAATATAATGCAAGGCATTATATTAAAACGAATAGACAACCCGTCTACGCCACCCCCAGACGTCTGAAGCCAGATAAGTACAAGATCGCAAAAGACGAATTTCAACGCATGTTACAACAAGGAATTATCCGACCTTCCAAAAGTGCGTGGTCATCTCCTCTACATATGGTACAGAAATGAGACGCGACAACATGGCGTCCTTGCGGCGATTTCAGGAGATTAAATTACACAGGACCATACCAAGTTTTGGACAAGTGAAAAATATTTTACTGTCCAAAGGAAAGACAACATCGCGATCGACCGAATTAAACCAGCATACATTGAGGAATACCCTCAGTCAGACAATTTCCCCACCAGAACAAATTTCCTTAGAACATGGGAGTCCAGCAGAAAATGACGGGAACATCAAACCTACAACAAAAACAGGTAGGAAAGTCCACTGGCCGAAACATTTCAAGGAATACATTACATATTGAAAAAAAATTTTTTTTTTTTTTTTTTTTTTTCAATCTGGGGGGAGTATTGTGCCAGTTGACACGGTTAAGATTCGGATTAAAAATTGTTATAAAAATAAATATAATTTAGGCACGCAGTATGATTATGATTATGTTGGCGCGTGAAAAATAAAAAATAACTCCCACGCAAATTCCGGCGTGGCCTTATATATTAAATCGACTCAAAACGAGCGGACGTAGTACAGAGCACCCCACGTGATGTTTCCATCCAATGGGATTTCTCCAAGGACATTTTTCTAAACTTTTCTTCTTAAGCTCGCTGGGAGCTGGTCCAAATAGTATTTAAGCACACACAAACATCAAATCTCTCTCTCAACTGCATTTTCATTCGGACGTTCCACGCGTGTTACTATCACTCTTCCATTTTCACCGTTCCGCGCGCTTCATACAATTTCACAGGCGAACATTACCTATTGCCTCTCTTACCATGTTTTAACATATGAACAGTTCAACAAAAAAAGACATTCTCCTTTTTTTTATACAAACACTTAAAAAGGACTTCTGAACTCATTATAAAGTGAATTATATTTTATTTGTTAATGGTTGGTTTCTGTGAATAAACCTCCGTTTGTTTTGCGTGTAAGTCTTCTTCTTTTTATTTTTATTTATTTGTGGAGGAAGTTAGTTCCTAAAAAGGCCTGACGACCCCCACAACACCCTCCAAAACATCACGGGCTTCTCCACAAATATTAAATAAATTATCATATAACACCCTTAGCTTAAATAAAATATTTTAGGATTTTATGGTGGAGAATCTGTGTTGAATTAAAATTTAATGTAAAATGATATTTCCAAGTAAATACGAAAAGTAAAAAGAAAACAAACTATTTTTCTAAATGTTTACAGAAATCAATCAGTGTTTAATAAAGTAACAAATTGAACAAAATATATGAACAAAACAGATTTAAGCCATTGAAAGACATTGTATTCTATTTTTCTAAAAATAAAATGCTAAATCATAAAAAAATTAATTACTTTTTTGTTCATGTCAATTATGCTTACAATAAAAATGGAAGTCCGGTTTGGTAACTGAACTATTTTTATTTCCACTTAAGACATCGATATAGTCATTCTTCTGTTAGACCTTTTTGTCTTATTACTTTTTTTTTTTTTTTCTTTGTTTTATGAATAGATTACACTGTTTCTCTTTAGGTTGAGTCTTTTTTGATTTTTTTTTTTTTTTGCGGGGGATAATACTTTTTGTGTAACGAAACAAAATAACGGTAAATATGAAGAATCACTCCACCCTCGAAAATTCCTTAAAAATTACCGCTGAAAACGAAAATAATGTTTAAAATTACGGCAAACAAGTAGTTTCCAAAATATTTCAGGTGTTGTGGGGCATGTTAAGAAAGTAGCACCTAATATCACTGCAACACATTGCATGATTCATCAAGAAACTCTGGTTGCCAAAAAAATGGATACTACTTTGTTCGAAGTCTTGTCGTCTTGTATTAAAGTGATAAATTTCATTAAAACCAGACCACTGTTTAGTCATTAATGTTAATGGTAATTTTACAGGATTTTCCGAGGTTAGAAAGAACCCCCCCCCCCAACGGTGGCCACAAAGTGGGTGTTCATTTTACGTTAAATTATTATAGAAAAGTGATCCCCCACTTTTCTGAAACTAACATTTCTTCATATTTTGGAAACTACTCGTTTGCCCTAGTTTTAAATGTTATTTTCATTTTCAGCACCCCCCAAAAACCTATAAAAGTGGTAATTTTAAAGGAATTTTCGAAGGTGGAGTGATTCTTCATATTTACCAAAATAGCGCATAAGCAGAACAAGTTTACATCAGTAAGCAATTTTGAAAAGACACCATTATGCCTATTAATCTTATTTTTTTCTTTCTTTTTTTTTTATAGAATTTCATTAAATTTGAACACACGCATATGCCATGAAGTGACAATATCTACCTTAAAAGCGCAATGTCCATCACGGATGGCATACGTTTGAAGACAACAGATTTGCTCAAAAGTGCAGTTCACTGAAGCCTGACACTGGTTATGATCGAGATTTACAAAGGAACCTCAAATGCAATTAACCACCACAACTTCATTTAAGAGTGGCCCAACGTAAGCAAAAAATAATCATGGTCACCAATGATATTACTAAGAATATTATTTATTATTATTATTATTATTAGTAGTAGTAGTAGTAGTAGTAGTAGTAGTTTTATTATAAACATATAGTTACATTTTATTAGAATACATCACCCATGCCATGAAAAGACACTAACTACCTTAAAAGAGCAATGACCACTACAAATGAAAGTACACACCACTATATGGTGGTGACTAACATTTACAGAAAAGTGATTTGCCCAACAGTGTTTGCTAGTAACGCCAGTCCCATGAAGTGAAAGCAACTGAAACCCAACATGATTAAGATTTACCTAGAGCAAATACATTCAATAGAAGTAGAAAACGTTCATGACAACCAGTGACACTGTACACCGGAACTGTCTGTGACATTTGTACAGATAGCTATGGTCTGCCAATAAACGTCTTAATACAGCATTAACTGCCACTGATCACCACTCCCTTCCAATAGAGCTTATCATGGCTTCCAGTGGGTTCCACCAGTGACCACCAAAAACAGCAACCTTAGTTTAATTTATTCTTGTTTTTTTAACAGTTCCTGGTATAAAGCACTCATTCTATGTAAATGAGTTATAACCTTTTGCCCCCAAATGTTTAATATATTACAATTTGATACAACTGCTTTGTTTGTAGCTGGGAAATTGCAGATATTAAAGTTTTTTTGTTTTTTTTAATGATACAAAAATGAAAGTTTTACAGTAAAATGTTTGAACACAAAAGAAAGGAAAAAATAACATTGAAAAAAAAAAAAAAAGAGCCAGAAAAAGAATGAGATAAATTGCAAATATATGTTTATTTGTTTGTTAAGCACCTTCTAAGAAACATAAATGCGATTGACAGACTAGACAATGTTCTGATGAGCAGTCATCAGAAAGCCGGGTGGATTGTATGGCATTTGATACAGGGTGTTTTGCCGGCCGGCTCTCTGAATATCTGACCACACATTGCAAGGGGTAATATACAGAAATGGGAAGAAATAGAAGAAATACAGGAAGGTGGGAGGGCATAAAAAGTTGTGTTGATGGAGAGAGGTGAGGGAGGGGATCGTAAAATGGGTAAAAAAAAAAAAAAAAAAAAAAAAAAAACAAGGCTGGAAAATATCAAAATAGAGGTGGGTAGGGATTCAAATAGTGGAGAAAGTAAAGGTCAAATTCTGGATTTATAAAAAAATTTTTGTTTTTTTTTAAACCCAAGGCTCTTCAAGAAAAGGATATAAATTGTGAATAACAACTATCTAGGGGAAAAAAGAGAGAGAGAGAAAAAGGTAAAAAAAAGGAAATGGTGAAGGGAGGAAGAGGAGGATATAAGATGTTCCACCTATGATGAGCTTTTGGGTATGGTAAAAAAGGGAAGATAATTCAAATCAACATTTTTTCATCTCTGTTCTTTTCACTTAACAACTTGCAAACAAGCTGTTAACAGAAGAAAAGATGTTTTAAAAAAAAAAAAAAAAGAAAATCTATACTCAGAATTTTCTGATCAAGCCATTTTATAAAAGTCATCATCGGGTTGCATGATCAGACAGCTTAAAATTAAGAAATCACAATACAACACCGTCAGCAGCAAAAGGACATTTAAGGAAGTTTTTCTTTTTTCTTTTCTTTTTTTTTTTTTGTATTCAGCACAGTGAAGTTATGATTTTTTTTATTATAATATATTAGCAAGTTCTGGCAATTTGTACACCACTTTTATCTTTTTCATTTTTTTCATTTTTAATGAATGTGAAATCTTGCTAATAATGGATCTTGTATTTTTTTTCTTTCCTTTTTGTTTAAATTTTGAAGAATGATTTGAGGAGGAAGAATTTTTGCAAAGGATATCAAGTGATATTCAAAAATGTTTTTCAGGTTGGCTTTGGACAATAATAAAAAAAAAAAAAAGGAAAAAAAAAAAGAAATTTTTTAAAAATAAAATGTGTGAAAATTTTTTTTTTTAAATTTAAAAATAAATCATATGAATGGAGGCAAACATAACACCATTCAAATGTTTTTCATTTTCTGTTGGTATATATTTTTTTTGAGATGGGGAAGGGGCAGTACATTCATCATAAATTGAAGTTAAAGATTATAACGTTTTCACTGGCAAAAAGCTCAAACCTTGTTCAACATATGTTGTAGACAACACATGGCTATCTGAACAATATTTAAGATTCTCACAAGAAATGTTATAAAGTAAAATTTCAAGTGACGAGCGTACAATTTGAAGACTGATCTGTTCCAAAAAAGCTTTCACTTTCAGCAAGTGAACTTGGATAAAAAGCAAAATGCCATTTTTGACAATTATAAAGTGGATTTGATACGTAAATACAGGAAATCGACTCAATAGTGTCCATATGATGCCAACTAACAGACAAAACTGGTCGTGCGACAAAAGTATCAAAATCTGGAAACGTTTTTTTTTTTTAATTTTTATATATGTACAGTTGTTATTATTAGAAAATTAAAGTTCATCAAAATAGGTAGATCCAAACACTTTACCCTAACTGGGGAAAGAATAAGATTAAAAAACTAATACATCTTAAACAGTTTAGGATGTCTTCCTTTTTCTTTTTTTGGTTTACAGTTTTATTTTTATGTAATTGATTGTGGCAAGAATTTTTTCAAATTATTCAAAATAAAATTATGGCGTCAATTGGAACATTTTATCACAAATTGAAGTTCATTGATTGTTTTGTATTGAGACTATATATATATATATGTATATATATATATATATATATATATATATATGGCATACACCCAGTTGTACAAATAAACATACATACGCACTTACTCAACATGTCTTCCCCCTTGATATTTCTTTTTTTTCTTTTTTCTTTTTTTGCAAGAACAAATACAACTCCATTTAAAGAAAAGTTAAGACTGAAATAATAAGTCTAAAATTGGAAACCTACTTCAAGTTTTAACAAAATTAATCAATGGTAAGAATGAAATAGAGAAATTGTAACATTTTAAAATGGTAAATAAATCATGTTATGGTTCTTTGTGAGAGAAAAAATTGCTTAATAATGAATGACAGAATTTTGGCTAACTGAAGTAATAGAATCTCAGCTCTAGACTTTTTAACTGATAAGATTAAAATGTTTTGCCCTATGAAAGTTTTAATAACAATTTCATCATTTTTCTTCATTTTGGAAGGACCATGTTTGTTTTGTATAATGAGGGAGTGCTGCCACTTTATGACAGCTGTGGGCAGCACTAGCACACATTACTAAGTTGGGTTGGTATTTAATATGGACACAGGTTAAACCCAACATATCACCTCACACTTTGCAAAGACATCTAATAGTAAAGATGGTGGCTAAGAAAGCTCCCTCAGAAGATAAAAAGATATTACAAAGTGTAGACCTTGTGTAAGATATTCCATGGCAAAAAAAAAAAAAGCTGAGTAATAAAGTTCCTTTTTTTTTTTTTTTTTAATTTTCTAATGAAAATCTTAACATTTTGCTTTTTTCAACTGTTTTAAAATTTGAAATAGTTCAATTGCTAGTCATACCTTTGTCAGATCCCAGCAGTTGAAACATGGTAGAAAACAAAAACAATTTTCAATCAGTCCTAAGCAATAATACAAGTTTCAATTTCTTCACCCAATATTTTTTAATTGGGTTTTCTTTTTCCATGCAAGCACCAATTTCACTGGCTCAATGGATCTACACTGAGCCATGTTTTACAAACCTCACGCTTTTAAAATTTGTTTTTAGACAGGCCTCATAACAACAGCAGCTCTTGATGATTTGATTTTAATTTTCTTCAATTCATAGAACGAATTAAAATGGAGAAAAATGCGGCAAGTTTGATATAATTTACAAATATGATTAATAAGTATTCACAAAAAAAAACCTTCTAGAAAAATAGACCGAATTTTCTCTGCTTATCAGTAAAGAATCAACTGAAAGTTTGCTTGTCTCTTTTCATGCCCCCTTTTGCACTTTGTAGCTGCTCTTTCATTTTGCAACTATGTGAGGTGGTAATAGTGGATTTGGAAATATATACATATTTGCCTCAAACTACTTAGTAATATGTTTTTCAAAACATTTACTAATGAAAATAAACTAAACTTAAGAAAAAAAAGAATAAAATGCAATGGGTCAGTTGAAACCCAAAGAAAATAAGTACACCTACGCAACACAATACCAATGGTTGTTGTTCTTTTTCGTCATAATAGCCAAACGGATGATGACTGTGTTTAGACTAGATCAGAAAACTTCCAGTACATAAACATTAACAGAAATAACACAGAGAATTTTCAACTTACCAATAAAAAGAGAAATAATAATAATAATAATAATATATATATATATATATATATATGAATGTGTGTGTGTGTGTGCATGCGCGTGTGTATATGTATATACACACCACATGTATATATATATATATATATATATATATATATATATATATATAGACATGTATATATATATATATATATATATATATATATATATATATATATATATAGACATGTATACATACTGCATTTTGAGAAGAGTCAGGGAAGAAAAAAGATAATTGTGCAGGTATATTATTATAATTTGGATGAAATTATATATATATATATATATATATATATATAATCAACAAGAACTTGCACTGGCATAATAGCAGGTTGAGTGAATGTTCAATCATGTAATAAAAAAATGATGGGATGAGTTTGAATTTTTAATGAAAGGAAAAAAAAAGAGAGAGAGAAAAAACCTGGAAGAGCACCATATGTAATTCATACCAGCAGGTATTGGGCAGGGCAACATGTTCAGGCGCCACGTTTAGGTCGCCAGGGAAATTCTTCCAGTCAAACAACTGCTACTCAAAGAGATTCAACAATATCAACGTGTGTTCAAAAATTGTTTTTTTTTTCTTTTATTTTTATTTAATTGTTTTTTTTTTGTTGTTTTTTTTGTTTGTTTTTTTTAAATCAGTTGTGGTGAAGAATTCTTGGCAAGAATCAGGAAAGCATTTGGACAAAATATAAATGCAAGTACAATAAAGTTTAAGCAGCATGGTTGGTGTGAACAAACATGTCTATATTGCACAGCTGCCTTGTGAGGGGAAGAGGTGTTGGCCGGAGGTTTAAAAAGGATGATGGGAGATTTTTAAAAAAAATATGGACCACCAGTTGACAACGACAAGGACGTTGGTGGCGGCGGCGTGGGTGACACGATTCTGATGGTGCTCACAGCAACAACTCTGTTTTTTGTTTTAGAATATTTAAAAAGAAAAAAAAAACTTATGTCTTTTTCTTTAAAAAAAACTTATTTTTTTATTTTTTTTTTAATTTTAAAATCTTTTTTATAATTTTATTTTGGAAATGAAAGAAAGGACTAGGGCTCAACTTATGATTCTGTCATCTAGTTTTCTCCCAGAATAATTAAGGTGAACCCCCTAACATTACAGCATTATAGTAGAGAAAGAGAGATAGAAAGAGAGAGAGAGGCCCAAGGTAAAAAGCAGGATTGCAATTGAAAAAATAAAATAAACATTAAGTGAAACTTGATTTAAGGCATTAAACACTGTATGCAAGGAAGGAGAGAAAAAGGATATATTTACTCAGCAGGTTGGGAAGGATTGAAAGATAAGAAAAAAGATAAGAAAAACCAATGAAAGACAAGGAAACTTTGTTAATTGTTTCGTATATTACTGCTCTGTCCAGCAGAGCAAGTAAAATTTACAGAAAATTCTTGGTTGCAGCTGAAAGATTGAAATTGAAATGGGTTTTCAGCCAAGATAAGACTAAAGAACGAACCCAGAACCTCCCCCCCCCATACCCCATGGGTTAAATAATTTATCTAAAATTTTATAGGTTAGCAGCTAATTTAATATGTGTATTAAATCCTTAACATTAAATTATTAAATTAAATTCAAACGTTTTTTAATAATAATGTACATAAAGAATTTTAATTACTGAAAAGTCATCACATAAAAGAAAGAAAAAAGTGCTATAATAATAAAAGACATTTTCGAGGTGGATGAAAGATGAAAGAAATTGATTAAAAAAATATTTGCAGCTTTTTTCTGGTCGGATATGACTCCACCCCTTAAAAAAAAATATCAAGGGTTCTGAAAAGGATGCTTTGTGTTTAGTAAATTTGCTTCCGAGTAAAAAAGTAATATTAAAACATGTTTTTTTTTTGTTGTTTCTTTATCATAATATAGAATACCGTAACTACTACTAGAAGGTGGGGGGGGGGTCAAACGATAGGTAGGAAAGATGAAAAACGTGATAAAATTGAAAGACAAACATAAAAAATTCAACAATTCTTTTAGAAACTTGGCAAGCATTTGACAATTTGGCCTTTCACCCAAATCAAACTTTCAAGCAATCAACAAAAGTTTGAGAAAAAAAAAGAGACAAGGGGAGATAATTAGCCAAGATCAAGCATCATTTTAAGAGGACAATGTAAAGGCAAAGTAAAAGTCAAACATCAGCGGTTTTAAGACACCAACTTGACATTTGGAAGCTGATAAGGATAAAACACAAAAAGAACATGCTCTAAGGAGGTAAATGAGAAACAGCAAAGAATGAAATAATTATAAAGAAATGATCACACCATTTGAAAAAAAAAAAAAATGGTGAGCACAATTCAAATTTGATCCAAGTATTTTTTGGTTGTTTTTGTTCTCATTGACAATGCAAGAAAAGAACTTTCATGGCAAGTTTTATTTTGAAGTGCTAAGATCTTTTCTTTCTTTTTTTTTTTTTTTTTTTGCCCAGGCAAGTTTGTTTTATTTATTTATAAAAAAAACTTTTTTTTAAATTAAAAGACACTATAAATGAATATAATTTCATTACAATTTATAGCAGAATAATTAAAGGAAAATATAAAAAAAATAAAACAAACATTAAAATGCCCCCCCCTTCCAAATAATTTTTAGAAGGAATGAAAATGAAAATTATATTCAGCTTGATGTTTGATGATAGTGGATAACAGTCATTTTGAAGCAGTTAATCCGGATGCAAAAGACTAAAAAGAAATATGGAGAAGAGAGAGTATCAACAAAAAATAGTTTCAAGTGAAAATATATCAAAAAGTGTACATATTCATTCAGAAGTTGATGTTTGTCAATTCGGATTATTTCATGAAATTGACCAGACTATTTTTCAGCCCAAAACGCAGAGTAATTATATTCTTAAAATAGTAGACTTCTCACATTGGTTAAATTAAATTCTTAGCAAAACATTTTAGTAAATATTTTTAAAAGTGAAATTCCACTAACTTAACTTTTTACTTTTGATTTAAAAATACCTTTTAAAATTTGCTCGACCTTCTATAGAAGGTCGGGCAAATTTTAAAAGGTATTTTTAAATCTTAGTTCGAAATATAATTTAGTTTTCACAGCCTATTATCACAAGATATAATAAAAATATAATAAAAATAGATTAAAAAACCCCAAAGATTTGAAGGATCAAAGTGTCTGGGGTTTTTTTTTTGTAAAATTCAGTTAATTTAAGTGTTTCATAGTAAAAATACTTCAGCAGTTAATAATAAGGAGAAGGAGGAAGATACATTTACTAAAGAAAGAGAAAAGAAATAAGGGTAGTGGGTAGAGGTAACATTAAATTTTAAAATACGAATTTTCTTTTGCTTTATAAGATTTAATGTCTATTATTCCGTCTGTTTTCAAAAGTAAAAATTATAAAAATCAAATAAATATGCAAGAATTTCAATTTATAATGCAAATGAAATCAATGTTTAATCATTAATGTATATATATATATATATATATATATATATATATGAGAGAGAGAGAGAGAGAGAGAGAGAGAGAGAGAGAGATGCATGACATTGAGAGAACAATGACTTCTAAAATAATCGTGGAGATTATATGGAATATTGTAATGGCAAGAATAAAATATAAAACAATATGTCACAATAATAATTAATATAATAATTAATATTAATAATAATAATTTAAAAAATTTTCTTCTATCTTTTAAAATATTCAAACATTTGTAAGCCACATATCATGCTTAACTTATAAAAAGAAACCATGAATGTTTAAAGCCAAAACATTTCAAAATAGATAAAAATCCAAGATGGTTTCGTGGTGTTTCTTTTCTGCTATGTTTATTTAACTTCCTGCCATTGCAAGAAAGTTAGACACAAAGTCAGTTTATAGAAGGGAATCCAACTTCTTCAGAAAAGTAGGCATTCTGGACAGGTACAAAAAGTTGCCATGATCTGCCCTGTGAGATTGCCTCTTTCCAAAAGAAGGAGAAATGCATAGGAAGATAGCTTTCTAGGATCGACTAGAACAGATACTTCTTTTTGATCCAGTGATCCTTGTGCCATATAAATGGCATTCTTATTTCTTCATTTTTTCTGTTTTTAATGTATTATTGTGTCACAGCATATCAGAGATAATTTTTCAAATAAAAATTTGATTAAAAACTTTGATCAGTGTTTAAAAGAAAAGAATTCATTAATTAAGATTCTAAAAAACTGAATCAAAGAAATGAACACACTTCTTAATTGATTCAAATTATTTAACCATTTAATTAAAGAAAATTTATTTTGTGTTGACATTTTTGTTTGATGACAATATGAATAATAAATATAATCAAATCAAGGTGGCAATCATAGTAAAAACTGCACCATTTTTTTCATCAAAATGAATGCAGATGGCATAAAAGTGTACTTTATTTAAAGACAAATCGTTTATATTTCTTCCAAGTATTAAAAAAGAATTGAAATGGCTCTTGAAGAAACCAAAATGCATTCTGCTGGATTTAATTTCATAATTTATACTATTTACTACCGATGTTATTAAATAGTTTGTTGATAGGTAAAAACATATTTATTTTGTATTTATAGTTTTTGAAATAATATTGTATTTGAGGAGCGATTAAGTATTTTGAAAAACAACAGCTGCATGAACTCAAGTTTTCAACTTGATTAGGCATATACAGTCGGACATGATAAGTATGTATATTTTGAGTGTGCTTGACCCCTTGGACATATCCTTAGAAAAAAATGAGAAAAGTTTTCATTTGAGTCCATATATTTTATGAGAATAAAAATGCTTAACTTATAAAAAAGTTTAAATGCAAATTAAAACAATCCTTGATGAGAGTTCAATTATTGACATAAAAGAAATAAGTAAAATCAATCAAAATGATTTGATTTTTGGAGGGAGGAGGGCTTGGTTTTCTTCATTTGAAAAAGTTTTATTTTTGTTTAATGAACAACGTTTATTTCAACATTTACTAACGTTTTCGTCTCGATAATCTACCAACTTATATATGAACTGATTAAAAAAAAAATCAGGTTTTAAAAACACTAAAGTTCTATACATAAATATATAATAATACATAATTTTATGCATGATGACATAAAATGTTGTGAAAGAGAAAATGTAAAAAAAAAAAAAAAAAAAAAAAAAAAAACACACACACAAGATAAATAAACCAAAGATTGATCAGTTTTGTTTAAATATACAAATGTTTTCAAGAAAAATATCCAATCAAAACCGGTCAATTTCTTGTTTTTCTTTCTCTCGTGTTTAATTTTTCTATTTTGCCTTTCACTACATTGTTACATATGTATCGATTAAAGTTATGTTCTTTAACAGAAGATAATTTATGAACACTGATTGTTAAGTATTTTGAAGTACCTACACCAAGTAACATCATGAACAAGTTTTTTACTGTTGTTTTTTTTTTTTTTATATAGAAATTGTACATAATGACCAATAACAAATATTGGTAAGTTTTAACTTTGGGTACAATATTTTCTAATGTTATTAAAATGCATGTCAATTTATTTATATTAAATCCATATATAACCAGATATCTAGCAAAATTTTATATAGTTTTTTTTTTTTTTAAATAAAAATTTTTCTTTTTCATATATTAAACATTCCATTTTATGTATAAGTACACTATTTTAAAAGAGAAGGAAATTGTTTGAACTGCTATATATATTCTCTATAAGTGAGAAGAATACATTTTAAATTAATCAGGTCTATATATAGGCATGTAGTGAGAAGAATAATGAGATTCGTGGCTGATCTTCAAAGATAGAATAATTGATTAATGAAGAATTTGTTTCTATGTTAAAAAAATAATAATTTAAACAAGTGAGAAAGAGCTAACACTCATTGAATTGAAACTATTGATCAAATATAGAAAACAAAATTCAAAAATGATAAGATGAAGAAGGAAAAAGTAAGAAGAATTGAACATTTTCTTTTTTAGAACAAATGCTCTTCCTTTAATTTCATCAAACTGATTCAAAGCCAGCCTGGGTAATGCACAAAAGGCCATCAAAGAGTTTCATACACAGTACATTCTCAGTTAAATGCTTTGATTTAAATAGTTTCATTTATAAGTAATGATTAGTATTTAAAGGAGTCCAATTTTAGAAGAGGTGAATTTAAATGAAAGGAGTCGTAATTAAATTCTAAATGTGAAAGATTACTTATTAATAATAAACTAAATAAGAATGGAGACAGGATGTGAAGTGGAATTGTGAAAACAATGAAAAACAAAAAAGCAAAAAATACACCAGGTTAAAGCCTAGAATCAGTTTCAGATTTAGTGCAGTTCTCTTCCGAGTTTAACCATAATGGAATTGGAAATTTCTCTATTTTAATTCCATTGTTTTGCTTTTTTTTTTAATCATGTTAAGAATGAATTGAATTTACTAAGGGTACAATTGTATGAGGGAGAGAGGGGGGGGGGCAAGCTGAGAAAAAGAAAGAAGAAAAAAAATGACACCAAATTGAATATTTCATTGAATAACAATTTCAAGTGAGATGTCATCTTGAATAAGTAAATATAGAGACACAAAAAAGTCTCTGTGAAATACAATGTAGATAAAAAATATCAAGTGAAAAAAACAAAAAGAAATGCATGCATGATTTTGGCAACAAAAATAAAAAGGAAGAATAGAGAAAAATAGTGAGGGAAATTTTCTTTGAAAAATATAAGCAGCAATAATATTAGTGATAAAAACAGCATACACAAAAAGGGGTGTAAATGTATAGAACCTACAAGCATTGTCATACAAAGGCTGGTGAAAAAAAGAGAAAATTCACCGAGACAAATTAAAAAGATCGAGGTGGTGGCAAGTAACCAGGATATGGTTAGATTCACAGTTGACTTGTGAATTGGAGGATTATAATTTGGAAAAGTTGAATAATCAATGATTATTAGAAAACTAAAATGTATGTATAATAAGCATTTTTTTTTTGTTTCTGTATATGGAATATTAAAGAATAAAAGATAGTCTTTGTTTTATTTTCTTCAATTATTTTGGCAGTAATATGGTTAGGGATTTTTTCAATTGTGATGTTGAAAAAGTAAATTTTCTTTCTTTTTTAATAAATGTACAAGGTTTTAAATAAAGATGATTATTTTATAAAAACAAAAGCTCCTTTTTTTTTTTTAAATGGTTCAAAGCAAATGGTCAAGGGACATCATTTTGCAGCTAATTTTTATTTTAATGATTATTAATTAAAAAAGAAAAAGGATTAATGGGGTTAAAAAAAACGAATTGTGTAGCAAGAAATAATTATCAAAAGCATTTTTTTTTTTAAATATGAAAAAAAATAAAATAATGAAAGAGAAAATACTAATGTTGTTGATTGTTATAATTCTGATCTACTTAAAATGGAATAAAAATCAAGAAAAAAGATAAGGGTATCTACAGATTCTAAAGCTTTCACGAATTCAATTTTGAGAAAGAGCACAAGAAGACATATCTGAATAAAAATAAACTAATTTTAAAATAATAATCTGCAGTTTCAGCACCTTTTGATCAAATAAAAATGGAGAAGTACAAAGAAGTTTATACACATATATTAGCTAATAAAATAGAACATTATACATTAAAGCTAAAAAACGTATATTTGTTACAAGCCAAGAAGAAAATAATCAAGATATTAATTTATAATAACAATTTTATCATCAAGGCAATTGTTTAAATGTCTTGAAGGGAACAAAACAAATGTAATTTATATTAACAGATAATGTTTTCTCTTTTTTTTTTTGTGATAATTCAATCCTGTACACATAACAATTATCAATCGTGATGATGAGTCTAAGGATTTGAAACAAGTTTAATTTTGTACTGAGTTAGGTTGAGCAACTTGTGTTTATTTTGTAAAGAACTCAAAGGTCAGCAGTGATTGTCTGTCACATATCAGCTACAAAACAAGAACAGAAGAGTTTAGATAACGTTGATTGTCATCAAATATGTAGGTGGAGAAGGTGGATACGAGATTCAAGGAGGGTTATCACTACAATGGGGAGTGGGGAGAAAAGAGAATGAAGAGGAGGGTGAAAACCCTTTGTTAGGGCAAGGCAAGATCACCAAACAAACATCAAAAAAGACAACACTCACAAAAGAAGCAAGAAGTTAAAAAGTAAACTGAAAATAGGGAACAAAATTGTCATAATTTGCAATAATAAGAGAGCCACTAAGCCTAGCTTACAAAATTGACATTGGAAGTTGATCAAGATACTATTTTATCTTTAAAGTCTATTTAGAATAGGTTTAGTTAGGCAGGGGAGGAATTGCACATTTGTGTAGGGAGAGAAACAAGTAACTTCAGCCAATAATAACAGAGCAGCAAGAGATGCAGCATTAGTTGTTATAAGAATCATGAAAGTTACAATTTTTATGCTTTTATAAAAGCATATACATGATTAGAATTTTACTTCAAATAGAAAATGGTAAGAAAAGAAGCAAACAAGAGTATAATTAAATTACAAAAAATATTTTTTCTGTAAAGTTTACTGAAATGAATTTCTTCAAGTTCATCGATTACATTCTTAAAAGGAAATAAATTTTTAGTATTAAATATAAGATATTTTCATTAGAAAAACAAAAAAAGAGAGTAGAATTGAGTAATTTTAAAAAGTTTATATGAGAGTATTTTTTATAGATTGTATGAACATTAAAGTTATATTTAATTATAAGTATTGACAAAAAATACATGCAAATATTCAAATTAAATCAAATTATTGATAATTAAATGTAATTGTCCTAAATTTATAATTACCTATGGGTATATTTTTAAATGACTGTTTTTAATCAACACTATTTTATATATATATAGATATAAAAATCCAAATCATGTCATTTCTGCAGAGGTAAAGAAGTTGAATATTAAGTTAAAGAAGATACAACTCTCAGAAAAACATAGGTTTATAATCTGAATGAAGCAGATGCACTCATAGAGTAAGATTAGGTTAGATTTAAAGAATTCAACCAAATTTTTCAATATTTTTCTGGACCATATTTTCAGATGTTTGATGATTAAACACCTAAAATGGTTTTTACCTTGTAATTTTGCAAAAAGGAAATTTTCAATTATTGAAATATAGAAAAAAGTAGAAAGGATTTCAATAGAAGTTCTTGTTGTGAGTGTCTCAAATTTATAAATATCTTAGAATTGTGATAATTTTGTCAGCGTTATCAAGAGAAAGAGGAATACATAAAGAGGAGATTGAAAGAGAGAGGAGGAAAAGGAGAAATAGAATGAAGAGCAAAGGGGATGTAGAAAGAAGAGAAAACAAAAAAGAGGTAGGTATGTGTGTGTGTGTGTGTGTGTATATATATATATGTATGTGTGTATATATATATATATATATATATATATATATATATATATATATACATACATACATACATATACATATATATATATATATATACAGAAAGAGAGAGAGATAAAGACAAGACAGGGAAATACAGACAGGGATATAAAGCAAAGAGAGATGGGTAGATAGAGAAGAGAATGGGGTATAGACGGGAGATAGGGGGATAAAAAGAGAGAGAAACAGACAAAGAAGACATTTTCAGATTAGTCTGTATAAAAAGAGATTGTCTATGAATGAATGCAAAACTAAAAAGTTTAAATTCGAAATATCTCAACGAAAGCAAGTGAGGGTAAGACAGATATATTTGAAGATCAAAAGAGAATTCATAATAATTCCTTGCTTTTAAATTAGCCAGAAGTAAAGAGTAAGAAGTCATAGGCACAAAAGTAGCTGCATTTTGCTGGGAAGATTATAAAAAAAGTAGTGAGGGAGAAGGGAAACAATAGTGACAGACATAAGATTAGATCTACAGTATGTACAAAAAAATCCTAAATCAATTTGGGGGTTCTGAGGGGACATGGGGGGGGGGGGTCAATAAAAAAAAAATGAAAGGAGCAATAACAAATGGCAGAGAAAAAATATCAAGAAAAAAAAAATGTTTATCATAGAAGAAAAGTAATGGCAAGCAAATGGACCTTGTAAAAAATGAAGAAATAAAATAAAACAAATCCATCATGCTTTTTTACAAATTTCAACTAAAGAAAAGTTTTAGCCATAAATGTAGTTCCTAGGGCCATTGCACATAATTATATTTAAGCGTCCAAGATAGAAAAAAATGTTTCTTTTTTTTTTTTTTCATTCTCAAAATGATATATAACAACAGCATAACACTTGTTTTTTTGTTTTTTTTTAAGAATCCAAAGCTTTCAAATATGAATAGAGAAAAGAGCTTCTAGCATGTATAAACTTTATAATGTGGTTAATGACCACAAGATTCACCGAATGCCAATTAATCAAATATTATCTTACATTGTATGAGAGGAGGAGGAACAGGAGGAACGGGAGGAGGAGGCAGACAACATGAAATAGTTGTCTATTATCTTTAAGCATCATAAGTATTATCAGAGCTCACCTCTAATGACAGAATTAGTTGTCAACACAGAGGTGAACACATTTGAATCTGTCTCTCTGTATGAGTGTGTTTGTGTGTGTATTGAACATAAGATAGCCAACCTCAAAGCTTCATAGGTGTGGAATGAATGGCATGACAATTCATGGCACTAATACTTCAATTTGCAAGAATGGAATTTGATCTGACGGTACTTGATTTTTATTCATCTTAATGAATCAGGGGGCAGGGGCCAAAGAAGACTGGGGGCAGAACGGTGATCTTTTTCCTTTTTTTAATCCCCCCAAAAAAAAGAAAAAGACTTGAAGAAAAAAAGGAAACTAGAAAGCATTTAACAGACAAATGTCTTATGCAACAATATAATTTGGTGGGGAGGGGCATTTATAGACCATTTTCTTTAGTTCAATTAAATGAGAAACCTCAAAATTGAATAAAAAGTGATTATTTCATTAATATGGGAAAACATTAGCATTATTAGAATGAAATCAATATTACTAGTTTGTTTTTTTTGGGTTTGAGATATTTTGTTTTGGCATAACCAACATCTCCATAACTAATTGGCAAGAACAATGATGCAGCAATCCTGAACATCAGGAGGATGAGGAGGAGCTGGATTTGACTAAAGAAACATAACAAATAACATAGCAAACATTTATATTATTAGTCAGTTTTAAAAATATCTTTCTTTCCTTTTTTCTTAACCATCATATACAAGTGTATGTGTGCTTGTTTTTGAATAAAAAACTTTAATAAAATGTCAAGTGATGATCAATAGCAACACAGTTCAATGGACGTTTTGTTTAAAAGTTTGGATTATGAAATGAGTATTAAATGACTAAGTTGCATTCATCACCTCAAGAATTTATCAAAATTTTTTATCCATTTTGAAAGTCATAAACAAAGTTTGGTTTGGACCTTCTTTGAATATCTAAACAAGTTTTCTTCATCATTAGCAGGAGTTGCAACCATTACATAATTTGCCTTAAATTATTATGTAATAACATAGAAAAACAAAAAGGTTTTAAATGCAGTGTTTGCGCTGTATTGATCTATACTAAAAGTGGCTCAACAGATAAATAGGTAAAGCTTTCAGAAAATATTCAGTAAACTAAACTGAAGAAAATTTATAAAAATTTAAATTTTTAAATATTACTTAATTCCTATAATGTATCAAGATATTTACAAGAAAAATATCTCAAGAGACACCAATACTAAAAAGTGGATACAGAAAATACAGGCTTAATATACAAAGGGAAGAAGTGATTTAAAACTTTCAGAAACAAATGTAAAAATTGAAAATAAAGATTTACAAAATGAAAGAGGAAAAAAAATCAAGAAAAAATTTGGTTATCAGTAAAAGAATGTGTGTAGAATGACAGAACTTATAGTTGAAAAATCAAGTTTCGAATTAGACAGCCAATCTCGGCGTGTGTACAGCAGGAAATAAAATAAAGGAAAACTGCAAAAGGGAAAAACAAAAAGAAATGCCTGGATAAACATTCCAAGTGGGTGGGATGCAAAAAGGTTCATAATTGTTTCCAAAAAAAGGTGGGCCTTATTTTGGTGTTATCTAAAAAAAAAAAAAAGTGGCAGCTGGGATGGAATTAGTTGTTCATAAATAAATCGTTCAGGTTTTATTCAAAGGTGTTGAAATTTAAAGTAAACTAGAAAATGGCATAAATATTTATATTTTTACATTTTTTTTTTGTTTTTGTTTTTAAGTAGAAAATCCATATTTTGGAGCAAGAGAATTAAAAGGCCAAGAAATCAGCTTTGATTTTTTTTTAATATTAACAATATATTCTTTTAGAGTTTTAGATTATAATTTTTAAGAACTACAGAAATTTGAAAAATGTGCTCTAAGTATAAAAATGCTTGAGTTTGTACCAGAGAGTTTAAAAAAGAAAGGAAAGAAAAAAGGTAGCCATCTGGCATTTATCCTGCCCCAGTAATGGCCATTAGTTTTGTAAATAATGGAAGATGGCGTGATGTATACGAAGATGCCCAGTTTAGATGCATCCGTTCACGCAATAACACTTTTCATATTTTCTTTTTCTTTTCTAAAGATAGACTATGATGTGCAATGGTTGTCATTCAACCAATACAATCTGGGATGATACAGGATTCACAGGGTTTCTATTTGCCTATGTTCTGAACAGATGATGCTGTGCCATGGACGGCAGTCAAGATCAACAGCTTTGAGAAGCAATGGAGGAAGGGGAAAATTCTTCATAATAATTGTTTTGTTTGTGGAGGGGGAAGGGGCTGTAAGGAACAGCACATTTTACAGAGCAAATGCATAAAAAAGAAGGTAAAAGAAAGAAAGGAGATAAACTAAGCCCAGTGAGGATGATAGACAAAGACAAAATTTGACAGAATCTGAAATTCAAATATTTTTAAAATGCACTTTTTTTTTCATTCATTTTTTGTGTGGAGAGAGACTTATTTAAGGATAAAATCAAACAGATAAAATGAAATTGAAAATGGACAAAGCACAAAATATAAAAATCGTATTAAAAAAAATCAATAGATTTTGTTTCTTTTTATTAACAGTAATTTTTTCTAGAGTTTTTGAAAAAGTGTCTCTCAATAAAAAGGAACTAATTATATAATAGTCTACTGATGTTTTTTGTGGTATGATTTGGTCTTTTATATTTTGTGGCTTTTCCACTTCTTACACACACACACACACACACACTTGATAAATAAATGAATGACTGCTGTACATTTTAGTGATTGTTAGTAAGTATGAGAAGTTATTTTCTAGAGATTGAACAAGAAATGGGCGGATGAAAGTCAGAAAACACAAAAATTGAATATTTTTCTATTAGTGAGAAAGAGAAAGAGAAAAAGAAAGAAATTGATATTTGACAACAAATTCCTGAGATGAATGCTTGATATAAAAGTTTTGGAGAGAAATGTGTATGCATGTCACTAGTTAGGAAAATGGTGTATATATTTTATGACTATATGGAAGAGGCTTCATTTTGATGAGGATGATAGTGATAATGTGGGAATTGTTGGAGGAATCTTTTGATGGGGAAGAGGAAGAAAAAGCAATTGCCACCCGTTTATCCTAAAATAAGTAGAATAAGGCAACAAAGGGCAAGCATGAGCATAAAAGGGCCAAAGGTTCTTCTGTATTTTATTTCATTTTTTTTTTTTTCCAAAAAACCTTTAGTCCGTATATCGTAACAAAAACAATTGGTGGGAAGAAAAGGAAAATGTATATCATAATAATGATGGTAATAATAAGTCTAGAAAACAAAGAGGATAAGGTGGTGGTTTTGATTGAACAGCTAAATACAGTTTGGGGATGAATGGGGAAAAAACAGTGGAAAAAATTCGGGTGTGAAAACTATACAACTGTTTTTTGTTTTGTTTTTTTGCTTTGCTGTTTTTTTGTTGTTGTACATATTCAAAGTGGTAAATAAAATAAAATAAAAACAGAACTTTAAGCTTAACAAAAAGGAAAGTAAGCATTAAATATAAGTTTATATTTCAAGGAGAAACTGGTAGGTTTAGTCATACTTGAATTTCTGTTGGTCTTTCAGCATATAGATCAATAATTGGACAATTGATTTGTGTATGCAATGTATACACACACACAAACATATATATATATATATATATATATATATATATATATGTGTATGTATGTGTGTGTATATATATATATATATATATATATATATATATATAGATAGATAGATAGATAGATAGATAGGTGTGAAATTGGTGTCAAAATGATTAAATTTGAGATTACTTTTCTCAAAAATGAGAAAGAAAAAAAAAAAAAAAACCTCCTCAAATTTCAATGAATGATAAAGATGGTAATATAATAAGACGTAAAGAGTCATGAGTAGCTGGCCATTCCACACCTATGGGATATCTGTCCAGGCTGTACAACATACAGATATTCAATGAGTAAAGAGGGAAACCCAAACAAAGGAAATAGGTTATAAAAATATATAGAATTGGTAAATGAAGTCTTCAATGATATATATATATATATATATATATATATATATATATATATATATGTGTGTGTGTGTGTGTGTGTGTGTGTGTGTGTACTGCAAATATTTAATTTTTTTCTTTGTTGTTAATAAGAATTCAAAACTCCCAAGTCTCTTCTTGGCTAGCTGTAATATTCTTTTGAATTTTTTCTATACTGGCAGATCGATCAAATTCCTCCCATTCCTCATCAGCTGAAGAGATTCGTTTCTGCAGTTTCTGAATTTTGCTGATTCGATCAGAGAACTTTGACAGTTCACAATCTTCCCTGTCATTATTCTCATCTTCTAAGTCCTTGCTTGATTCAGCATTATTCAGTTTGTTATTATCTTTAGCAGACATGTTTTCCTGGCTATGCGTCTTATCCAGCTGAGTTCCTTCAAACACCCACTGTGGATTGGCTCGTTTGCGCTTATTAACCACAGAAGTGTTGGCGCTTTGCATCGAAGCAGTGTTAACCTTATTGTTATTATTATTATTATTGTGGTTTCTACTGACCGAATCCTGACTTGTCTCATCTTTTGAGCACTGTTCTTTTTTTTCGGAGTTAGTTTCTTCAGCCTCGACTGAATTGTCCGTGGAGGCTTTCCTTTGAACAGGTTCAAACTTGGGAAACATCCATTGGCCACCATCACCGCTGCGGTCAGGTGTAGTCTCTGATATGATAGAACTTTCGCTATGGTTTGAGCTGTCCTCATTCGGCTCAGTTTTCACAGAGAATTGACCATCACCCTGAGAATTGGAGTTGCTGTTGCTGCCACTCACCGGATGTTGTTGTTGTTTGGCTCGCATGCGGTGATTGTGAAACCAGTTGATGACCGTCTTCACGCCGACATTCAGTTCGGCTGCCAAACCCTCAATAGTGTTTTGATTTGGATATGGGTCCTGTGCATAGGCTTGCCGCAGGATTTCTTTTTGTTCTTCTGTAAAGAAGATGCGAGGACGTTTAGGGGCAGTTGGCGCATCAAAACAACGATCGTCAATACTGCTCCGGCGTCTCCGTGCTGCTGGAAAAGAGAGATAAAATTGGAAAATATTAAAAATGTATTAAAAAGAAATAAAATTTCCAAAATCCAACAAGAAAATAACATTTACAAAAAATTTAAAAAATAAATCATAGAAAAAGTTTTTGTACAATTCAGTTTTACAAAGTGTGCTTTATGAAGTCAAATAAACAATTCAATTACTTGCATAAATACATTGAATGTTGAATGGAGTATTAAAGTTTAAAGATACATAAATCTGTTGAAAAATACAGGTGTGATAATTATGAATACTCTACAAGTAATACAATAATAAGAAAGTTTTTTTTTTTTTTTTTAAATATTCTTAAAAAATCATAAGACCCCAATTCATGGTGGCATTCAAAATGAAAGGTGCTTAGCCTGACACAATATGTAATGTCACTTTAGAAAGCAAAACCCTCCAAAATGTAGACAAAACATAGAACACATTTTCAAATGGACTTGATCTCAGGGATAGCATTTTATCAAGCCAGATTATCTAAATGTTTTACTATTGAATTGAAACTAATGCAATCATTGAAAATGGGTTGGAATACACAAATTGAAAAGAAAAAGTTATTTTATTCAGAAAGTGAAATATTGGTTCTCCTATAAGTAAGACACTGAGTTTGTGTGATATATTTTAGAAATTCAAAATAGCTATACATTCAAGATAAAATATACACAGAACAAAGTAAATTCATACAAATAGTTACATTGCACTTTTGGCAATAAGTTAGTGGCTTATCACTGCAAGACTCATAAGTTCATACATCATCAAACAAATAGAATTTTAGCAAATTTCACAAGAATTATTCAGAGGGTTCCAACAACTCAGAGAGATGTTGATGAATATAGATAAATTTTATCCTTTAAATTATTATAGAGTTATTATACATTAAGGAGTACAAAGGAGTACAGGGTGAAATGATAAAATTGTCGCCTTAAAGAAAATAACACTATAGCTTTATTTTAAAACTTTTATTAAAAAAAAAACAATTCAGGGAACTTGATTATGTTGTAGAGCTGACATATTCAATGTAGCCGCCTTCAGCTTCAATCACCACTTCAACACGGATCTGGAACTGGGAGCATGCTTTTTCCACAAGTGTTGGCGGGAGCTCGGCGAATTCTCAGCAGATGCCGGCAATTAGGCTGGCTTTAGTGTTGTAGGAGGTTATGTTGGTGATGTTCTTGATGTATGACTAAACGAAATAGTCCATCAAGTTCAGGTCTGGGAGGAGGTGGGCCAGTGAGAGAAGGGTACAATGTCATAGCATTCCTTCTGAAATCAGCAGATACCCGATTGCAGCAGAGGATCATCACTTCAGCACATCCAGATACACTTTGGTGTTGACTTTCAAGCCGACTTAAAAAATGTGAGGTGGGATGATGTGGCCCTCACTTGAAACCACACCAAAGATCATAACCATGACCAGAAACTTTGTTGAGCTGTACCCTCAAGTATTGAATTTGAATTTTGAGGGTGCTGGTAATGGTCCTGTTGTCATAACTTGGATCAGTAGAGAGCATGAGTTGTACAGTGGCGCATCTCCAATCTCGCTCGCTGAACATTGTGTCACTTTTTCTGACATGATTAGAAGATTCCTATCGCTCTTTGGATTTGTATGCAACTGGCCAACTGATCAGCAACAAAAAAAAAGAAAACCAGTTTTCATCAAATGGAAATGGAATCAGGTCATCTTTTCTGGGGCAATAATTTTATTGTTCCATCCTGTACTTTAAATACATACTGTACATATATTATCTTATAAATTTTACATATTTTATTTTACATATATACTGTACATATATTATCTCATAAATTTTAAAATGATATTATTTGGTTTCCTTTTAATAGGAGAGTGGGACTTAATGGGTTAAAAATCCAAGACAATTTTTTATTCTTTCAAATACCCAATTTTATTACTAAATTAATATTTCACCCCCTCCTATCACATAATAATGTATAATAAATATGACAAAAATCGATCCTGTTTGTCTCTGACTATGGCATCTCATTCAAATCTTTTTATCATCTGTGTTAATCTTTTGAAAAAAGATTTGTTCATATCTTAGCCAACTCTGCAACAGTTGGTGTCTAAACACTGAAAAGTTAGTTTGATCTTAACCATGGTGCAGTATTCACACTTGGGAGGCTTAACTAGCTTCCTCATGTGGAGGAAGTTTGAAGGGAATATCAAATTTACAAATGTTTCCAACTGCATCTAATATCCTGGTTAGAAGAGATGATACATTACTTTTGGTATTCCCAAATTGTCACTCATCTGACACAATCCAGGGTCAACGTTGCTGAACTTCCCTAATCTAATGAGAACCGGTGTATCCATATGATAATGCCTTACCGAAAACCAAGAAGTGATGAACACTTTCATAACTTCACCAGTCCTTGTACCCAGTTCTTCAACTTGTATGATTGCAACTATTATGTGTAGGGAATAGTTTAGAAAGACACCATACCACCTGCAACATCAAGGATGAGCTGATTACCTAGATCAAACTGGTGTTTAGGCATCTCAAAAGCACACTAAGGTTTGTATGTTCTAGATTAAAGTCATGGCCAGAGATTAGAGTGGAAGCTTCTTCAATGAACTGTTATCAGCAAAAGATCCTCCAAGAGATTGACTTTGAATTTTGAGAATATGTCAATTTATGGCCATTTTCATAAAGTATCAAATTTATGTCAATCACCCCAATTTCTACGTTCATTTATTAAAATGTTTTGTTTCCTTTATATCAAAAATTGATGAATAAAACAAACAACTCAAGTTGTGTATGTTTGTTGACAAATGACACATACATTGGCAATCAACTGGTGTCCCACTTGAGTCTCTCAGTTTTCAGGGTTTTTATTCCATATTTTCAGCCAAATTTATCCCAAACACTCTGGATAACAAATTCAATATCTGGTTTCCTTTCGTATTTATATGTTTTCAGATTTATTTTTTTTATCCAAATGTTATTAAGAATACTTAAAGCTTTGGAAGTCCCAAAAGAAAATCTTTACAGTCAACTCATACTTTTGGCTGTGATTTGGTGATAGATGTATATCATTTTTAATTCTTTGAAATAGGCTTGATTAATCACAAAATTTTTAAATAAGGAAATTAAAAAAAATGTCTTCATTCATCTTCTTACAAATCTTCAGCCCTGAAACCCCATTTATAAATGTTATTTCATAATTTTGCACAGAAGGAATCATGTTACATTAAACTTACAAAGCAAACTGGAGCTCCCACCTAAAAGCAGAAACCTAAAGATTTAGTGCTGTTTAATTAGAAGATTTTTTTAAACAAAATTAAATTATAAAAGTTTTAGATGATGAAGAAACTCTTGGGAAATGGCGATTCCATGAGTGTCATTTTATCTTAAACACAAAGCATATATCTACTTAAAAATTGAAACATGATTAAATATTTTTTTGTTTTTTACAATCTAAGTTTTGTGCTTAATCATTAGAAATCTAATTATTATTATTATTAATATTAATAATAATAATAAATAATTACTACTACTACTACTACTACTACTACTACTACATAACAAACATCTTAAAAAAGGTGGGGGTGTATATCTACCAATTTGATAAATAATATTCTTGTAAATTGAGGAATACAAAATATGCAGCTAAACCAGAAATAACTGAGCACAAATTGTAATACACAACAATAATGATTTGTCTGATTTAAGAAACTGCAAATAGTGAAGGCATCAATCAGTAAATCTGAAAAGTAATTTCATAAAACTCAATGCAAAAGAATTGCAATAATTAGCATGCAACAAACAATATTTTGTAGTTATGAGAAATTATGAGAAAAGAAACAATGGATTTTATTAGGGCGTTCCTTAAATATTTATAACAGAATCCTGGCTTAAAATGCAACAAGAAATAACTCTTAGATAGCTCATAAATTTATGTATACAGATTTGAGAATATGTACAAGTACAGGTGAAGATCCCCCTTCCTGATAAAATGTATATTTTAATAAAATACAATTTAAATTATATGTGGGAGCCTTCAAAAAGTAAGGCCACCTATTTTTTTTATTCTGCCTCAATATATCAGAGGAGATTGCAAATTGAATTGTTATGATGACTGAACTTATGAATTCATGACCTGAAAGTTTCATCTCTCTGTTGCAGATATTGACGGTGTGAGACTCTAAGAAAGCAACCCTTGTCATAAACGTGCAGGAGAAAAAAAGGTGCATCATTGAATTCCTGATAAAAGTGCATTGAGAATGGTGGTGACTATACAGAAAAATAAGTTCTGAAGCACAAAAGTTGTTTTAATGGTATTCTTCCTGCCTCCGTAGTTAAAAAAATAAGAGACTTTACTTTTTGAACGATCCTCATACAACATCCTTTAAACATTTTTTATGGCTGATTCAGAAATAATTCTTAGTATCTTAAACAGATAGATTAACATATACAGATTTTACAATGAGTATAAGTAAAGACTAACTGACTAATAATCATATTTTAATTTAAACATAAATCACATCTAAAATTAACCATAGAAATTTAAACAAAATAACTGCTTAAGTAATTTAAAAGAATATTTTAAGCAATAAAATGCAATATATATTTTTGTATAAAATTCATGAAGGTACAAAATATTTTTTTCACAAAAGCAAAAAAGTGCATTCTAACAAAAAATAATTTTTACATTAAAAAAAAATTAAATAACTGAAAATCATATTTCTTAACAATTTACTGTACATGATTGCACTGGATGAAAATAAAATTAAAGGAGAGAAAAGGGTAAAAGATGCATAAACACTAAACCAAAACCAAAAAATAAAAATTAAAAGATAAAGATAGAAGATAAAAATAAAAGATACATTCATGTGACAATTTTTCTGAACAGAACTTTCTAGAGGATTTGTTTTAAAAGAAAATACATTACACAATGAAACAAAAGAAACACAAATTTCATACTATGGCATTCAAGTTTCTTTAAAGTATTCCTATGCAATTTAAGTGAAATGAAACAATAACCAAAGACATTTTATTTTCAGTGGAAACTAAATAATAATATAAGCAAGAGGAAAAGAAATTCCATAAATAAATAATGATATGTGGGATGATGTAAAAAGTAGAGAAAGGCACTTTTTTTTTTTTTTACTTTAAAGTGGTAAATTGTCATTTTAAGAGAAATAACTTTCTTACAACTTGTTCCAAAAAATTTTCAGCAGTTGATTTTAACAAAGATTGCTTCAACAATTTATTTTCATTTACAAAAGCAATAAAGATTTTCATTTCTTTTGAAATATAAATGAATAAAAACAAACAGTTATATTGGCTAGTTAAAAGAAACAACAAATGCTATATTTTTAATTTTATTATTAAAGTGCAAATAAAGACTGTTATTTTTATCTGTGTAATTTTGTTAATTTTTATTGTATACTTTTCAATAATGTTCTTTTCTTATATTTTATTTCCATAAATCGCTTCATAATAGAAATACTGAAGAACAATAAAAGTGAAGGAACTGATTTGACTTGTCACTACTTCCGGTAGCACTACACCAGAAATTAGGAGATATGTTATTACTAGCGAGGGGTATCCGGCGTTGCCCGGGTGTTTTTCGGGGTATGTGAAAAAAACCCGAAGCGTTGACGACGCGCAGTTGGAAAATAGTAAAGTGTTTTAAAAAAAAACAGGTGCGCGTTTTTGATTGACGTGACGGCGATAGGTATTCAGCAGTTATTTTGTGCAGGACAGTTTTGAATAAATGGGTTTGTTTGTTTTTAAAAACCGCTCCCTCGTCTCGAAATGAAAGCTACAGTCTGATATGACAAAGTCGACATTGAACAAACTGGCTCTGGGCCTGTGATTAGAGTTGAGGTTCGCTTTTTTTATACCAAAAACCGAATGCAACGCATGCCGATGCGGGAAATGTGGAATAATGAAGGTTTGAAAATGAATAAAATTAAATAGAGAGGCGAGCTCCGTGGATAATTCCTAGATATTACAATTTATAGATGATATAAAAAGTTTTAAAAAGTTGTGAAGCGAGCAAGCGCTTGTTTGAAAGAAGCCTTTCGTGGACATCGAGGAAAAGCGAACATACATACATACATACATTTTCGCTTTTATATTTATAGAAGAGTAGCGAGGGGTACCCGGCGTTGCCCGGGTGTTTTTCGGGGTATGTGAAAAAAAAACAGGTGCCCGTGAAAAAAAACACGAAGCCTTCACGACGCGCAGTTGGAAAATAGTAAAGTGTTTAAAAAAAAAACAGGTGGGCGTTTTTGATTGACGTGACGGCGATAGGCATTCAGCAGTAAGCATTTTGTATGGGACAGTTTTGAATGCGGTGAATAAATCGGTTTGTTTGTTTTTAAAAACTCGCTCCCTGTTTATTAGAAGGAGCGAAATGAAAGCTACAGTCTGATATGACGAAGTCGACATTGAACAAACGTTACTTAGCTCTCTGGAGACAACTGGCTTTCGGCCTGTAATTAGAGTCGAGTTTCGCTTTTGTTAATACCGAAAACCGAATGTAACGCGTGCCGATGCGGGAAATGTGGAATAATTAACATTTGAAAGTCAATAAAATTAAATAGACAGGCGAGCTCCGTGGGTAACTCTGAGATATTACAATTTATAGATGATATAAAAAGTTTTAAGAAGTTGTGAACCGAGCAAGCGCTTCTCTGAAAGCCTTTTGTGGACATTGAGGAAAAGCGTACATACATACATACATACATACATTTTCGCTTTTATATATATAGATAACCGATTAGAGTTTTAGTCCTTTTGGAAAAGTTTTTTTTTAAAGTAACCAAGAAAAAACGTTTTCAAAATGATTTAAAATTATTTTTTTGTAAATTAAAATCAATTGTTGAAAAAAAAAAGAAAAGTTTATCTCCCTTCATATGATAAGTTGTCACCTTAAATTCAAAAAAGTGTCAGACAAAGGGGTTATAATTAAAAAATAAATAAAAACTATCTGGCTTAAAGAGTGCAATAAAAAGACAATGCTAAGTACAACAATAATAAAAACAACAACGATTATCACAACAAGAACAGAATTGAGAGAGTAAGGCCTTACACTGAACGTGCATTAATGGAGAAAAAAAGATCACAGAATAGGCAAAGTTGTTAACTTACTGCAATGACCAACAGTTGCTGCTGGTAAAAATTCAAACCAATCAACACTATTGTAGTCCATTATATCTAAAGAGAGAATTAAAACCTATCTAATCGACAGTCAACAATAATATTAAACAAATAATAAAAAGAATTATAAAAGAAAATATTCTTCAAGTTTGAGGTTTTTCTCTTTCTTTCTCTCTTCCCTTCTTTTGAGACTGAAAAGAGAAGCAATTTTAGAAAAGTAGCTATTGAAAGAAAATTATTCTGAAGACTCATGGAAATTGATTTCGTTTGTCTGCTTTATGGCATATCAATCCTTTTTTAAGCGGTCATTATATAGTAAATGACGTTTTTAACATTTGAAATAAAAAAATTTAGTAAAAGGTAAATAAATATTTAAAAAAAAATGATTTATGCAAGAATAATATAAGCAACTAAGGCCGTTTAGTGTTTAAAACTGAAAATCTTGCAATCAGTTAATATGCAATTATGCTATACAGGGAATGCAAAATCTATGTCTCTTGAATGAATAAAAATAGTCTGTTGCACTACAATATTTGTAATACGCTGAAAATTGATAACCTAAGGAAAATAAAAAGGTAAGTAGCTTACTGCCACCCAACATAATCCAGGAAAGAGATACTGTTTTTGTGTTTTTGTTGCATGAATCATATCGTTGCAAAAGTGCATTGTTAAAAAATGTAAAAGTAAATAACTGTTTGTTTTATTTAAAGAATATTTAGAATATTACTTTTATGGAAGAAGAGTAATTTTTTTACATTTTGACAGATATTTATTTTTTCAGAATAGAATATTATTATCAACAGGAAATTATACAGATTGATGGAGAAATCACTATGGAATTTCCTCTGGATCCTGTTACTTACTGCATAATGCATAATCACTGTGAAAGAGTTGGACTACAAAGGTTAAAATTTTGTTTTTCTGTTGTTTTTTTTTTTTTAATTTTAAAAATGTTAATTTAATGTTATTGATTAAATTGAATATAGAGTTGTTTTTGATGTTGTGAACTTATATTTTATATTAATTTAAAAAATATTAGATTGTTCGGTTGTTCTAAACAAAAAACTTTGCACTTCATGTATTTTAAAACAAGGATTGATAACCTACAATACATGTAATTATGCGCATCATTACAAGTTGTGCATTGAACCATGGCGATAACAGAAAAAAATTTTTTTTATTTTATTAAATAGGTTTTGAGAAAAAAAATGTATAAAAGGAATTAAAACAAGTTGTGTCGAAATTATAATCTAAAACATAACAATTATTTATTTTACTGATTTGATTACCAATTTGCATATATTAGCCAACATTTGATGTGTTTCTTAAGCCTCATAATAAAATATGAATTATTTTTGCTTAATTCAATAACTAATTATGAATGTAAATTAAAAAAATTGTCATTAAAATAAATAACGTTCATTTGAAATAGAGAAAAGTATTTCTTATAATATATTTTGAAATAAAGATTTTTTAAAAATTAAATTAAAACTAAAATAGTATAGTCATTAGTATAGACACAGAAATAAATATTTTTCTTCTACTTGTAATCCTTTCACATTTATTCTCCATCTACCATATTTGTTTGGTTATCTTGCATTCTATTACAGAAACAGAATTAAGGTAATCAGTAACTTCATCAAAACCACTGGTCACTACACTCAATCACTATCCAGGTTTATTGTCTATGTTCCCTTTAACAAGAGATTTGACACTGTCTATCTGTCCATATTTTAAGTCTCCAGTAATCATGATTGTGGGGATTAACTATTTCCATTTACCAATGTTTATGGTCTTGTTTGATGGGTGTTCAGCTTTCTTTTTGCTGTCCAGTCAGGTCTCAATAAATACTCACTTCTTTCAATATGCTCAACCAGTGAAGATGGTTTGCCCTTATTAGGACATCAAGTTTTGGGATGGTGAATTTCTCAAATAACCCTATTGACCTAATGTTCTGGATTTGATCTGGCTTTATATTACATATCCACCTGATTACTGTCCCATCATTTCTCTGGAGTTGGACAAGGGAGATAGGGCCCAACACTCATTGCCATATAACATCATACTTCTTAGATCCTTACCCTTGGTAATAATTGGGGTGGCTTTTTATTTATTTATCTATTATTTTCATTATGATTAAAATGATTAAAAAAATGAAAAACTGTATATATCTAAGAGAAGATAATGAAAAAAAAAACAACTATAAACTATGAATTTATTCCAGTTTATAGTTTTTATAGTAGAAATAAAAAATAAAAAAAGTAAAAGAAATTTGTTCAGATTTTCTATAAAATGCAAAGTTAGAAAATGCAATAACAAAAACAGTTATAAAAAAACGTGTTAGGTATCCGAAAGCTTTATCTTCATAAAATTAAATGTTTTAATCTAATTAAAGTTTAATTTTGTAATATAATATATAATATCGATTCATTTGAAAAAGAAACATTACATTAAAATATCCAATTGAAAGTATTTTTCCTGAAGTTAAAATATTTGGCATAAAAATCTTTTATACAAAACAACTTTTTGATTAGATTCTTCTTCTTCTAGAGAGAGAGAGAGAGAGAGAGAGAGAGAGAGAGAGAGAGAGAGAGAGAGAGAGAGAGAGAGAGAGAGAGAGATATTGCTAAAGCTTATATCATTATCTTCACCATTTTATGCATGGTCCCAATCCCTAGATAACAAGAGATGCCATTACTTTAAATATTGAACAGTCTTATTCTAAAAAGATTAACCAGTAGAGAAAGAGAAATGCAATATGTGAAAACATGTATGCATTTTATCACACTAATTGGTACTTATTGTTCAAAGTATTACTAATAGAAACCCTTAATATTTCCTGACATTTTCTTACCTAAAGACTTTTCATTAAAGATTTCGGAAAAAATACACAAAACTTCAACATTTTCATTGACAGAAAAAGAAAAGGCTTTCTGTAGTAACTAATGCCATAAACTAAGAGAATGTATAGCTTTATAATATTTATTCGACTAGTACAGTTGCAATATGGTACTGAATTGAAATTATATATGTATGCATATACATTTCATGTATATTATATATAATATATATAAATGTGGTATAATATAGGCACTTCTGCAGTTTAAATCCCGTTTTTCTATAAGTCTCACTTGGCAACACCTGGCAAATGAAGAAAATTGCCGGATTATAGAGAGTGAGCAAATAGAGATGCAAGCAAGCAGACGGCAAAAAATTGGAAGAAAAGAAAAGAAAAAGTTTCATTGTGCTTCAAAGAAAAACAAAAGAAAGGGCAGAGTATCATTGCACTTCAAGCAACAAGTGACAAAGATGGAAAATGAATAAGTCTAGGTTGGAATTTATTTGTAAGTCTCCAGAAACGGTCCTTGTGTTTTGTCAGGAAAACCAGCTGCTGGCAACGGAAGAAAGGAGGTTCACAAAATGTCATCGAAAGTGTATCTTGAAACAACAAAACGTAACCGATCGGGTTAGGGTGGAGGTCAATAATGGCTAGTGTAGACACTGGACCTCCTTGCACCATGCCACCTTTTTCCAGAGGTCCTATCTCTGGCTACCTATAATTATAAGATTAATATATTTGTGGGCATATTATATACACAAAAACCTATGGCGAGAATGCGGAGGGATATTTGCCAAGATTATTTCCTTTGGAATCCTCAGCAGATCGGAGGCCCAGGGCACACAGTTGGAAGTTGAGGAGTCTGTCTTTAATAGATGGAAACATAATGTTGGGTTAGGGTCATCGAACCGCTCTGGGTCTTCAGAGGATATGACCTTGCTGAGAAGGAGGGTTTTCTTGTCACAGTTCCAGACCATAAATTGGAAACCCTCTTTCTAATAATTAAGAAATACATACTGACAAGGACCACAATAGTCTCTGATTGCTGGAAAGCATACTGCAAAGTAGGATCTGAAGGGTACGAGCATCTTACAGTTAACCACAGCCTTAATTTTGTGGACCCTACGACTAGGGCTACCACAAATCATGTGGAGAGAATGTGGAAGGAGGCCAAACAACCGAATAAAAGAGAGTGTGGAATCAACCGTGATCTGCTTGACAATTATTTGAGTGAATTTATGTGGAGACAAAAATTTGGAAAGAATCCTTTTGTGTCTATCATAAATCATATTGCAGAAAGCTACCTGATTCCTTCTACATTCTCTACCAATCTTTCTCAGCCTACTTTGTTGTCGTTGGCTGCTTTCCTTCATCAACTATCACTAAGGAAATAGCCTATCCTCAGGAAATAACAAGTTGCTCAAAAACAGTGTAAGCCTAAGCCACAATAAATGAAAAATACTAAAAATCAAAATTAAAAAAGCATTAAAAAAAAAAAAAAAAAAAATATTTCCAGCAAAAAAAAATGTTTGCAGAAAAATGCATTAAAAAAAAGAAAAAGAAAAAAAATTTTGCCATCGTCAACTACTCCAAACTTTTTTTGGATTGGTAAAATCAAAAAAATTGGTAAAAAATACCAAAAAAATGTACACCTATTTCATTGAAAAACAATTTCACAAAAAATATATATATATTCCCCCTCCAAAAAAATTTTGTTGTCTGTTCCTTAAAACAAAAACAAAAAAAATAGTTTTTCCTTAATTCAAAGAAAAAATAACTTTCCATACACAAACAAATCAAAAAATATATTTGTTCACTAATTCAAAGAAACAAAACTTTTATTACCAAAAAACAAACAAAAACAAAACAAAAAACAGAATACAACACCGTTGTTGCTAGCAAAAAAATAAATAAAACAGTAACATTTATGAAATTATTACTGTAGGTTGTTTGTTTCATTTATTATCTTTTTATTTTTTTCGTCAATGACTTCTGTTCGCTCGGTATAATCTGGCGATTTTCATCATCTGTAAGTGAGACTAACAGAAAAACAGGATTTCGATTGTAGAAGTATATTGTGTATGTATATTGTCACTATTTTTAATTTTGTACAAACTTCAAAACCGAAAGTCAAAGAAATAAAATTGTAGATACTCTATCTAGTTTTTTCATATCAAGGATTACAAATCTCCAGTAGGTTTTGACATAAAATCCCTTCATTTGAAAGAAAGCCACAAAAACCCAGCACTGACTAGTGACAATATCCAGCATTTTTTAGAGTAATAGAAAATGACATATTAAATGTATAATACGTTGTTTTATGAAAGGAAATCCATTAATATTAAACATTTTTATATTTTCTTAGAATATAAATATATAGATTAAAAAATGTAGTCTGAGTTTATAAAAAAAATACAAAGAGCTGTATAAATTGTTTTAATTAGGGAATTAAAGTTAGAGAGCTACACACACAAACAATAATTTTAACATAAAAAGGAAACAATGATGGTTTTTGGTAATAAAGTTTTAATAATTGTACTTATACAATTCAGTAGAGATAATCAAGAAACAAGAGAATAAAGTATGGGATAAAGAATTTCATTAGAAATTTAAAATTTACAAATTTAAAATCCAAATCCTATCACTAGCTTCTAAGGAATATGTGTTTGATCATAAAAAAGGAAAATAAATAAAATGAGTTATAAAACTGGCTTAGTAGTCTGTTATGAAGAACGCTGAAAAATAAATAACATTTTAGTAAATGTTCAGAACAATTATTGTTCAACAAAAATAAAGGAAAATATCAGGTTGAGAAAACTGGAAAAAATATTCACACACATACACTCAAATACACATCTACACAAAGGAAAATGTTAATAAATAATCCAAAACACAGCAAAAAAAGGGGGAGAGGGTAAAACATGAAGAGTGCTACATCGTTTTTATTATGACTAAGTATATCTTTTTTTTTTTTTTTTAAATAAATCACTTATAAATATTATAATACTATTTAAGATATTGTTATTTCAAAATTATAATATGCTAACTATCATATCTTATGAAATAAAAACTTTATCAATAAATATTATTTAGAGATAGTCAAAGTAACATATGGTTTTGGCGAGAAACAAAGTGTAGTATCTGTTTTGATACTACACTTTATCTTTTCTTTCCTCAGCCAGTAGAAGAGAACTCTTTCTAGACTGAGGCAATTTTTTGTTCCAATCCTCTTTGGAAGGAATTGTATTTTCCTTACATTAAAAACAGACTTTGTGCTTGGTTTTGTGAGGAGGCAACTAAATAGTGACATGTGATACTGTGAGTAAAAAGCTCATCTTAGCTTTTGAGTATTTTGAACTGTTTTTAACTGTTTTCCTCATCTTGGATGCTAACATTTTAATGCTTTGAGTATTCTACTCTGTGGCATTCTTCAACTGTCTTTTTGTCATGTTTTTAACCACCCGAGAATCTAAAGTGCATCAGTTAACTTTTTCTCCAGAGACTGAATTCAAACTTTAGACTTTCCTGCTAGGCACAGTGTCAAATGGATAAAGGTTTTGCTTAAGAGTGAATTCTACCATAAAATTCTAATTTCTGTTGAAAGAACTTTGAAAACAACTGATAGCTAAATGGCATGGAATGCAAAACCCGAACTGTCTATTGCCATTGATTAAAGGATTCAATCTCAGGTCCCTATTTACATGCATCTTCACAAGGGCAGAGTTAAACACAAAGTCAGTTTTTAATATGGGGAAAGTCCCGCTTCTCAAAAAGAGCATGCTTGATTGAAACAAAAAATTAAAATTGCTCCAGTCTAGAAAGATTTCTCTCTTTATTGAGTAAGGGTAGAACATATACTACATTTGGATCCATTTCAAAAGCCATTTAGTTTAAAGTTATTGAAGACAACAAAAAACTTTTGAAGAGAATACAAATGTTGAAATGTTATGAAAGTGAAATGCATAACAGTTAGAAACATAAATAATACCATTTCATTAAAATGTTTACTACATTCATTGCGTACTGTAGTATGTTCAGTTCCTTCTGGCAACATCCTCAGAGAGTGTATAGTGAGTTAAGAACATTTACTTTAAATGTTTACCTGCCAGTTCCAGCCTGAAACTCAAACATTAATCAGGCATCTAAAAAGAATCAATGAAAAAATATGCAGACACAAGTCATCTGTACTATTTAATGAAATAGGTCTTCAAGAAAAAAAAAAAAAGAATTTGTAGGAATTTATATTAAACTATATATTATTCATCTTTATTATGGATTATCTTTCCTTTGCTAAGAGTTGCTTCTGACTGGAGCCTCCACAGATGAATGTAAGTGTCCTTATTAAAATTTTAATTTATAGGTTTCTTCACTAACTTCACAATTAAAATCTAACTTCAAATCTTTTCCCATGTCACATAATTAATCTAACCAATCATCTATCAATCCTCAGACAAGGATTACTGACCTTAAATGTCATCACATGCCCTCTGTACTTAATAATTTGCTGCTTCAGAATCAGATATCTAAATATAAATTTAGAAGCATAATAGTGTTATGAAAATCTATGTGCTAATAATTTTTTTTTTGGATTGTTGGATTCCTTTCAATCTCAGGAGACAATGGATATCTCCTTGAATAATAGTCTATTAGCTAAGCAAGGTTTATGCAATCTGTTACTACATCTACCTCTCCTAAGTCAGCATAACCCTAATATTCAACTTATAGCTGGAAAAAGAGTAGATAGATTCGCAAGTGAAAATTATGCAGTAATCCCAACAGAACTTGAACCTGGCATGCCAAGTTTATAGTTTGCACCTCTCATCACTATACCATATATCACTTCATATTTTTGATATCGTATTTATTTGAATAAAATGTACTTTTTACACAGGAACTGCTAATACTGCAAAAGTTAACCAAAATAGATTTTAAAATATGTAAAGAAGTAAAATATCAACATGAGAATCTTGTGGTTTAAACGAAATGTTGAAAACTAGTACATTTTAACAAGAACTTTTGTTAAGATATCTTGTAGAGAAAGGGGGAAAAAAGGTTATTTCAAAAAACGATAAAGAGAAAACAAATCTGATGAAACTAAGAATGTTGTAGAAACTATTAAGGGTTTTCTTTCAGAAAAGGAAAGCTATTCGGAAACAAAGAAAAAAAAGAATACTATTATTTAATAAATGCAATATACACACATATACACACAAGAAAAGCACACACACAAAAGATGATATAACCACTGAAAATGAACAGTCAAATCAAGATTAGAAATTTTGAAAAATATAAAATAAAAATAATTTCACAAATTTTTATCAGGGTGAAAAAAGTTACAGCCATGCAATGAAATGTTAGTTAGTTACTTGGAAAACTTTTTTTTTTATTGTGAGTATTGGTAGCGTATCCCACATCCTTGTCAGCAGGATCATGACCTCTTTTGGTTAGCTAATTCCCAAGCACCAACCTTAAATTGACTCAAAACAGAGCCTAAATTTGGTTAATATTATAAACACCAAAAATCCAATTAACAAGCTTGGACAAAGGGAGGTAATCACATCATCATCATTATTATGTTTTTCTTTACTATCCTTTCTGGTTTATATTTTTACTTCCTCTCTGCCGTTTATAGAAGAAAGAATGCAATTATATCAATTCACTTTGTAGATCACATTTATATTTTCATTGATCTAGGCAGATTAGAAACTAATATACTTTGTAATTTAAATGTCCAATTTGTTTCTTTTTAACAAAAATGTAAGTCACAAAAATGTGATTGCTTATATATATATATATATATATATATATATATATACATGATAAAATGGAAGGAAACTTTTATTCAGTTAAGAACTTCTTCAAAAGGCAAAATAAGAAAAATTTATTATGCAAATAAAATGCAGTATTCTCCATTTCATAATAAAAAGCAATGTACATAAAGATGTGTGCGATAATATAAAAAACAATTCTTTTATATAATTCAGATTGATTCAAGGATTGATTCTAAGGGGAAATAAATTTGAGAGAAAAGTAAATATTCAAACTATTATAAATACTTATCTTCATATATAATATTTTGATTGCAGAAATTCCTCTCTAGATAAAAGTACCGTACGTTTCCAACAACAGATGCCACATACAAATTTATTATGTCTAGATTATTAGCCACTATCTTATGTAATTTTCGAATGCCATTTTAGACATATTTAGTTGTTATAATAAAATTCTACATTTCATCCTAGGAGAAACATCAGCACAACCACAACCATCTTAAGAGGAAGTAGTTCCTATTTTTCCCCTTTAAATAGCAAGTAGTCCTACTACTCTCAGTCATCTCCAGAAGGTATTCTGTACTTCAAAACTGGATCATAAACTGATTAACATAACATAATCTTTCCCTTTTCTGTTTTACAAAAATAATAAAGTCTCCCCCAGAATAATTCCACTCCTGATTGGATGATCTCTGGCCATTCCTATATTCTGGAATAACAGTATTAGCATGTTAAACAAATGCTAATGTATCATTCAAACATGGTGTTGCAAAGATAATTACTTTTGCTCTATGAGTAAATTTCTTGCTCATTCGATTTGTTCCTTTATTTCAGTAATTAATTATATTTTTTACAAACATACGTTTTTTTGAGGTAATTCATTTATATATAATTTATTTAAACCTGCGCGATCTACTGGATTCTCTCACTGTATATATTCTTCCTAACTCTCTCTTTCTCGGTTTGAAGACAAAACAACATTTATTTCTGCTCTCTCTTGCTCGCTGACCTAACAATTTACAATTTTCGTAAACACATTTTTTAGTTTTTCTAAAACAAAAACAAAAATTCTGTTGAGCAAAAAAAAAATAAATAAATAAAATAAAAAATATTGAAAAAAAACAAACTATTTACATCTAGCAATTAACGGTAAAAAAATAAAAATAAATAATAAGTATTCTGTTAATAAATAATTTGCTAAAAAAAATTCTTAAAAAAGTTAAAACATTTATATTTAGTCACTATATGGTAGGTTTTTATTATTTTTTTAGTGTATTTTTTTTTTTTTTTCAGATTGTTTATTTGTTTTGAAATTCTGTGTCTGTTACTGCTTTTGGTTTAATCCAATAATTGTCGGTCACGCCCGATCCATGAATCCCGAGAATCCAGGTCAAATTCTGTAAAATTACCTATTTAGATATTTGCCATTTTTTGATTCTATACCTCAATTGACAGACCTGCATGCGTGTTTGCAAGTTGGGGCCTGGTTTTAGTCACAATTACTGATTTTTTTTCACCAATTACCTATGCTACAGTTTTAACGTAAAATAAATTACATAAGGAATTGAATTTGGTGGAGTATTTTAATTTTCTTTTCTGGACTGATTCTTGAGATTGAGCACACGTTAACTTTTTTTTAGGGGGGGGGAGGTTAACTTGTGCATTAGGTCAACCTCCACAATTTTCTTTAGAATGATTACTTTTAAAGATTTTTGACTATACTAATTAAGAAAATCTCATTTAAATTTTGCGAAGACAAGTACTTATAGAGATATAAAAGCCTGTATTACACACTGTAATTCACTGGGTGCAAGGTTTGTATGCATGCACGATAAACAAATTTACTTCTCTCCTATTGACACTGCCACCCCACATTTTTGTTTTTTAGCATTTGCAGGTGGGTATGCTGACAACGATTATCATGGTTAAATTTGAGGGAATTATTTCTTCACCCCCCCCTCCTTTCAATAAAAAGGGAGTTGTCTACTCTGAAAGCCGTTCTTTACGTCCTAAAATGGGAAGGTTGGTGGTGTCTATTTCAAAAGACGTTCTTAATGTATTTATTTGCTTCCTCACCAAAGCAAATTAGGCACAACGCCGTTTTTAATGTGAGGTTTCTTAATATGGAGTTTAGGATGTCTGTTCCAAATGCTGTTCTTAATATGACAATACTCAAAGAAATGCAGTGAAAAAAGTCATAATTGTTTTGTTTTACATGTTAAAAAGAGACGACAATAAAACTGAAATTTAATTTAATACTATTGGTGGAAGAGTTGAAAAGAAGAGGAATACTTGAAGAACAAACAGAAACAGCTAGGCCTGCTTTAGTGGTGTTCCCACCCTATGCAAATTTTCATTTTCAATTTGACATTTTGTAAAAGTTTGACTTTTGGTACCAGGTTGAAGCTTAGGGTCTAAGTAATAATTTTAGTCCGAGTGGACAACAATCAGATTGCGTCTTCATACATTTCTGCCATTTTACAAAATGCCCACCAACCAAATCTAATTAACGTCGAAATCTTTTCAACCTAGAAACGTAAATTTGGTGTATATACCAAGGTTTTCAAAGTCAAGGAATTCTATAAATCATTTTTGACTACATTAGAGTTTTTTTTGTCTTAAAAAAGCAAATTACACAACATGCGTTATAATACAGTTAGATTCTCATCTTGTGTTTATGTTCATGTATACTGGTTATGGGTGCTAATTATATACTGTGACGGTTGACCATAGATATGTCATTAATAATCTCAAACTGGAGCATCCGACTCATAACAATACTTACATATATTTTCTTTGCTTTCCGTGATGGATCAGGCGATGAAATGGGAGTCGTGCATCCTCTGTCAAAAAAAAAAATAAACCAGGAACTTGTCTGTCCTCTTGAAAACCCAGTTCGTATACGTGAAGCGGAAGCATACAAAGATATTATCAGCTTTGTAAATCAATTCCGAGATGTTAATGCCGCACCTCACCCAAACTTGGAACTTCCAGATGAAACAAGTATGCAAGCAAATCGAGCATCCTGACATAAAATATGCCCTCAGTTGTACAAGACATTAGCACTTGAGTGGGCAAGAACACGGTTACTCCAGTGGCTTGCAACCTCATCGCAAACGAGGAAGAAAATCTAACACAGAAACTAATCGAAAGTTATGTCTCTTCTGTAATGAAACAACAAGGAAAGGTGACCATTCATCCAAAAACTTTTCCTCACCGATGACATCCATGAAAAAGCAGTTTCACTGGGAGAAGATTTTTATCTTCGAATTGTAGCACGACTTGCAGAAGGAGATCTAGTAAGTATTAAAATTAGTTTTCATGTTAATGTTATCATCTCTCATACTTTACTAATGGCAGCATCAATTTTACGTGAAGCAGTTTTGGGTCATGATACTGCTTTCAATTTCAAGAGGTTGTTTCCTGAAGGTTGTGCGGAATCTGCTGTTCCAATAAGGCTAAAATATTTCTTTCGTCAACTGTTTCATGGTCCTAAATCATCTCCTATGAAAGACAATTCCAGGCTAGTTCTCTCCGTGAGTCAATTGACCATGTTGAACATCACTTCTCTTCCTGCAAATCATAGATGTGAACCTCCTCTTGCAGTGTTTTTGTCTTCACAATTGCATTCCCAGACAAGGAGTAAGAAGCTGGTAGAACTGTTACATTGATATTGTCTGAGTGTGTCATATAAAAGAGTGCTTACTACTGAAATTGGCTATGCACAAGCTACTGCTGGAAGAGTGCATGCCAATGCTTATATAGTCTGCCCTAGCAATCTGCGTCATAAGATTTTTACGGTTGCAGCACTTGACAATCTAGATCACAATCCAACATCCAGAACAGCTACATCCTCTTTCCATGGAACAAGTATCTCAATGTTTCAGTTTCCCTAAGTAGAAAATCCAGAGCTAGAATAATAACCTATGGAAATCAACTTCAATTGACTAACATCAATCAAGGGACCAATGCTGCCTTCTCTGTACACATTTGTTCTGCCTATGAATTGGAATCTTGTCACTCAAACCCCTGTTAAAGACGTGCAGCCACAGTCTATGTCGTTATTTGACAAGAAGGAACAACATGAAAAGGCCTGGATGAAAATGGTTCAGGAAAATATGCAAATCGATTATGAAAAAATGCAAATCGATTATGAAAATATGCAACTTATCCTTCAATTATGTGGTCTGCATATCATGCTTCTCGATCAGATGTTGAGAGAAATGTATTGAAACGATGCAACCACTATTTCAGTATAAAGCAGCTACACAAAAATGATTCGACATGGAATGTACCTAATCAAAAAAACAACCGAGTTCCTCACAGCAAATCCCAATCATGGTAGTGGACCAGCCACACTTCGATATTGCCAAGAAAATGCAATAGACTTTTCCTGAATTCTTTGGAGAAGATAGTTTTTTGGTGATATTGGGAGGGCTCCATGTTGAAATGGCTTTGTGGGCAACTATGGGAGATTTCCTGGCATTGCCTTAGCAGTAGCTGCAGCAACATCTTATTTGAGTGCAAATGATCCAATGAGAACACGGTATGCAAGTAGTGCTTGATAGTTTACTGAAACGAGCCTATGAGGGCGGCAGAAATGAAATGAGCTTCGACGACTGGTTCTCTGTAGCTTGCAAAGAGAAACCAACAGTACAGTTCTGGTTAATCATTCACAAGTACGAACAATTAATCTTTATGTTTATTAGATCTCACAGGCAGCGAAAGTTCAAAATTATGGTGGATAATCTAAAAAAAACTTGTGGTTTTGTTCTTTGCACTTGATCATCAGAATTATGCAAGGTGGGTTTCCATATTCATCAGAATTATGCAAGGTGGGTTTCCATATTCATCAGAGACATTGAAAGTTTTCTATCTAGCATTCAAGAGGAGTTTGAAGCAGGTCATTGGATAATAAATCGAAGTAAACATCGTTACTCTTCCATTCTGATTGATCGTGTGAAAGGAGTTAGAGGAGTGATAGGGATCACAGAGAATCCTGAAATGCTTGAATGCTGGATTGCAACTGGTCCAGAAATTAGCCGTGTTTTACAGCAATTCACTGATGTACATGATGACGGAGATCAAGGACTCTCTCACCATGAGGAAGGGAATACATCTGATTTAGGTGTCATGCCACAAATCTCATGAATGTGCTGCAAAGCAGAGGGAATCCATTTGAAGAGAGAAATGCAGATCTAGTTACATTAGACAATAAAGTTTGTGTTGACAATTCTGCTGCCACATTTGTCCATGTCTTAGAATCAAGAGGAAAAAAAGCAGTATAACTACTTTTGGAAGAATGTGCTGGAAGCTCCAATCAAGAAAAACAAATTTCTGCTGTTCCATACGGAGAAAACTCAAAAAAGGACAAAAGTTCAGAAGAAAGTGAAGCTCTTGGAATAACATGCAGATCTGTATGGACAAGCATTCATTATGGTTGATAGGGTGATATGGGTGAAAATTTGGAGGAATTTTTCCATCATGAATCCACCCCATCATCTCCAGCACTTCTGAAAGGTTTATCAACACCTGTAACAAATCAGATTTATTTGTGTGCAAGTGCATGTACTGGACTACCCGCAGATATGAAGCACGTCACACCAGATTATTATGGGGTCGTCGTTATTGATGACAGCGCACTGATCCATTCTCTTCCGTGCACAACTGTCCAAGGAAAAACATTTGATGAATATTTAACCAAAGTATTTTGCCCTCTTGGGCAATATGAGTTAAAAAGAGCAACGAGAGTGCCTATTGTATGGGATCAGTATCGCTCAATGTCAATCAAAACTAACACAAGAGAAAAACGAGTATCTGGTACTGCCAAAGTGGCTGGAAATTGGCAAAACTTTTTGTCTGATGCCAAAAATAAAAAAAGATCTCCTTTCATTCCTATCAACAAGCATTGTACAAACATGATCCAAGATATAAACAGGTTTATATGACTTCTAATGAGCTGGTCCTCAATGCAGGGAATGGACCGCCCATGGGACTATGTAATCACGAAGAGGCAGATACGCATGTCCTGGTACATCTTCATGCCCTCCAACAGTCATCACTGGGAATGGTCTATACTGGCGACACAGATGTTGTAATACTTCTGTGCAACTTTCACCATATCAATGAAAGAGTGAGGTTGTGAGTTACTTTGTTTGCAAAATGTACTCTGGCGAACCTATTACTGATGATACCAATGTTGACCTTGTTCAAATGAGAGATTTCTGTCAAAGGACTCAGGGTGTAGAAAGAATACCTCCTACATGTAATGCACTGGAACAACATCTCAAAAGGAGTGTCTATCAGGCGAGCATCTGGACTACAGTACACAAGTCACTGACACTAGTCCCAAGTCCAAGCAATGATGGATGGATGAAAAAAGGTGACCAATTGGTTCCCATATGGACCACATTGCCCCTTGCTAGGGATGTGTTTAATCTAGATGTAAAATGCACATGCACAAAACACTGCTCATCATGCAAATACAAAAAGACTGCCTTAGTGATCACAGTTATGCAAGTGTCCAAACTAAATGGCCATGGTTGTAGTGAGAATAAGTAATGATTTTTTTGCACTTACCTAATCAATAAAATATCACTAAGAACAATGAAAATAGACTGTTCAGCTTATATTCAAGTTATTTTACAGAATTGTTCAATTGTTAACATGCATAATTCTGTTACATTGTACTATAAATTTTGTCCTGTAATTTACCATTTATGGACAATGAAATACTCTAATATAGTCAAAAATGGTCTTATTGGATTCTTTGACTATTAAAGTCTAATTTACGTTTCTAGGTTGAATAGTTTCCAAGATATCAACATTAATTAGATTTGGTTGGCAGCCATTTTGTAAAATGACGGAAATGTATGAAGGCACAACCTGATCGTTGTCCACTCGGACTAAAATTATTACTTAGACCCTAAGCTCTAACCTGGTACCAAAAATCAAACTTTTACAAAAAGTTGAATTGACTGACTCCTCTGGACCCCCACTACTACCACTGATTTCAATGATTCTAAACAGTTCATATATAATGATAATCTAAAACTTGTTTTTATTCCATTATTCTTCTTCTAATGAACCATTTTTCATACTTTTAGTAATTCAAACTGATTTACGCATTTCCTTAATTGCTTTTTTTAAATTTAAACAGTACCTGCATGTTATCGCCCAAACCATCACTAATTGCCAGTGTCCGCAATTGTTCAGGGATGGCAATGGCCACCAACAACAACCAGAGTTTACTTTTTTGTGAGGGGGGGGGGGCTGCTAATACATGAATAAATTTACAGCTCAAAGTTGTATCATACTATGATTTATTGTCAGTTTCGAAGCAAAGAAAAGTTAACACTTGTTTCTAGGAGAATTGAAGACATGCTTGAACTTTTTTCACTCTTAAACTAACTGACTAATCATTATGAAGTTTTGAATAATGATACTAAGCTTAAGGGTAAGTAATATAGGCTATATTTAATTCAATTCAGTTTTACTGAAAGGAGATGAAAGAGAAGGTAATAGTCTTTTGTATAAAATCTTGTAAAATTTTTATGATTAAACACAAATAATATTTCCAAAATGTCAGTTTTCTTGGAGTATTTTAAAAAGTTTTTAGGGACATAATATGGGCCCACTTGCCATTTGAAAATATAAAAGATTTCTATCGAATCTGATCTATAATCATTAGACACAATGAAGTAAGATTCAATTTCTTTAGCCTTAAATTTTAGCGATTTTCTAGAATCAAAATCATGCAATGGATTTTGGCAAAATTTGGAATAAGGACATGGCTTGTTATCATTATTTGTAAGATATATATATATATATATATATATATATATATATATATATATATATAAATATATATATGTATGTTCATTTGCATAATAACATTTTCTAATTTTGACTCTTCACAAAATTCTGAAAAGAACAAAATAGTAGTATTACATTTTTTTCTCTATATTTTATTATTATTATTTTTTTTTCCCAGATATATGCATTTATATATTTTATTTTCAAACACACACACTTACATATATAATTCCAGAAAGGTTAGTGAAAAAAAAAGAGAAAAAAAAAAAACAAAGCAAAAATGTTGTTGTTGGTTTGTCGTCCACCATCTGGATTGCTTGTCTGCTGACATGATTAAATAGAAATACAATAAGCAGTTAGTACATGGAAGGCTTTTATCAAACCTCAACCCCAAAAACTCATTTTATTTCTGCTCTTGTTCTTGTATCAATAAATAAGCAAGTCTACCAACTTTGCTATACGATGGCAAATATTCTGTCAAAGATTCAACAAGCATGTTTTTTTATAAAAAGAAAATAAATAAATAATAATAATAATAAACTTGGGGAAATTTGCCAGAGAAAATTTTGTTTTGAATATTTATAATATAATTGAATGTTTGAAAAAGATATTTAAAAAATATGAATTGATTTTGATTAACTAGCAAACTGATGAAAATTAAATAAAATCACACATTAGGAACATAAGTATTTTTTTTTCTTTAGAAACCAACTATATTTATTCTGAGACTTAACTTTCATTTTTGTTTTGCCCCTTTTTCTTTACACTATGCAATTCATTTTTGCTGTTTGCATGAGGGTAGATTATTCTTGTTCCCTCATGGATAAAAAAAGGGTTCAGTTTTATATTCTATAGAAGTTCCTATGTTTAACATATAGATTATCAAATTAGAATAGAAGGTAGCCAAAGTAGAAAAGCTGCACCTGAAGAGGTTGGGAATTACATTGGTTGAATCACTGTGAATATAAAAGATTGAAAAATTTATCAAATTTGCCATCAGAAAACATTTAACGTTTAGTTTTCTTTTACTAAATTTAATGATATCACTTGTAATTATCCTAGAATTTGATATTTACGACTTCTTTAGCACAAAAATTACATTTCTATTCTAAATGACATTATCCTTGGAAATTATTATGATTAAATATCATTAGAGATTATTCATATTATTTGGATTCTTCAGACTATTGTTCTCATCTTAAGATTTTCATGTTTTGACTGATGTAACCTCAGACCCTCTTCAGATGTATCCTGTTGAACTCGGAAATATTTATGTCGAATTCAGGGAATCTGCACAGAATTTTTGAGCAGAACTCTTTGTTTAATCCACGAGTGTAGTCTGCCATCATTCCATCAGTCATACTTGGGTAAAAATCTTAAGTAATTCGCAATTGTATTCAGTCGAAGAAGGTCACAGGTTACATTGACCCAAACGTTGTACAAATAACACTCAAGATGAGAACAGGAGTCTGAAGAATCCAAATAATATAAATAATCAAGCCTCATCTAAAAAATTCAGAACTGTAGAATCATTAATGACGTTTTAGTCATAAATGTACAGTAGATACGTTTAATTAATGTTAATGATGATTAATTTAAATTTTTTACTTTAAAGATATTATTGTAGATTGTTTTTTAAAAGTCAACATTTTTTTAATGATGAAACATTGTTGAAAGAAATGGATGTCTTACACAGTTGCATCTGTTCCAACTTCTGGGATTTAACTTCTTTTTTTCATTCTTGAGATAAAGTATGAAGGAAATACCTAAAAATCATTATGTTTTAATGTTTTATTATCTAAAATTTTGCTGACATCCAGAGGCTATAAAGGATATCTTACAAAAAGATCTGTAACCTAAATAATTTTTTTTCTATGCACCCCTCCAATATGGATGCCAATCGATATAAGATAAACAGATTATTTGAACTACTGTTCTCATTTTAGATGTTATTCTTACAACGTTTGAGTCAATATAACCTCCTAACCTTCTTCAGACAACTTATCTAACTCAGGAATTATTTAATAGACACAGGTATATTGCTACCATTCGGCCAACCATAATCCAGTAGAAGTCTTAAGTAATTCTTAATTGTAAATTTACCTTTTGAGGGATTTTTCATCCCAGCACCAAGTCATGGTCTCTGTACAAAAGATATTTCTCCTTAATAGTAGCATTCTGTCTGTGCTTCTGCTCTATGGAACAACCTGCCCAAGGAGGATGTGACAAGTGCTATATCTATGTTTAAACATCAAAACTGTATGTGGATGTAAACAGTTTCCACTTGTTTCTTTACATGGCTTGTTGCACTTGACTACTTTTTATTTTCATAAGTTTGTTTCGATTTAATTATATTTTTAGTATAGCTGATATTGAGGATTGAACCATTAATTTCCAGAAAACTGTCAATTAGAATTGATTATTACTGAAAATTTTATCTGCTGTGCTATGAGTCTACAGGAACAATAGTCTGATTAATCCAAATAATCAATTCTCATCTAAAAATTTTTTAAACATAAGAAACGGATTTTAAAACTGGCATAGTCACTTAATGTTTGTCCATCAAAACGACGAAGACTATCTGATCATCATACATGCGCTGAGAGTTTATTTCAACTGAAGCTGGTTTGTGCAGAGCCAGCTTCACTCTCTCGTACTAAACAGCCTGATCCAATGGAAAGATAGGGTTGAGACAGCTGGAAGCCAGGATGGATGCAGGAGCTACCGGAAGTGTCAATCTTCTCCTACATATGGCGCCTGGTATTTCCAAATGGTTACTAATCTAGTACTGGCCAGGTTCAATATTGCTTAACTTTGGTGATCTAACGACAACTGGTGTGTCAATGCTGTATAGTAACTCACATATGTTAAATAAAATTTAATAAGTTTTTGTGTTTCTAAGAATTGTAACCAAGTATAAGGATTAACAGAAAATAAAATTGCAATAAGTATTAAATATAGAAAAAAGTTTGCTAATAAAAGATTTACAGTGAGTGCTAGTTTAGCAAATTAATTGAGTTAGCAAATCTTATGAGATCTAAGTTCTCATTCTTCTTGTAGGAAAAACAGATGATACCATTCTCCTTATTTAGGGAGTTCTTAAAACTTCAAATATTTATGAAGTCTTTGAATGTTAAATATTAACACATAATTAAATACAACATTTTTTATATCAAATATTCAAAATAGTTTGCAGTTTTCAGAATGATTTGAAATTTGCATTAATTTGGTCAAAATAAAATTAATTTTCCAAACAAGCGAAAGCAGGGATCAAATTTGTTGATTGGAGAGGAAAGTAGTTGAGACAAGAACAAGAGCTCAAATATCAGTTAGCCAATGAACTGATTACGAGCATTGTTAATAAAAGAAAACCGACTCCATTGTCAGCAGCAAGGATGATACAGCTTTAGCATATGGAAAAAGGGAGAAAGGAGTAGGGTGGTAAGAGGTAGGAGTAGGAGTAGGAGGAGGCACGCCCAATACACGCAGCACGGACCTACCTTTCAACTCATTCTGGTAGCATTTAAGACGCTCAATATTGTGAGGATCAGCCAACCAGATGTGCATCTTGATAAACGGTTCCCTCCCTTTGATACTGAGCATTTGCCACGGTTTGGGTTTTGAGAGAAGCTCACTGACTGAACCTTGCGACAGGCCAAGAACGGCTTCTCCAAAAAGCCTCTGCCCTAAATTATGAAATTGCAGAACCTCTTTAACTTTACTGGTCACATCAAGAGTGTCAATTTCAGAGGTCATGGCTGCTATTTCGAACATGGATGTGGGATAACTACTGACGACTGTACTGTTTGGAGTGCCGCCACTGCTGCTCATACTGTTGCTGCTGTTGTTGTTGTTGCTGTTGGTTGTAGTAGTAGTGATGAAGGTGGTGGTTGTGCTGATGGTGCTGGTGGTGGTGGTAGTCGTGCTGCTGCTGGCCCACAATGGGTCAGTTTTCAATTTGGCAGGCAGCGGTGGAGATTGCAGTGGTCCCACCTGACATTGTTGGTTGTCGATTAAACATTCTGAAACATGAGGATACAAGGAAGCTGCCTTTATCTAGTTTTATTTTTTTATATTTCATTTGACCAAAACATGCAAAATATGTCTGAGCAGGTCACAAGCAATGAGAAGTAGTTTCGGATTAAATGATTCACAGAAAGAAAAAGGAAAATCAATTTCTCATTTATTCTAAAAAAAAATGTATAAGTAGATATTTTTAAAACTAATCAATAATTAAATCTTTTTATAAAGTTTTATTTGTCGATTCATCTTCACATCTGTATGAATAAAAAAAGTTTGTTTCTTTTTTTTTCTTTCTCCAATGAATCATTGGGGGGGGCACTTGAGGTTACAGGTTAAAAAAAGATTGTCAGTTGGATGATGATTGCTACCATTAGACAATTGGAAACAATGGGTGGAATAGGCAGAATATTACTCAAGAGGAATTGATTATCCAAGAGGATGGCTTAACAAGTATTCATTTACATTAGACATGAAGATGAGCCTGCTGCAGTTCATAGGGAAGCAGCTACGTGGTATCTTGTTTGATATTCTAGTAAAAAACTTTTGTTCAGGGAAGTTTTGTTTTATTTTTGGTACTGAGAGAGAAAAGAGAAAGTTACTTGCTGTTGTTATAGTTAGACAAGTTCTTATTATAACTATTTTACAAGTAGAGACCTGAGATTGGAGCTCAGTTTAGCACCTTCCATGAGGCCAGCATGATCTCTTCTGTGTAAAAGAGGCTTTAGGGATGAGAAGAGAGCATTCCCACTAGATTTCAAAGTCAGTTTTGTATTTTGTCAAAGTAAGAAAGAGTACCTCAAACAGTACCTCCCCAGACGTGATAGCAGAACTCCATCTTAGGAGTCGATCAAACTTTATGCATTCATTTTCACAATACACCTTAACATGCACCTTAATTTTATGTTGGATTGACTCAAGTGTTTTAAAGTTATTTAACAACTGCCAGTTCCTTTGGTGTTACAATTATGTTTAAAGTAACATTTTCAATGATTTACCATGCGGAGGCTTGAAGTAGCATTTTGATCAGCCTGCCATGCTCAAGTTTGAGGTAGCAAGTCTGTAATGCTTAAGTTTAAAATAGCATGTTAATTAGTTTGCCATGCATAAGTTTGAAATAGTATTTTCATAGGTCTGTCACATACAAATTTGAAATAGTATTTTCATAGGTCTGTCACATACAAATTTGAAATGGTGTTTTCATTGGTCTGTCATGCACAAGTTTCAAATAGTATTTTATTTTCATCATTAAATTTGCAAACTTAACCTATTAGTTTGATTGATGTGTTACTGTTTAATTTGTATTTTGATTGATTAAAGATGAGAAGGAAGAATATGTGAAACACATGTGACAAAAAATGTGAAAAATACAGTGGCCATTGCTAATCTATATAAACAAATACCAATTTAGGCTAAAAACATATTTTTATATATAACTCAGTCCTCATTTTTAATGAGTGATTTTTCTGACAAAGAGAGAAGAAAAAGTTGTATTCTAGGTTGGCAGTATTTTGCATGAACAGTTGGCAGAGGTGTCAGAAATTTTCTGTTTCTATGTCTATCCATGTAGCCATGTCACTAGTAAGGGTGCTGGAGGTAAACGTTTTATCTGAGCTGACGTTATCCGCCTGATAGTCAGGGACCCGAACCTTGGATTAACCACTAAGGAGGCTGCCCTATCAGCAGGTGCAAAATACTGAGTTTAGTGAATTTAGTGAATGGATTCTGGACCATGCTGTAGCTTCTGGTAGGGCCTTTCGATGCCATATTAGTGGGTAATTGTTATGGCTTTACCTTATCATGTTCTACAAAATAAAAAAATTCTTTTCTTTTTCTCTCTTAGTTTCCCCTCTCTGTCCTGCTCTAAGCAAGTCTGACGACCTAGTCCACAAATTTCAAAACTCCATCATGACAAGTTTCAAGAAAAAATACATGATTAAACCCGGATCCCCAACTTCCAACATAGACCCTCACTACCATGTCTCCTTCTCAAACATCAGGGGTCTACGTTTTAACCTTCAATTGCAGGAGATTAAACCAGACCTTTTGTTTCTAAGCGAAACTGGCATTGGATGGACTATTTCCCTAGATGAGTTTGTAATAAAAAGATACTCTAACTTAACTTCTAAATCTGACTCCCATGGGCATGGAATATGTGCCTATATTAAAGATGGCTTTCCATGTGATAGGGACATCTCCAGAGAAGATCCTAACTTACCCTATATGTGCTTCCGGGTTGCATTAGCTCACACGACTGCATTTATATTTACTCTCTATCGCCCCCACAACAGCGGAGTTACTATCTTTAAAAGCATATCTGATAAAATTGACCACATCCTATCTGCTTTATCCTTCAGCTAGCATTCACGTATGTGGAGACTTCAATGTTCACAATGTGGAATGGTTGACTCACTCAAACAAGACCGATGATGAGGGCAGGTTCTGTCATGATTTCTCCATTGCTTATAACTTCACTCAGATTGTTCATGAACCCACCCATGTGCCTGACACTGATGGCCAGTATGAGAGTCTCCTAGACCTTTTTCTCACAACATGCCCTGAACTATGTTCAGTTTCCGTTCTGTCTCCTCTTGGATCTTCCGACCACTCTGTTGTATCAATTAAGATAAAAATGAAATGTAATAAGTCCTCAGACGTACCTCTCCATTGTACAGTATATCGATACACTATGTGTGACTGGGATAACTTCTGTACATTTATATCAGATCTATCTCTGTGTTCCATGTTTAAAAAGGATGTGTCCTCTATAGTATCAGACCTGAATGAATGGTTAATTGTAGGTATAGACCGTTTCATACCCTCGAAAAAGTTCCAGCAAAAACCTAACAACCAGCCATGGTTCTCTTCAGAATGTGCTGCTGCCATTGCACACAGAAATCACTTTTTCCATTGCTTCCAACGTAATAGCTGTATGGAGACTAAAGCCGCTTTCAGAGCAGCCAGCAACCATTGTAAGAAAGGAATAAAGAACGCAAGAGAGTTGTATGCTCAGTCCGTCAAGTCCAAAGTAGGTGAGCAGCGGCTTGGTTCCCACCAGTTTTGGCAAATAGCAAACAAAATCCTGAACAGAAGCGTGTGCTCTATCCCAACTATCATCAATGGACCTGAGGTAATCTTGTCAGCATCAAACAAAGCCAAACTCTTTGTCAAGAACTTTGCAGCTAATTCTACCAAGGCTGCCAACCCCCAATATTTCCTCCTGTATCAGAAAACACGCTATGTGATATACAAATATCAGAACGCGATGTTGCCAAGCTAATCAAAAACCTTGATTCCAGTAAAGCAACCGGCCCTGACGGTATTCCAATCATAATAATAAAAAAACTTCAACCAGAACTAGCGCCCATCCTTGCAAAACTGTTTAAATGTTGTCTTAAGGAGAATTGTCCCATCACCATGGAAAATCTCATCAGTATGCCCTGCATTTAAGAATTCAGGTGATCACTCATCCCCCTCTCAGTACAGACCAATAAGTCTCCTGTGCGTCATGAGTAAGTTGCTGGAATCTGTGTTAAATACAGAAGTAATCAACCATCTCAGCAAAAATAACCTTAGTGACACACAATATAGTTTCCATTCTGCTAGATCTACAGCAGATGTGCTTACAGTTATATCTCATAGGATTAGTAAATCTCTTGACGGAGGCTACCTTTCTAGGGCAATTGCTCTTGACATATCAAAGGCCTTTGATAGTGTATGGCATAAAGGTTTACTTCACAAGATCTCCAACTATGGTATAACTGGAATTTTTCTCAATTATTAAATCATTTCTCTCTGATAGGTTCATAAGAGTAGTAGTTGATGGGCAAAAATCAGAAGCTCACAGTATTAATGCTGGAGTCCCTCAGGGGTCCATCCTGGGCTCAACTCTTTTCCTGATCTACATTAATGATCTTCCAAATCACATCCTTACATCATTCGTAGACATTTATGCTGATGACACTACCATCTATGGTACCACATCTAAAACCGTAAATGACCAAGTTCTCTCTGATTCTCTCTCCTCTGATCTTGAGCACGTGGTACAATGAGGAAAGGAGTGGCTGGTTACTTTTAATGCATCTAAAACCAAGCTTCTATCTTTACATCATCAACGTTCTGATCCCCATCTGGCATCAATTGAAATGAATGACTCTTGTCTTGGGGAAGCCTCAAGTTTTGACAAGCTTTTGGGCTTGACCTTTACTCCTGATCTTAAATGGAACATGTACATCAAATCTGTTGCCAATGCCGCTGGAAAAATGGTGGAATCCTTGTATCAATTCAGTAGATTTCTCACTGCTGATGCTATTCTCTATCTATATAAGAGCCAGGTACGTCCAAGGATGGAGTACTGTTGCCGCATCTGGGCAGGAGCTGCTAGAAAGGACATCCTGCCTTGACATCCAGCCTTGAGTTCAAAATAGACTTCGTAGCCTCGTAGCCGATATCCTTTTCTCTTCTCTGCAACCTCTATCTCACAGAAGAGATGTTGCGAGTTTGTCTCTGCTTTATCATTATTTTCATGGCAAGTGCTCAACTGAGCTTCAATCTATGGTCCTCCCTCGCCAAACTTTCACAAGAAACACTCATCTAACTGAAAACACTATCAATAATTCCCCCCACTCTTTATCTGTGCCTAAACCTAAACGTAGATTCCATGAACAAAGCTTCTTTCTTAGAACTGCATGCCTATGGAGTGGTCTTTTGTTTTCCTGCTTTCCAGCTGACTAAAATATGGTTGTCTTCAAGTCTAACGTAAACAAGTTCCTGATGAGCCATTTCACTTAAGTGTACAAATTTACCAAATTTCGATTACTAACGATTACTATATTGTCCAATTGACTACTGTACACTCTTAACCCTTATTCTTGAATGGTCTCTGGGCTTTGATAAGTGGTTATGCCTATGTAAAAAACCCAAAAAAACTTACTTCCCATAAATTAAATGGACACAAGAATCTGTCTTCTCAAAATGTCTCTTCCAAAGAATGTATTTATGCATATTAACATGTGCTATTAAATAACTAAATCTTGTGACTTTTACCTATCTGATGGCATGCTTAAAAATTGATGCAGAGGATACTTATTTATCAAAGGAAATACACAGAAAATGCTCAACATATATAGAAACTAATTTTTGGAAAGGGAAACAGTGAATTCTGTCTAAATAGATGTAATTCTTATAATAATAAGAATATAATAACATAAAAATATTTTGCAGCATTTTGTCATGGGAAATTTTGGATAAAAATATGCAATCAACAAGGAATTAAAAAAAAATGCTCAAAATATTGTGAATAATTGCAGTAGAACTTGTCATTTTATTATTAATTGTGATATTTCAACACTGAAAGCAAAAAAAGTAAATAATTTCAAATGAGCGACAATACTTGAAAATAAAGATTTAAATCTTGAATTAAAAAACAAAAAGATTTAGATGGATTGGAAAACTGAAATCTCAAAAAATGTTTTCAACCTGATGGAAATTACATTTTTAATTTATTTCAAGATAACAATAGTTTCAATATTTTAGGGTTCTTTTTGATATTATGTATACCATATATTTAAGTGACAAAAATAAAGAACAGATAGAATAGTTGCAACTAAATTGCACAACAATGTTTTACTGAACAAATGGCTTACATTTTAATGCTTAATAAATATAATAAAGATAATAGTAATCCTTGAAAGTATGTTGAATGCATATATGGATATAAAAACATAAATGAATTGGTGAGATTTCTTATTATATAAATTCTTATAATAAAGTTAAAAATAATTTAATATAAACAAATTAAGAATTTGAGAAACAGTTAAATATCATGAAACCCAAGTGATGAAAAAAAATAACGTAAAAAAAAATAAAATAAAAGATTTTCAATTTGATAAAATTAAATCCTCAAAAATATGATGCAAAGATCTTTCAAGCAAACTTACCGGAGGAGCTAGATTCTTGGTTTTGTGAATTACTTCGCATCAATTTATCCGGTGGGATCCGATATTGTGAAGCGACGAGTTTGGGGATTGCTTCTCCATCTTCAAGAAAGATTTGCATGCGAATGAAAGGTTCGCGACCTTTCTGTGTGAGCATGTGCCAAGGCTTTGGCCGTGCCAACAGGTCGCTGACACTCCCCTGTGAAAGACCAAGAACATTCTCACCAAACAGCCTCTGACTTATTGAGTACTGACTCAGAGTCTCTTTGACTTGCTTGACCAAAATGTCTGTGTCTATGTTTGAGTATTTGTCAAACTGCTCTTGTGTAATAGGTGGGAGGACCGCTTTGAGAGGCTTGGTGGATGGCGTTCCAATATGAGATCGTGTCGTTAACGAATTGGCAATATTTTGCATTCGCTGCAAAGGAGACAAGCAGTCTGAAGGCAAATAGGAAGAGAATCTCGACGACTCATAGTTGTCCTGGCCATTGAGCCGCGGCCGGACCAGGCAAAAGGCACTTCCTGTGTGTCGGCCGCTATCGGCAAATGTTGTTTCAGTTGGGGTTTGGGGTGAGCTATGCGGCTTGCTCAGGTCAATTGGACCGTTAGCTTGCAAAGAGTTTTCATCTGATGTGCTATCAGGCGGTTCTGTTTTGATGCTGATGTTATCCTGATGATGATAACTATCATGGAGCTGCTGCTGCTGCTGTTGTTGCATTGGTGTGCTCCGGTGGATATTCTGGGCAATCCGAGCCAGCTCCTGCTGATACATTGTGCTAGCTGCCACATTACCTGCACTTTCAGCTGCCTGAGCCAGTTTGGTCAACTCTTCACGGTAGATACGGGTTACCATCTCTTTTGCTGCCAATTCACGTTCTTTGGAAGAGGCATTTTGAGAAGACAGATTCTTGTGTCCATGCTTTCGCTCTGATGAAGAAGAGGAGGACTCAGTGCGACTTCGAGAAGAAGAGTTCATATTAGCATGAGAGGGGCTGGATCGGCCAGTGGAACTTACAACAGTAGAGGTTCCATTAGTTGTAGATACGGAGGCTTTGGAAGAAGAGACAGAGTTTTTTGAGTGCTCTTTGAAAGTGTTTGATGTAGATACCTGAAATGATGAAAGTAACAGTAATTATTTTGAAAATCAAAAAGCATAAAATATAGGTGATTCATTTTAATGTTGCAATTTGAGTTTTCATAATCATTCATTATCCTCAAAATGATCCATTAAACTTTGGTGATAACCATTTTTATAGCATTTAGTTTTTTGCTTTGTTTTGTTTTTTCTTCATAGGACATGTATTTACTGCTGTTTAAAATATACACAATTTCGGAATTATATCTATCAGGTCAGTTCAAAAGTTTTTGCCCGTTTGTAGAAGAGGTATTTATGCATATTAACATATCACCATGATTAATTTGTAAACTTTTCTTTCAGATTAGTAAAACATCATTCTCACTCCAGTTGAAAATAACTTTCTTGAACCAACAGAAAGGAAGTCATCTTCCATCATGATAATGCTCATCCTCATACAGAATAGCAGTGAATAAAAATCTCAGAGAATTTGGTTGGGAAATCTTGCTTCATCCTTCACATTTTCCTGAACTGGAGTACGATTCCTTTTGAGCATTACAAAACTATTTGCATAGACTTAGCTTAACATCACAATGAATTACATTCATATTTCACATCAAAACCTAAAGAATTTTACAAGTAAAATATTTATAAGCTCGTTGACAGATCAAGTTATAGAGAGCAAAACCCATTATTGTTATGAATAAAAATTTTCAAAACCAGTTGTTTTTTTTTCATTTTTAAGATGAAATTTTAACTCTGTTGAATTTTTTGCATAAATCTAATATATATATATATATATATATATATATATATATATATATATATACAGTAGCTTCTTTTGGACGTTCCTATTTTGAAAATAAATAATTGTTATAATTCTTTTTCTATCTTTTGCAAATGATTCAAATTTTAGTATGTCATTATGGATGATAACAACAGTTGTAAAAATTTCAGCTTTTTACGGTTGTTATTTTTAACAAATATAAGGTTTTAAAATTTTGTCCCTTAGTTTCGGACGCTACTGTATTTTCCAAAACGGTCAAATAATAATTAAAATAGAATGATAAATTATGCAACAGAATTTTTTAGATGAGGATTGATAAGTTGTATTATTTAAACTACTATTCTCATCTTGCTTGTTACTTAACATTTCAGCAAATGTAGGCCTTTGACCTTCTTCAGGTCAAAAGTTACATCAGCCAAAACAACGTAAAAATTGCAATGGAGATGAGAATAATAGTCTGAATAATACAAGTAAATTAGCTTCATATTTTTATGAGAAAATTCCAATAATATGAATTCAAATCATCTCTCATCTATATTTTCACATGCAATTATGGTTTTATTTGAATAAATAAAACTAACAATTTATATTGTTATAGCGATAAACAGGGTACATAACTATAAATAAAGAAAATTAAGAGTTATCACCCTTTACTCTGAGTTAAGGCCCTTTATGGCTGGTGAGTTATAGAGGAAGACGGTTTCAAGATGGTTTCACACTGAACAATCAATATCATCATGTAAATAAGTTAATGCTTCTACCGTAAATAAAATAGGTTAAAATACAAATAAGTCGGTATAATTGTTATTATATTTGTAGTGAAATACTACTATGATGCTGCTACGGTATGCTTCCCTTATTTCTCCCTTTCTCCCTACTCTTCTACTTTTCTCTTCCTTTCTTCTCTCAACGTCCTGGAGGGAGAAAAAAGAGAGGACTGTCCTGGAGGGAGAAAAAAAAGAAATCGCTCTCAGACATGCGGAAACGATAGAAGCATCAAGACGTGACGGACCAGTTTCCCTGGGTAAAGACTTTTATCAAAGAAATGTACCATCCTCTTTGTACCCTATATCTTGAAAACCTTTATCATCAATCCTAAAGTCTCATCGCACTTAATTATAATCAATGTTTTCTTTTCCACAACCGTTCTTTTTCAGCACTCTTGTTCTCTCTGTAATGTCGGAGGTGCCCCCAAAAAAGGACCTACCGAAATGGTGACCCTTTTTCAAACGTTGTTAAAATTTATGGTAACCGCCATAATTTGGTGAAAGCCCAACGTGCGTATATACACGCAATCTTCAATGAACAAAAAACAAAAAAACAAAAACGATGAGAACATAACAGCATTAAATAAAAAGAAAAAGAAGAAAAAGCCTTTCTAAAACTACAGTAAAACCTTACAAAAAAGTATATATAAATCTGCTGTCCAAGAAATGCCAATAATATATATATTTTTGCTATTTTTGTGAAACGGTTTATGCTAAATAAGGCAAAAAAAAAAACAAAAAACAAACGAGAAAAATAAGCAGTAAAAAAAAAAAAAATTTAAATGACTAAAATAAAATCTGGTCTAAAAAGTATTCTGTAACAAAAAAAAATGTGACTTTAAGAATCAATACAGAATCCCAAATTTCATTCTGAAACACACACACACACACACCCGCACACAGAAAAAGGAACCTTCCAGACGCACGTGTGTGAAGCCAATTTTGGAACACGTGTGTGCATCGATAAACTCAGTTTTTTTTCTTTAAAGAACATTGACTATATATTCACACACACACACACACACATATATATTTATATATATATATATGTGTGTGTGTGTATATATATATATATATATATATATATATATATATATATATATATATATATATATATATATAAAAATTTTTAATTGATGCTATTTCTCCAAGCACCTGCTGAAATTAACCTCTGGTGAGTACTTGCTTTTCTCTCTTCTTACTTATCACACCCTTTAGTCGCAGCTACAAATAAATAATAATAATAAAAAAAAAATAATAATAGTAACTAATAATAATTATAGGAATAATAATAATTAATAGTAGTAATAATAATAATAATTAATAATAATAATATTGGACGCACAACAGGTTAGCGTAAACTCCCCACAATTTATGGAGACGAGTGTCAAGGGATGGTTTTCGATAATAGAAGCTCAATTCCATCTCAGAGACATTACGAGCGATGATACTAAGTTCTATATGGTTATCAGCGCATTGCCGCCTGACGTGGTAGCAAATATACCTCCAGCAATTCTGCAGTCGCTAAACTATGCAAAGTTAAAGGAGTCTGTGTTGTCTGCATATGAAAAGACCAGACCTGAACTCCTGAAGAAGTTGATGAGGACCACTATGTTAGCTGGTCATCCGTCATTATACCTCCAGGAGATGGTAACGGTCGCACATAGAATAGGGGCAAGCAACAAGATAGTGCGCCATAAATTCATACACACACTTCCGAAGCAAATCGCCCCAGTAATAGCAGCCCACACTGAAATGCAAAGCGATCTGCATTACATAACTGTCTCCCCGAGAGTTTTGCAACAATTAATACGTTATTGAAACGACACTCCTTGTTATGCAAAATGTCCCATGACTCTTACTTGAAAATACCTACAGCTTCAACTCTATTCGCACCTACTGAAAACCTGCCCATATATCTATTCACCTAATTACGCATGACTCCAAACTTGCTGTCTTATCCATACTATATTGCACTTACATCTTAACCCTCCTATCATCTAAAATAGTTTGGGCACAACTCGTAGCTCAATTCTTAATACCTACTCATACTGTAACATTGTCCTAGACCTAAGCTAACATAAATAAAATAAATAAAAAGGGTAAGACTAAAACCATATTATCTCCTCCCTAACAAGCCTTCTTACAATCATAGATGCTTACACTGCATGAACTCCACTCACCCCCTTTATCCATTAAAAATTAAATAGCAATGCCCTAAATCACTTTGAGGAGTGTCAGCAGAGATATAACCCCCACAAACTAACCCAGAGATATAACCCCCACAAACTAACCCAGTAACACTAACCACGCGGGGTCGCAGAAATACCTGGATTAGAACCTAGGCGCGGAGAAAACCCTCTCAGTGCTGATGGACCCAGTAGGTCTTGCAAGATCATCCGTCTAGGAGAAGGAAAACTCTGAAACTAAACCAAAGGGGAGGGAGGCCTCTTCAGTCTTGGATGACAACCTTCCTAGAGCTGGCGACTCAAACAAATTCACCGGTTTGCAAACCTAAACTGCTTAAGGAGTAGATAGGTTCTGCCTATCGCCCGGCTTCCATACTCCTTCTTTGCCTATTAGTCAAGCACAGAGACACTATCTCTGTGATTCGACAGAAACACCCAGCGGTAGATCTTGTTTCCTGGCTAGGGCAACGAACGCCGTTTTTCCCCATTCCCAGCACGCCCCACCCCTAAAACTGAACATTTGGGAGTGCTTGAGTATGAGATATGCCTGAGCAATTAGATTGGGTTGACCTTCTTCTAATGGGTTGAGGGTACCGGATTGAAAGTTCCTGGCTGCTGTTCCCGACTGGTAGTACAGGAGCCCTAACTCTTTGGTAGTGCTTAGAGCGGCTGCTCCATCAACAGTTGAATAATATTGGGTTGTTTGTAGTGCCATGACGCGCATGGAAAGGGACCCTGCACTCATCCCCGGTGGGCTTTCCTGAGGCCACAATCCTAATTGGAGAAAGGTCAGCTGATGGTCTACTTGTTATGCATGTCTGATGCTCTGCATAACCTCTTGTTTAGCTCCCCCTTACCTAAACCGAAACTCTTTAAAAAAAAATATGACAACAGTACAATCTAAAAATAAGCTTAAACCAGGCTTAGGGACAAACAAATTCAACTTGCCTCCTCCCTTGAGGCTCGCATTCACAAATATCCGTGGGCTTAGAACTAATTTAGTTGATGTTGAAGCATTTCTCTTAACAAATACCCCGGATATCTTAGCACTAAGTGAGACTAACCTACACTCCTCCATTCCCTCTAACTACTTTAACATGCCTGGATATTTCCCACTCTGCCATAAGGACTCTGACAGACACATGCACGAACTTGGAGTTTACATTCGTAATACCCTCCCCGACTAGAGAAACAAACCTAGAAACAGATGATCAAGCCTTTATGTGCTTTAGACTAAACATGCAACACAATATTAGCTACTATTATTTTCTCTACCGCTCTCCCTCGACTCAGGACTGCACCATAATAAACAAAGTCTCTGACAGCATAAACATGGCACTGTCCCTCGACACTAGCGCACAAGTACATGTATTTGGTAACTTTAATGTCCACCACAAAAACTGGCTTGGATTCTCTACTTACACAGATGCAGCGGGCAGCACAACTCATAGCTTCACTATATCTCACTCCCTATCACAAATTGTTACGTTTCCAACCTGTTTCCCTGACCAGCAAGAACAACACGCATCACTTCTAGATCTGTTTTTGACCACAGTTCCCGATGACTGCATAACGAAGGCCCACAGCCCACTCGGGAACGCTGATCATGCAGTGATAATGGTTGAAATCGCCCTAAACTCTAGAGCCAAAACTGAAGAGCCAGTGCTCAAAACAACGAGATATTATAAAAAGGCTGACTGGGAAGCCATCAGAGAAGCCCCATGGAGAAATATTTTTTCTCTCCCTGCTGAACAGTGTGCAAACGAGACCACTGACTGGTTCAAAACTGCAATCAAAGCGCATGTGTAAATTTTATAGCAAGCCCCACTCTCCCCAATGGTTTACGTTGACTTGCGCAACTGCCATTGCTCAAAAACAGCATGCATACCGTAGGTTTAACCGACATAAGTCCAGTTCAAACAGACTGAAGTATATAGAAGCTAGAAATAACGCTAAGAAAGAAATAGCGACAGCTAAGAGAGAATTTACGGAAACCACTAAAAAGCGCATCGAAGCACAAAAACTAGGAACTCTAGACTTCTGGAAAATCTACAACAGTGTAATAAATAATGGGCAATCAACAATTCCCCCACTAACCAACAATCACGAGGTTGTCTCCTCAGCAACCGACAAGGCTAACATGCTTGCCAGTCGGTTTGCCTCAAACTCCACACTGGACCCTTCCAACCACCCCCTACCTGACTTTCCTATGCTGACAGACGCCACGCTAGACGATTTGAAAACCACCCCTGCTCAGGCGCATGCTATCATAAAAAACCTTGACACTTCAAAAGCATGTGGACCCGATCTTATCCCAGCTGTGCTATTAAAAAAGTGCTCAGCCGAAGTAGCTCCAGTTCTCTCCAAACTCTACAACAAATGCCTTAATGAAGCTTGCTTTCTGGGCTGTTGGATAACTGCTTCTGTTGTACCAGTATTCAAGAATTCTGGTGAAAGGACTGACCCATCAAATTATCGCCCTATTAGCCTCCTCACACTTTTTGCCAAAATATTTGAGATCTTAATTAACCATGCTCTAGTCCATCACCTTACAGATGTTAAACTTCTGACTGACAAACAATATGGATTTAGACAAGCCCGTTCCACAGCAGACATCCTAACTGTGATCTCTGAACATATATACCAGTCACTGGACAAAGCGGGGGAGGGCAGAGCGGTAGCTAGATATATCTAAGGCTTTTGACAGGGTATGGCATGAGGGTCTCCTCAGGAAAATCAGATCATACGGCATAACATAATTAAATCCTTCTTAGACAAGAGAAAAATCCAGGTTGTCCTCGACGGTCGTACATCTAAACAATATGATATGAATGCGGGGGTGCCCCAGGGTTCTATCCTTGGACCTCTATTGTTCCTGATATTCATAAATGACCTCCCCGACAAAATTGCCTCTGAGATGGGTATATATGCTGATGATGGCAGGCACGACAGGAAGACGAATGAACACATTTCTAAAGAAATGGTAGAAACACTAGAGGAAGACCTCCAATCTGTGATGGAATGGGGACAAAAGTGGTTGGTCGCGTTCAATGCTACCAAGACTAAACTAGTTTCATTCAATAATTACAAGAAACTCTCTCTACCACCTATAGCAATGGCCAACGACTTTATCTGAGAGTACATCTTTCAAACTCCTTGGCCTAATGTTCACAGGAAACATGAGTTGGAACAATTACATTGAAGGCATTGCCAGGGCCGCTGCATGAAAGGTGGGTTCTCTCTACCGTGCTAGAAAACTACTAACACCCGAAAGTATCCTGTACCTCTATAAGGCCACCATTCGCCCATGTATGGAGTATTGCTGTCACATCTGGGCTGGTGCATCTGCTACTAGTCTCTCGCTCCTTGACAAGGTTCAAAAGATAGTCGCAAACCTGATAGGCCCTGAACTGGCATCTAAGCTTCAGCCTCTATCCCATCGACGAAATGTTGCATCCCTCTGCCTTTTCTACAAGTATTTTAGTGGTGAATGCTCTGACGAACTGCAATCACTTGTGCCCCCACGACGTGAGCACCCTCAACAAACCCGACAGGCTGCTAAATCCCACCCCCACACTGTAGAGATCCCTAGATGTAAAAGATCTTTTTACTCCAATAGTTTCTTCCCCAGAACCACTAGACTCTGGAATTCCATTCCAGGTCTCTGCTTCCCCAACAGTACTGACGTGCAGAAGTTCAAGTGTAACGTGAACCGACATCTTGCTGCCCAAATCCCTACATAGTACCCCAGTAGTTGTTGCCCCCGATAGTAGCCCCCTACACCAAAGTCGCAATTTGCCTTGTTTGGGGTGAAAATGTAAGTAATTAAAAAAAAAAAAAAATGCCATTAACGGAGTTGGGTCAACTATCCGACAACTTGACGCCATTAATAGAAAATACGTTAGTATTTCAGGCGGTTGAGAGTCGAGCTCGGACAAACGACCATATTATCACCAGACAGTCTTGTGAAACCATTCCAGCTGGCCTATGTCCATATAGAAGGAAACAGCGGCTGAAGATATGTAGAGCCCATATATATTTTGCGGAGGAGGCTCGTACATGTAAGGCATGGTGTAAGTGGCCAAAGAAAATGAGTAGCTTACAGACTCTGCCTAATCCTAACCCTTCCTCCCGCCACTAGTGATTCGGAAAACTAGAAAGGCAGATAGCGTTTGCTCCAGTAGTGCCGCCGTTATTAGAAGTTTCTGCTAAAATAGGAGCCAGTGTTTCCATTTTACCACATTCCGTAGTAAATGGAATTACTCTGGAGCCTGTTCATATCTCTACCGCTAACGGTGAAAGCATAAAATGCTATGGTCAGACAAACCTCGAAGTTAAGATACCCCGTTTGAGAAGATCTTTTCAATGGAGTTTCGTGATCGTAGATGTCACTAACCCTTTGTTAGGATTTGACTTCTTAAACAAATTTAACATTATAGTGGATTGTAAAAATAGATCCATCCGTAATAACGTAACGGAGCGTAAAAATACAGTCAATGCAGTAACGGGAACCGATGCTGTAGTGATTAACAAAACAGACCTAGCAGATTATGTTACCGAAGTAATAAGTAAATATAATAATGTGCTTTCACCAAATAGCGACACAAACAAAGACTATGGTGGAGTGTATCACAGGATTGATACAGGCAGCCACGTACCAGTCTTTGCTAAAGCCAGACAACTTTCCGGTCCTAAGTTAGACGCAGCACAGTCAGAATTTAAAAAGTTACTAAATACGGGAGTTATCCAGCCTTCCAGTAGCGAGTGGGCAACCCCTTTGCACTTGGTGAAGAAGCTGGATGGGTCATATCGAACATGCAGTGATTTCCGTGCGTTAAATAGCATCACCAAAACAGACCGCTACCTAGTACCAAATATAAATTCCTTCTACACACAGTTAGCTAATAGACAATATTTTTCCAAATTAGATTTAACTGCAGCATATCATCAGATTAAGGTACACCTTGAAGATGTGCCTAAGACAGCAATAGTGACACCTTTTGGTTTGCTTGAGTTTAATTACATGCCATTTGGTTTAAAGAATGTTGCGGCTACATTTCAGTGTTTTATGGATAAAATATTTTTAAAATTAAATTGCATATTTATATATTTAGATGACATACTAGTTTTTAGCGAAAGTGAGCAACAGCACAAGGAAGATTTAGATAGAGTATTTAGGATCCTTAGTGATAACAATTTAAAGATTTCCTTAGATAAGTGTGTATTCGGAGTACTAGAGTTAGATTTCTTAGGTTTTCACGTAAGCAAAGAAGGCTTGTTGCCTACTTTAAAGAAAATCAAAGAGTTTGAAAATTTTCCGATACCTAAGGACTCAAAAAGCTTATGTAGATTTCTGGGGATGACAGGTTTTTACCGCATGTCCCTAATTATGCAATAATTTTACCACTATCCGAACGGAGGAGGTTGGATCCTGAAGCAAAGACCGAACTTAAGGAGGAAGAAACTAATGCCTTCAAAACAATAATAAGCAAATTATCGGAAATTACGGCTTTAGCTCATCCACAGTCTTCAGCTACAGAATACCACTTAGTTACAGATGCTAGTCAATACGCCGCTCGTGCTGCATTACACCAGTTGATAGATAAGAAACCAGTACCTATAGGTTTCTTTTCCAAGAAATTTTCTCAAACCCAAGCCAAGTATTCCATGTTTCACAGAGAGCTACTAGCAGCTTATTTTTCAGTGATACATTTCCGCCACCTCATAAAAGGTCGTCACGTGACATTATTCACTGATCATAAGCCATTATGCGGAGCCTTTTATAGTCAGACACCAGCAAAGTCAGATCGACAACAGCGACACTTATCAGTGCTTGCCGAATATATTGCTGACGTGGAGTACATTAAAGGAGCTGAGAATATAGTTGCAGACTGTATGTCTCGGCCTGCATTAGCTGTGCAGATAGATGCATGCGACTTGGCTGAAATAGCCCAGGCACAAAAAGGTGATGACGAAATAAAGTCATACACTAATTTGAAAGAATACTGTGTGTCAAGCGAAGTCGGCTCAGTCCTATGCGATACTTCAACTAAGTATCCCAGACCATTTATCCCAAAAGAGCTTCGTCAAGCTATTTTCAACAGTTTACATAGCTTGGCGCATCCTGGTATGGGAGCATCTATAAAACTGGTCAAGTCCAGATACTTTTGGCCTAGTTTAGATAAAATGATTAAACAATTCTGTGCAGAAGGTGTAGTGTGTCAACAATCAAAAATTCACAGACACACAAAGTTTGCAGTCCAAGAATTCGAGTTACTATCTGCACGTTTCCAGATATCGATATCGTTGGACCCCTGCCCTTAACGTGCAATGAATCCGACCCTTACCTGAGCCCTTACAAATATTTGCTTACTTGCATCGATTGTGCAACTCATTGGATTGAAGTATAGCCTATGACTGAGATAACTGCACAGTCGGTAGCAGAAGTATTTATCAATGCATGGATATCTCGATTTGGAGTCCCACTGCATGTTGTAACTGACAGAGGTAGTCAGTTTGAGAGCGAATTGTTCCAGAAATTAGCCAAGGTAGTAGGTTTTTACTGATTGAGAACAACTTTGTATCACCCTCAAAGTAACGGGGTGATCGAAAGAGCACACCATACTCTTAAAGCGGCAATAATGGCTCAAAAAAAATCATGGATGAAAGCGATACTGGTGATTCTGCTGGGTATACGTAGCACCCCTAATGAATCAGGCTTTTCCCCTTTTACGTCTGTTACTGGAGCTCCGATATTGATTCCTCAGCAGTTGATACACAAGCAGAGAATAGGAGAAACTCCAGTTAATAACCAGTACATACGTAATTTATGTGAATGGATGTCCCAATCAGATAAGCATTATCAGATCGATATGAACAACGGTACTCATACACATGTATCAATAGATAGATTAAAGCCGTACATAGAATCAACTAGTACTAATAAAATTAGACCGACTGAGAAGGTACAGACAAATGACGGTACTACTAATGATAAACTTATTAAGACAGATGATACTTTATGGTAACCGCCATATATTCAACGATCCTGACGTCATATTTCTCCAAACACAACAAACTTGGTGACGATTATGAGATGAGATTTCTTACTAGAACTCAAAAACAAAAAATGCCCATGGTAACATAAAAAAAACAAAACTTTGTCACAGAATTCTTTGGTGCACAAACGAAAAGAAAAAAATCTTTTGCACATAATATTTTTGTGAACAAGAAAAAAAAAAAAAAAAGATACCTTTCCCCACAATAATTTTTTTTGCGAACAAACAAAAATTTGTGCATGAATAAAAAGAAAAAACAAATTTATGTCATGGATCCAAATTTACTGGATAAAATATTGCGGAACCAGCAGAATTTTTAAAGTTTAATTAAAACTTTGATGGTACAATTTCACAAAAAATTATTAGAAACACCAAAATCAATTCTGACACCATAGCAAGCAAAATAACGGATTTTTTGTTCAATCCTGATTTAAAACAAACATTTACTGCTTGGTATGTACAATGGAAGGATACTTTTGAACATAAGTTCACATCCATACAAGGAGATCGCATTTGCTACTTCGCAAGCTGGGCACAGAAGAACATGAAAGATATACAAACTTTAACCTTCCGAAAAAAAAAAAAAAAAAAAACCCTAGAAGATTTGACATTTTATAAAATGATAGTACAGTTGTCAGACATTTTTTGAGTCAGCATCATTATTTAATATTTGTTATAATTGCTTGAAATTAAAGAAAAATGTTAGATATTTTTGTCAAATATGCTGGAATTGTTAATCTACAATGTGAAAATTATTGGCTGAAATCGCTGACAGAGGATCAATTCAAATGCCCCATTTTCATCGCAGAGTTACAATATCCAGAAGATACGGAAATTTACACACATCTACTGTCTATGGTTGAAAAAGACAAAGAAATGACACTGCAAATCTTAACCACAGAATGTCAACAGATAATAAGTCTGAAATGAGACACAGTTATGGTACAACAACAAAACCCTTCGGCTTCAAACCCTATAAAATCATTAGAGAAATCCCTGACTGAAAGCAGAAAGAAACCTCTAACACTCTGTTGGCCATGTGAGGTGATGAATTATGCTCATTTTTGCCCATTTAAACGACACACATATGAATATCGTTCACATCAGAAGCACAAGGACCAACTATAACCACTACACTTCCAGAATGAATACTGTACAAACTAAAAGGCAAAAATGCCAGGACGTTTCCAGAAAGCCACGTCAAATTCAGTTTTTGCCACTTTCAACATAAATTTTTGAAGCTTGGAGAAAATATACACTTGTTGATATAAACAATAAGCCAGTGAACTTTCAGGTCGATTCTGCTTCGGATATCATTTTAATTTTATGTTCAACATGGGAATTGTTGGGAAAACCAACTTTTAAGAAGACAACTCATGTTGCTTGTGGTGCATTGGGGAAACAAGATACAACCAACTGGTAAGTTGACATGCAATGTCTCTTTTAAATGTTAACAATTTCTCTTTTAAATGTTAACAATTTCTCTTTTAAAGGGGAAAAATTGCAGGTGTGTGTTATGTTTCTGATACATCAACCGTGAAAATTGTTGGTTTGGATTTTATTGAAGAACTTGACCTTTTCAATGTTCCTCTAAACTTTATTAATATTAAAGCTGCAACCAATACTAAAACACATTATAAGAACATACATAAGACAAAATTCAGCAATGTTTTTCAAGAGGGTCTTGCATGTTGTTCTAAATTTAAAGCGACTTTAAAACTGTAGAGCCAGTCTTCAGACTAACTGTTGTGGGGTACAAATCACTCCTATTTCAGAACTAAGTTGAATCAACCAGTCCTATGAATACCACTGGTTTCAAAGACAAAAGGGAGACAGTCATACCATGTTTAACCGCATGCTACGAACACGTTCCTCTCATACCATTTTAGTGGCTCCTGTATTCTTTATGATAAATAGATATTATATTTTATACATTTTACATTACTTGTGGTTTCTTTCATTTTTAACCCCTAGCACAAGAACTGGCTGACGAGGACGATTCAAGAACTTCCCGGATCAATCTACAATAATTGCTAACAATAATGGAATGACGAATACTCAGGCAAGGATTCACTCTAAAAACCAGCCATTAGAAGACAGCATTTGATAACCAAAAGGATTCAAGAAAAAAGAACACACGTGGATATTCAAAATCATTTTTTCCTACACTTGGGGGAGATCCGAAACTTCCAGAGTATTTATTTTTCAAAAGTTTGGTGAAGAATAGGAAAAATTACTTGTCTACATTGGGGAAAAAAACCAACATTTGAGCATAAAAATCCACAAATATGGGATAAAGAACATTTTGGAAAAGGACAACAATTCTGGCCGAAAAAAGGATTTTACAAAGACGTCGTCAAAGCCTTATCTTGCTGTTAAAATAGCTACTAAAAGAGAATGTAACTACGAGTTGAAACCAACCCCATACGACCAAGTACGTGGAGAATTATTACTACTGAATTAACAAGACCAAGTTTTCAGTAAGTACAAAAAAAACAAAAACTTTTTTCCATCTCCATAAAAAAAGTAATATTGAAAAAAGACTGTCATTCTAAAAGCATGTCTTGCTAATACGTCATATAGATAAACCGCATTAGCGTTGGAAAAAGAAAAAAAAAACTCCTGCAAAGGTAAATAATATATTTTATTTTATTGGCTAAAGCGAGTATTCGCTGGTCGACGGGACTGCACGTTGAAGAAGAAAAAGTGATTTCACGAAGCACGACAAACAAAGTGTTAACGAGAAAAGGACATTCTTTTTCACACAGAAATCAAAAAGAATGGCCAATATTAAATAAAAGAATAGCCAATATTAATAAAATAGCCAATATTGAATTAAAGAATAGCCAATATTAAATAAAAGAACAGCCAATATTAAATAAAAGAACAGCCAATATTAAATAAAAGAACAGCCAATATTAAATAAAAGAATAGCCAATATTAAATAAAAGAATAGCCAATATTAATAAAAGAATAGCCAATATGAAATAAATGCTATAAACTCCTTTCCACAGATAAGTAACTAATTCTCTTTAAGGAAAAAAAGAGGAAAAAAATGTGTACGATCAACAGGGAATTGAACCCATTACCTACACATTGCAAAAATTGACAAATGAAAAACAAAATCTATCGCTTTCTGTATAAATGCAAACGCCAAATTATTTTCTCAGACAAATTGCCACACGAGGAAATAAATATATGAAATATTCGTTAAATAACCAGGTACGAATTTTGCAAAGGTTTTATTTCTATAGGAAAAGTAAATCAACAAACTCATTTTGTCATTAAGTAATTCCACATCGTTAAAAAAAAAATGGACGATTTTGCAAAACACATTTTGGAAATAGTGAAATTCCAACAAAGTCAACAATTAGAGCTTGAAAAAAGATTCCGAGAACAGCATTTGCCAATACAAAAACAAAACAAAGAGAAACAGTTAAATTTAATACAATATTTTGAGGAAAAACAAGGAAGAAAAAAATGAACAAACAAATATTGGAAAAGCAGTTAGATTTAATGAAATTCTTTGAGGAACAACAGGAAAGAGAAAGGAAAGAAATGAATGAACAAATATTGGAATTGAAAAAATTACATTTAGAGCAACAAAACCAGTCAGAAAAAAAAAAATGGATTTGATAACGCAAGTTTTAGTGAATAAGGACAGCGGAGAAGAAACCAGCACGGCTTTTTCCCGTAATGCAATCTGGTCAGCTATTGATACATTTCACTATGCTCCTGAGGAAGACCTAACGTTTGAGGCATATTTCAGAAGATTTGAAGATCTTTTTAAAATTGATTGCAGTGCATGGACAAATCAAAACATATCGAACATAACAAATTCGTGGACTATATTTTACCAAGAAAAACCAACGAATTGTTGTTTGACGAGACAGTCAAATTGTTAATGGAGTTGTACTGTCCAAAAAGAAGCTTTTCTCATAAAATATGGAAATGCATGAATCTTACACATAAGGAGAGTCAGGACTATACGATTTTTGCGTCTATAGTTAATAAGCACTGTGACTATTTCAAATTGTCGTCATTAACGGCAGACAATTTCAAATGCTTAATATTCACAAAAGGTTTGATAGCAACAAAAGACGCCGATATAAGATGTTGTGCTCAAAATAAATTGGAATTAGAACCTGATTTGACACTTCAGAAACTGGCTGAAGATTGTCAGCGGTTTGTGGCAATGAAGCAAGATTCCTGAAACATAGAGGAAGCAGGTATCACTCACATTAAAAAAGATGCTTCAAAAATAAAGGACACCTGCCCGCCAGCAATTACCAATGAAGAGGCAAAAAGAACCCTTCACAAAATTATCAGGATAGACAAAACATAGGACCCCTTGTAGCAAATGTGGAGAACCTCATGGGTACAATGCACGTCAATACCTAAGGAAAATAACATGTGACCTATGCAAGTGAGCAGGGCACAAGGCCTCATATTGCAGAGCAAAAGTAGAAAAAAAGAGCTACGTAAAAACTGCAAAAATAGACCTTTCACCAACAGAGAACATAAGGAAATACGTTACGGTGAGAATCAAAAATAAAGAAGTAAAACTGCAGCTTCATTCAGGGTCGGATTTATCAATGATAAATTTTCACACGTAGAAGAGATCAGGAAAGCCCATGATGACAAAGACGAATAAAGTCGCAAGATTGGTGAAAAATAAATTTTGAGGGTGAGGTAGTTATTAATGTGTCACTAAAAAGAATGACAAAAACGCTAAAAGTTTTTGTCCTCCGCAACAAACTTATTCGGAACCAATTGGATTCAGAAATTTGAATTATGGGACTTGCCAATGAGTGGTTTTTGTCACAAAGCCGAAAACCTAACGGCCGAAGCCAACAAAGTCAAAAAAGACCTTAAAAAATCTTTCCCAAGTGTTTTCTCTGAAAAGCTTGGATGCTGCACAAAAATAATGGTGAGATTCGAATTGCTGGATGAAGCAAAACCAATATTCAAAAAGCTATGGAGCGTACCTTCGCTTCGAGGGAAAAAATTGAAAAAGAATTGGAAAGACTAGTTAACACTGGGATTTTAACGCCTATTAACTATAGTGAGTGGGCAGCCCCCCCCCCATATACGTGAAAAAAAAAATCTAAAGAGATTAGTGTGGACTTCTCGACCGGATTGAATGCATCGCTCAAGGACCATCACTACCCACTACCAAACCCAGACAAAATATTTGCTAAGTTAAATGGCAGAAATTTTTTTTCTAAAATAGACTTAAGTGATACCACAAATACCAGTAGAGGAAGATAGCTTGAAACTTTTGTGTATCTCAACACACAAAGGACTTTATAAATTCATTAGATTAGCATTTGGTATAAAAGTAACACCTGCAATTTTCCAACAGGTAATTAATACTTTGCTAAGCGGTTTGGATTTTGCAATAGGCTATCTGGACGATATTCTTATGCGTAGTCAAAATGTTGAACAACATAGAGATCATGTATTTCAAGTGTTTGACACAATAAAAACATTGAAGGAAGCAAAATGCGATGGGGGGGGGGGAATTAAATACCTGGGTCATATCATAGATAAGGATGGGAGGAGACCCGATCCAGACAGGTCCACAGCTATAAAAGACCTCATAATGTAATTACATTGCAGAGTTTTTTAGGGCTCGCGAACTATTATCAAACATTCATTAAGAACATGCATGAATTGCATGCGCCATTGAATGTACTAATAAAAAGCACAAAAAAATGGGACTGGACGCCTGAGTGCCAGGCAGCGTTTAAGAAATTAAAAGATCTATTAATGTTGGATTCATCCCTGACTCATTTCAATCCGAAACAAGAGATTATTGTTGCAACTGACGCAAGTTTCTGCCCACCATTAATGATATCATTACAGGCACATTTTGCAACGTGTTACTTCTGTGCTGGATCGAATTCAACAATATGGATTCCACTTAAGACCAGACAAATGCAAATTCTTTCAAACTTTTGTGAAATACCTTGGATTCATATTTGACAAAAAATATTCGAAAACCAGATCTAGAGAATATTCAGGTAATAAAGCACATGGCAGCTCCAAAGGATGTTGCAACACTACAATCCTTTTTGGTCCTTGTAAGTCATTATGGTTCATTCTGCACAAGTTTTATACAGCTAACTGCTTACAAAGATGGTCAACTATGCTTTTAGATTATGATATGAGCATCCTACAAGCATCACACACGAAAGGGGAAGTGTTATAACAATAAAAAGGGCACCTTTCTAAATAAAGAAAGTTAAGTCATCATCCTTTGCTCTGGGTTATGGCCCTTTAAAACGAGAGAGTTCTATGGGAAGAGACTAGCAAGATGGTTTCATGCCAAACATTCAATATCACCATGTAAATAAGTTAATGTTTCTACCATGAATAAAATGAGTTAAAATACAAATAAGTCTGTATAATTGTTATTATCATATCCTGATGTCACATTTTTCCAAACACAACACATGTGAAAATATCAGTAATTTGTGCTTATATCTGCTATAATATGTCCATACTGAACCAAGTTAAATTGTTTATCTTATTACTTTTGAATAAGAACACATGGAAAGAGACTAGAACTCTTCACAAAGTCACTAAATCATGGCGTGACTTTATTACAATGAACAAAATTCTGTGGAACCATTAAAAATGGTTTGTCTGTTGCTTTTTTTTTATTACATGAGGAATCTTTTTGAGTTAAAATTTATTGAGAAATACACATTTTTAAGTATATATATACATTAGGTAATTGATAACATGTTTTCAGGCACACAGCTTGTTGATATAAAAAGCAAAACACTGATGTGAAAACAAACTGGAAAACGAAACGAGCACTTTCTTCATTATTCTAGACAATGGTTCCTCGGTTCATTTTCCGTTTCAGGTCACAAGTGTTTCGTTTTACATCAACAAGCTGTAAGCTCAAAAAAGGTGTTTTCATTGTTCAATGTATAGATATATAAAGTGTGTATTTCTCAATAGATTTTAACTTGAAAAGATTTACTCATGAAATAATTAAAAAAAAACAAACAAATCATTTTTTATGCATTATGTTTCCTCGCGATTTTGTGACTTTGTCAAACTCTTTACCATCAAATAATCATTAAGATTAATTAAGCTAATTTTCAGATTAAAAATAAAAAAACAAACTAATTTTTAGACTCAAAAATAAAAAAAAGTATTATTCAACCATTTTCAAATGCATTTTATTAGTAAACTAAACATAAAAATCACAAGAAAATGCTAACCTGTAATTGATGGCTCATGTTTGTACTCAGATCATGAGCTATGGGTGGTGATGACCGTCGATTAGCAGAACGTTGAATGCTAGTGAAATTTTTAGTCTGAAATAACACAAAAACAAAAGAATAAAAATTATTGAGTTGACTTATTGCTTTAAAGTATCAGATAATAATAATAATAATAATAATAATAATAATAATAATAAAAAATGAGAAATTCAAATCAATGGGAGGATCTATACCAAAGAAATCATAGTATTGATGAAAGTAGCTGATATATCATTGAAAATTCTAGAGTTTGAAAACCAACCCATATAACAAGGTGACACTAACCAATCACAGCTCAAACCTGTGGCTGCAAAAGCATAAAGGCCTATTCAACTAAACGTGACATCATATGAAATAGATCTAGTTGCAGTTAGGGTTGGATCAAATACAATTGTATTTGTATTTCAATTGTATTTAAATACAATTTTAATGTAATTGTATTTGTATTTTAACATCACAAGAAAAAGTAATTTGTATTTGTATTATGGCATCCAGGCAAATAGTAATTTGTATTTGTATTTATATTTGAGAGAGAGAGAGAGAGAGAGAGAGAGAGAGAGAGAGAGAGAGAGAGAGAGAGAGAGAGAGAGAAAAGGAAGGAAACTTTCAGAGCTCTAATGATAATAAAATGCAATGAGGACATGATATAGAATGTAATGTAGATGTCAAATTTGGAAGGAAATATTTCTTTTTTTTTTCTTCTTTTTTTTTTGCATATTTTAAGATTTCTTTATTACTTTGAAAAAAAAAAGTACTTATATTTGTTTTTGTTTAAATCAGTTATTGTATTTTTATTTGTATTTTGAGATTGAGGAATAAAAGTATTTGTATTTGTATTTTTAGACTTAGGAATAAAAGTATTTGTATTTGTATTTCTGGTAACCTAAATGACAGTATTTGTATTTCAATTGTTAAAAGTCAGTATTTGATCCAACCCTAGTTGCAGTGATTCAGTTTTTTTTTTTGTTTTTTTAAGTATTAGAAAAAAAACTACAATAAAGAAAAGAAACAGTGTATAATACTGAAAGAGTATTTCCCAAAGTGATTTTAATCATAAAACTTCTACCGCAGTTAATATGCAATAAAAAAAAAGTATGGAGGCATGAAAACACTAGTTATCATAATGACTAAAAAAACTCACAAACTCATGTAATTATGTATTTTCTAAAATCTGTTTAATTGATAACTAATCAATTTGTATAAGAGTATGCTCAGTTATGTTTGTACATACATTATCACCTTTCACACATATTAAAAAAAAATGAGATCGTCTGATTGGCAAAGATGAAATGCAAACAAAAAAATTTAACTAAAAATTAAATTGGTGTTACTAAGGTAAAAATATTCAGACTTTACCCATTTTGAAATGAATTGTTACAAAATCGATTTTTTTTTGTCAACTTAATTTGTAAGAGTTCTTTCTTTTTATGTTAATGCAATTTTAATATGTCTAACGGTTACAATTTTAGAAATTTACATAAATTTACATAAAGAATATTTAATTGGCAATTATTTTACAGTATAAAGACAGAACATTTATCATTTTAAAAAGATTTCAATTGTTACAGTTTTAAATAAAGAGACATATTCAGTTTTTTTATTAATAGAACATTTAGCTAACAATGACTTTCTTTTAGAAAAGAAACAATTGTTTCTTAATATTATCGAGGCAATACATGGTCAATCATTGCTATGTTGATACCAGTTATATTCGACAGGCTCTTACAAATTTTTGGTAGTCCATCTTTTCATATATCCACATATCAAGAAAATGAACACATGCATATTTTTGTGTATTACTTGTAAGGCCAAATAAATCCTGTTATACTTTTATGCATATGTTTTTTTATTTAGTTCATCTCTTATGTTAGTGAAACAATTACAAAAGCAATAATTCTTTGTAATGTGATTTTATCACATACTTTTAACGTCTAATCTCAGTCTATTATGCTGAAGATTTTGCTTCTGAAATCACTCAATTTTCATTTTAAAATGACTTTTGTCTTATGTTATATATAGCAAAATCACGTTGACACACCAGTTCCCATTATATTACCGAAGTTAAGCATCATTGAGCTTGGTCAGTACTAGATGAATAGATTTTGGAATACAAAGTGTTTTATGGACTCTCTACTTAGCTTGACATTGTTTCTGATCATTCTGGATTTGCCACTAAAATCAAGCAGTGCTGAGTCAAGAGAGGTGTGGTTGGGATTGTGCAACCCTTGTTTCAATTGTAAGTGAAGCTACCTTTATAGAGGGTATTCATTGTTTGAATAGAAACCATGAGATAGGGTGTCTTTTGTGCTCAAGTTAAAGCTAAAATATCATAATGGTCAAATCTCGATTACTATGCAGATCAGATAGACTTCTTTTGATCAATCTTGCTTTTAAGTAAAAGATAAAAGGGGGAGGGGAAGGACGGTGTTCAAACATGTATTGATTGAATATTAAACAGAGTAAATTATACATTCTGCACTCAATTCTTTTCTTTAAATCTTCTTTAGGAATTCAAAAAAAAAAAAAAACTTCAGATGCCATTAGTTTACTTACATGATCAATTGCTTTTTTCATCTGCATGGCTTGTTGTGCAGCATTTAAAATCTGTGTGATGCGTTCTTCAGTGGCGCTATCTTCTCTCTGAGAATTAGGCACAAGAGCCTGCGACCCTGCTGAAAAATATTTAAAAAAAACCAACACATCTAGTAGAAATAAATCCAATAAAAAATGTACAAATATTGAATAAATTAAATTTTTGTTTTCACCAAATAAAATTTTATTCGAAACTGACAAAAATGTAAAATATTTTTGCTTTATAAATTTTATTTAGTGTTGCATTCAAAAATGGCATTACAAAAAAAAAAAAAAAAATTAAAAAATATAAAATAATAAAACAAATCATATTCACCATATATTTATTTATCATCAGTTTTACAAGCTGGTATGTGTTAGACAACTTTTAGAAATGGACTTCGAAACTAACCTATCTACCCATTTGTAAAAGAAAAAAAAATGAAAAATATCAATGTTTTTTTTTCTGTTTCTACCTCATTAAATGAAAACTTTTTTTTGCTTTTTTCATCTGCATGGCTTGTTGTGCAACATTCAAAATCTGGTGTGCTTTGAGTGCTTTATTTTCTCATTGTTAAGGCTTCAACATTTTTAGCTGACACATAGAATATAATAATAATAATAATTATAAATATTTGGACCTAATAAGCGTTTCAGCTGATACATTAAAAGTTGCTTCTGAAATGTCAGTTTTAATTTGCTATTGCTGTACCATGTTATTAGCAATATAATGCCATACTTTGCTAAAGATTATATAGTCATTCCTGGACAAATTGTAATATGGAAACATTTATTAATTATGATCATTAAAATAAACAAGTGAAGCATGCATGGTTCCCCATGAGTGCACAGTGAACAGGGGACGTCAAATCCTGGTAAAAATGCACAAACTGCAGTTTTAGGCCTTAACATGTGTAAATTTGAATTTTTCACCATGCAAAAGAAAGGAATGACTAAGTCTATCATTTGCACCCCCACCCCCTCTTTTAGCCCCAAAAGGCCCCAAGCCCTTAACATATTTAAATTTTAGTCCAGCATCATGCAAAACTGCTAAATAGACATACACAGAAAATTTTGGACAAATATGGTAAAATAGTCCCCAAAATGGAGTGTTTTTATTAACCCTAAAAGAGCCCCTGGGGCATATTCAAGAGTTATCGCGAAGTATAGACAAACAAAATTATATAGAAATCAGTTACAACTTTTCAGAAAGCTTTATAAAAATCCAAGCTATCAGTTGTTGTTTTTAATAAGCACAAAAGTGTGAATTTTAGCCATTTTAACCCAAAAGGCACCTCTCGGGAGAAAAACCAGAGTTTCCCCAGAAAATCTGTTCTATTACTTTTTTACTCATATCATGCTTAATGTTTGTGCAAAATTTCAAAAAATTCCAAGGCGCAGTTATTGAAAAAGTGCGGACAGACGAATGGACAAGGGTGAATTTACAGGTCCATCCTCCTTTTGTCGGGGGACCAAAAAAAGAATAAATGGTACTTTACATAATCAGTCGTCACATGTTTTGCCATTATAATATCATCGTTAGCTTCATTACAGATAAAAGAAATTATGAATATTGCGTGGAGAACTGGTAATATGTAAACATTAGACAAATATGACTGAAAAATGAAAATCAACTCATATTTTAATTTTGAAGAATATAAAATTATATGGACATTTTTTAATTTTTTTTCTGTATAAGTTCAAATAAAAAAATTAAAAACAAAATTAAAAACAATGCTAGTAAATTCCAATGAGTTTAATTGATCATCAGTTCAGGAATAGCCAACAAATTTTGCGACTTTATCCATAAGAGATTTTAAAAAAAGATCACAGCATTGTAATTTGGTTTTATTTACAACTAGCATTTCAGCCCGGCGTAGTAGTAGGAAGGCAGGCTTGAACCTGTGCCGTGAAGGAGGAAAAAAACGGGGAAAAACGTGACGTTTTTGCTGTTACAACCACCGTCAAACCGGAAGGGACGTAGGTTTAAATTAAGGCTAGACAATCGAAAAGAAGGGATGACTTTCGAAAATATCGGTGAAAAAAGCGACCTCTCCCTGTAGACAAGTGCCCAGTTGAGGGTGAAGAAATTAATGTTTTTAGTCAATTTTTCGGTATTTGTCGTCTAAAGGGTCGAGCTTCAAAACAATACTGATCCTGTGAAAATCCGTCTCCTCTGTCGAAAGTTTCAGGCAGACATGCAAACATACATATGTACATTTATATATTGGTAACTCAAATTTTCAACCAAAACTGATTAAAAAGCTTGCCCTATCTCTGCAAAATTTGAAATGTTTAGACCAGAAATTGTCTGAGTAATTTGGAAGAGACCGCAGAGGTCAAATTTTTTTTTTATTTTGACCCCTATTATGACCCCTTAACATTTATTGTTTTGGGCTCAAATCAAGGAATCTATATCTAAAATTTCAATTGTTTATACCCAAAATTAGCGGAGGAGTTTTCAAACGTCAAATCGTTGAAGTTTGGCCCCTTAACAGCCCAAAACGGATTACAAAGATTTTCCCAACTCTCAATACCCTGTATATCAAATTTCGAGTTTGTAGACTTAAAATTGACAGAGTTATTTTGTAGGCAAATGTACACAGACCCACAGACACGTCCACTTTTATAGATATAAAAAATATTTAATGCTAAAAGTTTTGAATACGAAGCATTTATTTTATAAATTTTATTTTATAATTTTCTAATAAAAAATATAGTATTTTAAATTACATTGGAAAATGACAAGTAAATGATTTTAATCTTCTAATCTAAACAATAGAAAGAAATGAAGGACAATTCAAATAGAAAAAAAATTGCCTTAGTTTGCATATTGATCTCAAATGCAACTTCTTGATTTAAGAAAAAAAGATCTTTACTTTTAAGTTTGTATATATTGATCGCACAATGCTCAAATTCTATATATTGTATATATTTGTATATATTGATCGCACAATGCTCAAATTCTATTACTCATGAGGATAATTACAATGGAATAATATATCCACCCAATTTCGGATACACTCTGTCAATACCGAGAAAACATTTGGACCAGAGCAAATAACACACAATCAACGCAACAACGAATAAGACAGCCCGGTATACTTTTCGAAATATCAGGATTGAGTAGTAAGCTTTCGCTATATGGGAATATCACTTTCTCCCATGGGCCTATTTTCTGCCCACCCGGATTTGTAACCCCGAATGACATTGGACTCCCTCCGATAATGGACTACACAGGTTGTATCAACTTCTCTTTCCGTATAATTTTCTCCATATAATTATCCACAACAACCCAAACACTATTCTCAATAATTGTGCTGAAAAGCAAAATAGCGTCTATTCGCACCTGAACATTTTCCTAACTGCATTTCATTTCTTCTGATGATATGTGCCATTGTTGAAAATCCATGGATTAAGGAAATTAAAATAATCCCTTCTATATATTCCGTTGTCACGCAATAAATTCTTAAATCGAATATATGTCTCTATATGTTGTTTTTTCAGAATTTAAAATTAAACCACAAAACTTATGTTTATAATATACTAGCAAGGGGTACCCGGCGTTGCCCGGATGTTTGGAGGTGGGGGTTAAAAAAAAAAGCAAAAGAAGAAGAAGTAAGTATGAGTATCGAACTCGAACCGTTGAGGCAAAGTTGTAAATAAAAGTGTAAAAAAAAAAAAAAAAATAAATGTGCAACGTTAACCATTGATGGAAACACGTTTGAATTTATTTAATTACTTGGATTGGCAGGTGCCCGTTTTAATGAGTGATTGAAGTCAACTTTGACTGCGACATGGTATAATTTACTGCGGAACGCTTTATTTTTTCCCAAGATGTTATAGGAAAAAGACTAACCCACATGCGGCGAGCGACAAATGCTGAATATTTATCTTCCCGAAATCGAGACAAATTAAATAGACATGCAAGCTTTATTGT
>NC_136482.1:135482084-135517084 GCF_053919585.1 Euprymna scolopes
TTATTTTTGGCGGTTCCAAGGATCGAAGAATCATGATTGGCGATCCAATTTTGAGATTTAAAATGTGTGGAGGCATTCCAGATATCTCCAAAGAGTTTAAAAACTCCACAGGGTAGTGAACAGCTTCATATTCATTAGTAGCTGAATCAACTGACTTGTATTGCTTTGTGTCTCCTGGAAATTCATCCATTATTGAATTGTTCAAATGATTCACATTGCTGTTTAATGGCGAAATAATAGCCCTCTCAGCAAGCCAATCCGGTGATTTTCCATTGTTTTGCAGGTCTGGGTACACTTTGTCTTTCAGTTGCTTCTGATTACCGACACATTTACCAAGCGCAGTTGGAATTTTAATTGTGTCAGGTGAAGAAGTGATAGGAAACTGACCATTACCGATTTGGAGAAGCAATTTTGAGAAGTCTGCTGCAGCTGTGTTATCAGAGATATAGGCTCTCATATTAGTAGTCAGTCTCTTCACTATAACGTGCCTCCAGATATAGGATTGTTTCAAACTTGCATTGACAATGTTAGCCCTTGTGCCATTTTTAACCACTGGGAGGATTTGACGGAAATCACCGCAAAATAAGGTTGGAATGCCACTCATGGGATTCTTGTTTCCTGTGATGTCTTGCAGTGTTCGGTCAATTGCTTCATAAGCACTCTTGTGCGTCATTGGGGCTTCGTCTACAATGATTGCAGAGGTGTCTCTAATTACATTTGCCAAGGCTGAGTTACCAGTAATTTTGCAAACTGGCTGATCCATTCGATGAGTATCCAAGGGTACTTTAAAAGTGCTGTGAAGAGTGCGGCCACCTTGTAGTAGAGTAGCAGCAATGCCACTGAATGCTGTTGCAAGCACAATCTTTCTCATGGATCTAATCTTTGCAAGGATCAAATTGATTATAAAAGTCTTGCCCGTACCACCTGGAGCATCAAGAAACATCATGTTTTTGTTCATTTCACCTTGTGCTTCCAACATTGCCATGAATGAATTGTAAACTTCTCTTTGAGAATCGGTCAGTTTTTCTTGCATATTTTCTGCTTGTAGGGAAGTTCTTCAAGATTATAAGTAACTTCACGTTGATACTCTCTCGCGAGTCTTTCATCTCTCCCTTGCATTGGTGCAGGTAATCCATAGCTTGCCAATGGTTGACCGCACATAAGGAGAACTTTTTCTTCAATTAGACAAAGAGTTTTATTGTAGATGTCCTCATTAAAATCTGCTTCTGGATTGTTAACTTCTTGCCTGTATCTGTGAAGAATGTCTTCAGATATTACATCACGAAAAGCCATCCAGATCTCAAGAGGATTTCTTGGCCCACAGGCTGTTAAAATTATCACAAATAGGCTTCGCAAATTTGTAGGTGATTGTGTGGCACTTGCCTCTCCTACTGCTTGATGCAAGTGATGGTCATTTTCTAGAAGGCCTCGAGCAAGGCACGCTGCTCTGTATGTTTCAAACACCTGACCATTGTATGCTCGCAAATTTTGAAATGAAGTTGGACCAGCAACCTCATTGAGCAACAGGCGTAAGAAATAACACTCCCCTGCTTTTGGACTAATCGTGTAGATTCTCCCAATGCATGGTGCCTTCCATACATCATCATTTTCAGTACCTTCAACTTGTACCCCACGCATTCTTCTCATCCATTTCTTTGTCGATTTGTTCCAAGTGTAAAACTCAGGGACTTCTACGTATTTGAGACCCCTTGCAAAGTCATCCTCATGGCAGAGTTGAAAAAATGCTGTCAAAGTTGTGGCAGGCGGTGTACCTTGGGCTCGTTCCAGAGCAGTATCAGCTGAGAACATGACACGCTGCCCATTTTCAAGATGAACAGAAAGTTGTACAATTGGGGGGAAATGTTCATGGATGGGATGTTCCAATATCCTCCAGGCTGCTTCTGAACTGCCGACATACCTTGCATTCTGGAACTGCTGGATCTCATCCACAATGTGACTTTGTACTTGGCCTTGTTGGTTAGCTGCTCCATCAGTTCTTTGTAGTTCAAACACTGCTTGATCACATCCTTTATTCACGTATTTGAGGACATATTTGATGCTTTGGATCGAGCTGCAAATTTCTACGTTAATGTGAGCGTTGAACTGCTGAAGGAGGACCTTGTTGTATGGAACAATCCACTGGTTTGTTATTTCTTGATTAACATACCGACCATTTCTCTTCATCCTTATTGTACCAGTCTGGCCTCCATCTTCTGGTTTTCTTCGCCTGTACTTGGGGTAAGAGTCTTGGCCTTGCTTGGTACACTGAAGAAATTCTTTTGGGTATTTTTTGGAACATTTGTTGTCAATCATACATGGACAATTTGGATTAAATGGTCCACAAGGTCCATGCACCATATGTGCCATCACTTTAGCATGAAGATCAGGATCTTCCTCTTTGTCAGGGATCTCTGCAGATATGCAGAGATCCATTTTTTCTGGTAGAAGTTTGTCCTCTGGGGCCTGCCAGGTGAGGATGTGTGCATGCGGCAGTCCTCTTTTTTGATATTCAATACTGTACAAGAAAGCCCTCAACCTGCCAAATCCTCCCTTTTTAATAAATTCAAGTAACTTTTTTAGCTTCTGCCTGAAAACCCTGGCAACAATATCTGGACGATCCTGAGGGTCTTGCCCTTGAAGACAATTTTCTGTAATTTCTGTCCACTTTGGATTTGTTGTGAACATGATGAAGAGGTCGGCTCGGCCCATTCGCCGAACATATGCCATGGCATCACTTTGACGCTCAAACATGTATCGAGGGCCTCCTGTATAAGTTGCCGGAAGTACAACTCGTTGACCAAACTGTTCTGGATTCCCATCCTCCCTAAGAATTGAATCTCTCAAGTTGCTATAATTGTCAGCTCTCAGGGTCTGTTGCTCACGCCTCAGGAACTGTAAACGTTCTGTTTCAATCTTGCAGTACACATCCACCAGCCATTGTTGAAATAGCCTTCGGTACCAGAGAAAATAGTTTCCAGGCCGAGTCATTAAATGGTACGAATAAAATTGCTGTTGGGTAACTTTTCGCCCATTGGATGCCTTCATGTAGATGTTGTAAGATGGAGAACCATAGGGGTACATTAACGGGTACATTAAAGTATCGTAGAGGGGATGTAGTTCGGAGATCCATTTTAATGTATCATTTCTAAAACGCAAGACAATATCCCGGTTAGCTGTTGGTTCATTCTCCATTAATATTCCAATCTCATACGTTGTTGTTGGAGCATTGAATCGCCGTGGATGCTCTTCTTGCGGCCTTCGGTCTTCCCTTATGACAACTTTATGTTCTACCAAGTGTTCTTCTTCAATCCTCTCCTTTGTTGTTTTCAGCTGACAAATAAAGCTGTTGTTCTCATGTAAAAATTCAGTCAGACTTTGGAGAATGTCTCTATTGAGTCTACTGTCACGTCCCCGATTATGTAGTTCCTCTTCCAGACTATCCAAGAAGTAGACTTGAATAAACTTTGCTGTTTCATCTTCAGGTGGTAAAAGACTCCCAATCTGGTGGTAAACCTGGCCTCGAATTCTAAAAGAAGGATTCCACCCATGTACTGCCGCAATTTTGTGACCAAATGATGTCATTGCAAAACAATTGTTATAACTGCGTAGATTTTGCAGAAAATCTTTAGAGATGGGACCATTGCCGGAGAGCAAATCTTGAAGCAACTGAGGCAGTGGTGGAAAGCTATCAAGCACAACTTTGCCAGAAGAACAACAACAACCAGGGGTTTCTCCTTTAAATTTTACAGCTGAGCAATGTTGACATACTTTGTCCATTTTTCCTATATCAGCTGTAGTGAGAGAGTCATTTTTGTTGTAGAGCAATCCTTTTCTATTGCAGTGTTCTATTTCATGGTGTCTCAAAGCAGTCATTCGTTGTCTAGCTGCCTCGTTTTCTGTCAATTGCTGGGGCAAAGTCATACTCTCTCTCCATGCAGCCTCTCGTTGTTGCCCTTGGTATAGGCGAAAGCTTCGTTGGGTTTCCGATTCATTCTGATGTCGTTGAGCCACTCTCAACTGACCTTGTGTACGTCTACTTACCTCATATAATTCATTCGATCGTAATATTGCTTCTCTTTCCAGTGCATATCTTTGCCTTTCTTGAATTTCATCTTGTGATGAATTTAACCGCCTTACAGCATGTCTAGTTCTGTCAGCTTCACGTTGGGTTTCTCTTTCCAAATCTGACAGTCTTGCTCTCCTTTCTCTTTGACGTATCCTGTTAAGTTCTAGACGTCTTTCTCTATCTGAATTGTTTTCATTGGAGCGAATTGCAGCAACTCTTAGTCTATTAGCTTCCAATCTTTCCATTCTTTCTTCCTCACTTTCGTTTCTACTTCGTTTGGGTGGCATAATTTCGGTTTTAAACGGAATTGTTTAACGATATTAATGATTGTAAATTAATTAAGCGTAAAGGAAATGTATACTAACTGAAATGGACGAACTATAAATAATATTTCTGAATAGTACAATTATAAACAATTATATTGTACCTATTTACTATGCCTCCCCACGGGACAGAGTTAGACACCAGGGTCGTTTTTTAACGTGGAGAAAAGGTACAAAAATAAAAATTGTCTCAGTCGTGAAGGATTTCTCCTCCACCGAAAGAGAACAAGAAAATGAAGTGCAGCATCTGAAGAACAGATACTACACTTTGATCTTGACCAAAAGGAATGAATAAAAGCGACCTACGTGTGACTCATTACTTCCGGGTGTAAACGTCACAATCTAAAAGTAATAATTAAAAAAAAAAGTAAATGTAAAATAAATGTAATACCAACTTAGGTTAACTAAGTAAACAGTACAATTAAAACAGTTCTATTAAAACAAATAATTACTAAGATCTAGGTAATTGTTAGTCTCATTGTTATGGTTTTAAAGAAAAAAATGTGTAAAAAAAAGTTCTGCTTTTGTGAGTACGTGTATTTCTTTTAAATTACATAACCTTTTTATTTTATTATTTATATCTCTTTTAAATTTATATATTTTGTTAGTAAACTGGAAGAAATTCAGTTGAATAAAACTTTGTTCGTGTTCTTTACGTTAAACTCATATTTTTATAAAAGGTTCATCCGGTTTAAAGAAAGCACTAAGTTTAAATAAGACTGGAAATAACTAATTCAATATATAAATAGAAAAATGAAATAAATATAAGCTTTAAGTCTTAAGATAGTAATAATCAAAATGTAATAAATTATTTGTAGTTCAAATCTATGATAAACAGGCTTTCGAAATAGGCTCGACCAGAAAGATTAAATTGGAACGAAATTATAATCTCCGTGCCATTTTCAAAACAACCCCACAAAAGTAACGATATCCTGCAGTTGGTTAAATGACAATGTTGGTTGTAAGAAAAATGTAAAAGAAAATGCGCTTATCTGTTTATTTTGACCTGTTTTATTTAATTAAAAAAAAATTGGCTATAACTGGAAGAGAGCGTTATGTTTTGGGGGTTGTTTAAAAAATAGAATGGAAATAAAGTTAGTTCCGTTTTAATTGTGTTTAATTGCGGCAAGCGCTAACAAAATCGAAAAATCACTGTTTACATTCGAAATGTTAGGTTTACAGGTTTGCTGACAAGGCTGGGGGTGTTTAATACAATTATTTTACTAAATTGATTTTTTTCATTTAAAAATAAAATTATTTCTTTTTTAATAAAGTTTTATTTTAAAATATTTGTTTTTGTTTATTTATATAAAATTACGATAGTTGAATTGTATTCTTTCAATTATATTGGCAAGTAAAATATAAAAGATTAAAACGGAACGAAATTGAAATTTCCATTACATTTTCAATACAATCCCAAAACATAAAGCTTTGCTCGCCAATGAATTGTTTTGATAATATACGTAAAGTGAAATAAATCGAATATAAAATTAAATGAAAATATATTAAATAATTAAATGTTAAATAGATTTTGTAAATAGTACAGTTGAAATGATTAGAATATTTCCAATATGTAATAAGGTCGAGGTAATTAGTTAAAGAGATTTAATATAATGTGATATGCAAATGAGCATAAGTCATTCGATATGGGGGTGGTTTGTAGACTAGTATATAAAGAAATTAGGCCTAGATTTTTATGTCTCCTATAACAGAAACATCCTAAAATGGGTTCTAATGTTTCTCTACCAGGAGAGATCTACCCTCTTACCTCCTTTATATTTCGTTGATGATGGAGAGCTGTACACACAGACAGAAACACACGAACCCTATTACTTTATAAAAATATAGATATATGAATATATATATATATATATATATATATATATATATGAATATAAATATATATATGAATATATATATATATGAATATATATATATATGAATATATATATATATGAATATATATATATATGAATATATATATATATATATATATGAATATATATATATATATATATGAACATATATATATATATATATGAATATATATATATATATGAATATATATATATATATGAATATATATATATATGAATATATATATATGAATATATATATATATATATATGAATATATATATATATATGAATATATATATATATATGAATATATATATATATATGAATATATATATATGAATATATATATATATATATATATGAATATATATATATGAATATATATATATATATATATATATGAATATATATATATATGAATATATATATATATGAATATATATATATATATATGAATATATATATATATATATGAATATATATATATATATATATTCATATATATATATATGAATATATATATATATATGAATATATAATATATTATATTATATATATATATATATATATGAATATATATATATATATATGAATATATATATATATATGAATATATATATATATATATGAATATATATATATATATGAATATATATATATATATATGAATATATATATATATATATGAATATATATATATATGAATATATATATATATATATGAATATATATATATATATGAATATATATATATATATATGAATATATATATATATATATGAATATATATATATATATATGAATATATATATATATATGAATATATATATATATATGAATATATATATATATGAATATATATTAATATGAATATATATATATATATGAATATATATATATATATGAATATATATATATATATGAATATATATATATATATATATATGAATATATATATATATGAATATATATATATATGAATATATATATATATGAATATATATATATATGAATATATATATATATATATGAATATATATATATATATATATATGAATATATATATATATATATGAATATATATATATATATATTCATATATATATATATGAATATATATATATATGAATATATATATATATATGAATATATATATATATGAATATATATGAATATATATATATATATATTCACATATATATATATGAATATATATATATATATATATGAATATATATATATATATATATATATGAATATATATATATGTATATGAATATATATATATATATATATATATGAATATATATATATATATATATGAATATATATATATTATAAGATTAAATTAAAAGCCAAGAACAATGCGAGATTTTTTTTTTATATAGAGTAAAAGTAAATGCAAACAAAAGAAATAAATTTCTTTTTTTTTGTTGTTTGTTTTTTCTTTTTGACACAAATTTTAACTCGAAACAACAGTAATTTTTTTTTTCTCTCTGTTGTATTCAATGGTGTTGTAAATCTCAATATATTTCAGACTTATTAGTCCATTTTAAAGAGAAGACAGCGGAAGAGTGTTCAAAATTGGAAAAGTAGCCGCAGAGTTTGCCACGTAATACCGCGAAATATAGAACAAAAAATGACGTTAGGAGAACGTTAAAATAAATCAGTTGATGTTTGAAATACTTGTTGCGTTTGTGAATCAAGGGAGATGACTATTCAAGCAAGGTTTTTTTGTTTTTTTTTTAAATTATTGTTTTTCTTATGTTTTAAACTTATATTATAAAAGCAGAGCTCAATTCCAGTCTATTGTTTAGTGTGGGAGTATTTTTTGAAATAATTAAAGATTCGAGGATACGAAGTTGACCTACGTTTCTTGAAGAAGCAAGAATGTTGATGTGAAAATCTGGTTCTGAATTAATGCAAGTGCGAATATGTTTATAGAACGACGAAGCAGTAGTGTTTAAGTGCTCTTTAATGCGGTGATGAAGCAATCTGGTAGTGCTTCCAATGTAAGATGCACTGCATTTAGCGCATTGTAGGTCGTAAACAACGTGGTTCTTAAAGCATAAACCTGTGTGTGATATTGGGCAATTAGAGAGTGAACAAGGGGAAGGTGTATGCGATGGATGTTTTCGGTTGAGCTGTTGTCTTAAAGTAGATCCAGTGTGGATGAGTTGAATGTTGAGCCCCTCGCTGCGGATAGCTTTTCGGATTGAAGAGGGGTTTTTTTCACTGAGGAAGGGTAGTTTTAGAAAACAATTGTTAGAGAAGGGTCGGGTGTTGCGTTTTTTCTTTTTAAGTGAGGATAGGATCGTATTAGGGTAGCCGTTTAGTGAGAGGGTCTGTAGGAAATTGTTAGTGTGTGTATGTTTGTCGGAGATGTTAGTGCATTTGTCTTGTATGCGTGAGATTTCAGCATGTGCGTAGTTTAGTTTGTCCTTGAGAGGTAGCGCAGATTTGAAATGTACGAAGAGGCGTTTGCCGACGGGTTTTCTGTAGAATTCAGTGCATATGGCACCATTTTTTTTTATTTGTATTTTAAAATCAAGTAGAGAAAGAGATTCCGAAGAGTCTGGGTGTTCTATAGTAAATTTTAAGTTTGGGTCGGCGTTATTGAATTTGTGGAAAATGTTAATAGCTTCTTCGCGGAAGTATGTGATAATTAAAATGTCATCGATATATCTAGTAAAAAGGAGATAAGAATAGCAGGTACTAAGGGTGTGTCTTTCGAGTTTGTCCATATAAGCAATGGCAAGAATACCGGATAGACTGGAGCCCATGGGTAGTCCAGATACTTGTTTGAACGTGTTTTGTATGAATCACTGCTGCTCGTATTGAGAACAACATTAACAAGACATGGTCTCAAATTTGTTTTAAAAGAAATCTCCCAAAACAACACAGACTAAATTTTATTACTAAATACAGCAAATTACCTACCTTTTATCACCTTATTAAAACCCACAAAAATAGCACACACACACAGATCAGACCCATTGTTTCAAGCGTTAACGGTCCCCTTTATAAAATCTCTTGGTTAATATCCCGCCTACTTAAACCTCTACTCTCTACCTTCCCAGCCCATGTTAGTAGTTCCAACCAAGTAATTAACAGACTCAACGATCTACCACACCATCTACTCAAACTATACAGATACCCATTTAGCCTAGACGTCGTTTCTTTATACACCTCCATTCCTGCACATCCAGCCATCAATCTCATGGCAGACATTATAGCATCTAAAAACCCACAATGCTTCGGAATTACTCCAGGAGATCTCTTACAACTCCTCCGTATTATAGTAGACAACACTTACTTTACTTTCTTACAAAACACGTTCAAACAAGTATCTGGACTACCCATGGGCTCCAGTCTATCCGGTATTCTTGCCATTGCTTATATGGACAAACTCGAAAGACACACCCTTAGTACCTGCTATTCTTATCTCCTTTTTACTAGATATATCGATGACATTTTAATTATCACATACTCCCGCGAAGAAGCTATTAACATTTTCCACAAATTCAATAACGCCGACCCAAACTTAAAATTTACTATAGAACACCCAGACTCTTCGGAATCTCTTTCTCTACTTGATTTTAAAATACAAATAAAAAAAAATGGTGCCATATGCACTGAATTCTACAGAAAACCCGTCAGCAAACGCCTCTTCGTACATTTCAAATCTGCGCTACCTCTCAAGGACAAACTAAACTACGCACATGCCGAAATCTCACGCATACAAGACAAATGCACTAACATCTCCGACAAACATACACACACTAACAATTTCCTACAGACCCTCTCACTAAACGGCTACCCTAATACGATCCTATCCTCACTTAAAAAGAAAAAACGCAACACCCGACCCTTCTCTAACAATTGTTTTCTAAAACTACCCTTCCTCAGTGACAAAATCTCATCTTCAATCCGAAAAGCCATCCGCAGCGAGGGGCTCAACATTCAACTCATCCACACTTGATCTACTTTAAGACAACAGCTCAACCGAAAACATCCATCGCATACACCTTCCCCTTGTTCACTCTCTAATTGCCCAATATCACACACAGGTTTATGCTTTAAGAACCACGTTGTTTACGACCTACAATGCGCTAAATGCAGTGCATCTTACATTGGAAGCACTACCAGATTGCTTCATCACCGCATTAAAGAGCACTTAAACACTACTGCTTCGTCGTTCTATAAACATATTCGCACTTGCATTAATTCAGAACCAGATTTTCACATCAACATTCTTGCTTCTTCAAGAAACGTAGGTCAACTTCGTATCCTCGAATCTTTAATTATTTCAAAAAATACTCCCACACTAAACAATAGACTGGAATTGAGCTCTGCTTTTATAATATAAGTTTAAAACATAAGAAAAACAATAATTTAAAAAAAAACAAAAAAAACCTTGCTTGAATAGTCATCTCCCTTGATTCACAAACGCAACAAGTATTTCAAACATCAACTGATTTATTTTAACGTTCTCCTAACGTCATTTTTTGTTCTATATTTCGCGGTATCACGTGGCAAACTCTGCGGCTACTTTTCCAATTTTGAACACACTTCCGCTGTCTTCTCTTTAAAATGGACTAATAAGTCTGAAATATATTGAGATTTACAACACCATTGAATACAACAGAGAGAAAAAAAAAATTACTGTTGTTTAGAGTTAAAATTTGTGTCAAAAAGAAAAAACAAACAACAAAAAAAAAAAAGAAATTTATTTCTTTTGTTTGCATTTAATTTTACTCTATATAAAAAAACATCTCGCATTGTTCTTGGCTTTTAATTTTATCTGATAACTAGCAATCGGTGCCCGGCGTTGCCCAGGTGTTTTGAAGTGTTTGCTTAGGAAAAAAAAAAGGTCAATTTTTTAAAACTTTTACCCCTATTATGACCTCGTAACATTTATTGTTTAGGGATCAAGTAAAGTTAATAAGTTAGATCCATGTCCAAGGAATCTATATATATAAAATATCACGTGTTCAGACCTTAAATTGTAGGAGAAGTTTGGTAGAGTTCTCAAAGGTCTAATCGTTGAATATTGACCACTTAATCGCCAAATTTCTGTCGAAAACCTATCACATCGATGTTCCCAAATCTCAGTACCCTGTATATCAAATTTCGAATCTGTAGGCTTAAAATTGACAGAGTTTTAACGTAGGGAAATGCACACAGACGCACCGACACACACAGACACTATCACTTATACATATATATAAACATAAACATCATATATATAAAGATAATAGTACGCCATATATATAACAAAAGACCATTATTTACTGAAGTGAAAGGAAAACCCGGGGGAACTTTACCCAAAAATAAATCTATATTTTTTTGTGTGTATTGATAGTCTGGTACTTATACAGTTTAGTGACGACATTAAAAAATGGAAATATTGAAAAAAAAATTTAATTGTACGTAACTGTTATAGACTGAAGTTCTCTGAAAAAAATTTCACTTCATTTGATCAAGTAGTTTTTTGTTTTTTTTACAGCGAAAAACAATGATTTATCACGGCTACGTCAACGTGGCCATTTTGGAAATGTTATTGCAGGCCCAGGAATTCCCCAAGGGCAGGTAACTGCCGTACATAGCAGAATACCTGCATTTTAGGCCAATCTAGCCCTTTTTCCCCCCCACCAGAATGAGATTTTTTTTTTTTTTTTTTTGCGAAGACAGATGCCATTTTTGGGGTGTTTTTTTTTTTTTTTAATTTGTAACAGAAGTAAATAAACGAAGTTTCGAAGTTATCCATGCGTGTCCAACTGAGCATGTTTCGAAAATAATCTCGTATAAAAATTCCTCAATTCTTTGCATTCTTCAATTTCTTTGCATATTCAATAGTATTCTTATTTATAAAAAAAAAAATACGCAAAAAAATTGCAGATTAAAAAAAAAAAAAAAAAAACGTAAAAAAATTTCAGATGTGTTGTGCGCATCTCAATATGGCGAGAAAAAAAAAGGCTAGATTGCGAAATTTGGCCTAAAATGGAGGTATTCTGCTAGGTACATTTCCAAAATGGCCACGTTGACGTCGTCGTGATAAATAATTGTTTTTCGCTGTAAGAATTTTTTTTCGGAGAACTTCAGTCTATAACAGTTACGGACAATAAAATTTTTTTTCAATATTTCCATTTTTTAATGTCGTCACTAAACTGTATAAGTATCGATAGTCTTATCAACACCCCTTTTTTCTATTTATTTATAAAGAAAATACAACTTTATACAAATTCCCTATTAGTTTTTTTTTTCGGTTCTCTTATACGATGATCATCTTTATTTAACTATTACGTGTAATTATATTCATACAGATATTCTATATGATTTATATTTGCGTAATATTTGCGTAGAAATGAAGAAAATCAAATTTACTGTGTATTTATCGTGTTGCCATAACAACGTGACGTAGCCAAGGACAGTAGTGGACGTGAGTGTGTGTGCGTGTGTGCGCGTGTTTTCGTGCTGTATTGTTTGTAGTAGTAGTAGTACTAATAATCTGTCCAGCGTTTGCTTTCTTGTGTTAATGGCGGACGTTGAGTCAGAGGTTGGATTGTGATGTCTGTAACTTTCGTATTTTTCTAATTTGTAAATGGCAAGTTAGAAAAAAATTAAACCCTTCCAAGATGGACAATAAATAAGACCAAAATATTTTATGGTAAAGTTAAGAGCGTAAGAACTATACTTTTTTAGGAGATGTGATTATTGGATTAACCAATCAGAAATCGTCTGTGGCACACACATCTCTGTTTTTATAGATATATAGATTTTCTTCAACAATGCTTCAAGCAAACTACAACCTACTTATATATATATATATATATATATATATATATATATATATATATATATATGAATATATATATATATATATATGAATATATATATATATATATATGAATATATATATATATATGAATATATATATATGAATATATATATATATATGAATATATATATATGAATATATATATATATATGAATATATATATATATATATGAATATATATATACATATATATATATGAATATATATATATATATTCATATATATATATATGAATATATATATATATGAATATATATATATATATATGAATATATATATATATGAATATATATATATATGAATATATATATATGAATATATATATATGAATATATATATATATGAATATATATATATATGAATATATATATATATGAATATATATATATATGAATATATATATATATGAATATATATATATATATATATATGAATATATATATATATGAATATATGTATATATATGAATATATATATATATATATATATGAATATATATATATATATGAATATATATATATATATATGAATATATATATATATGAATATATATATATATGAATGTATATATATGAATATATATATATATATGAATATATATATATATGAATGTATATATATGAATATATATATATATATATATGAATATATATATATATGAATGTATATATATGAATATATATATATATATGAATATATATATATATGAATGTATATATATGAATATATATATATATATATATGAATATATATATATATATATATATGAATATATATATATATATGCATATATATATATATATGAATATATATATATATATATGAATATATATATATATATATATGAATATATATATATATATATATATGAATATATATATATATATATATATGAATATATATATATATATATATATATATATATATATGAATATATATATATATATATATATGAATATATATATATATATATATGAATATATATATGAATATATATATATATATATGAATATATATATATATATGAATATATATATGAATATATATATATGAATATATATATGAATATATATATATATATGAATATATATATATATATATATATATGAATATATATATATATGAATATATATATATGAATATATATATATGAATATATATATATATGAATATATATATATATGAATATATATATGAATATATATATATATATGAATATATATATGAATATATATATATATATGAATATATATATATGAATATATATATATGAATATATATATATATATATGAATATATATATACATATGAATATATATATACATATGAATATATATATATATATATACATATGAATATATATATACATATATACATATGAATATATATATATATACATATGAATATATATATATATATATGAATATATATATAAATGAATATATATATATATATATATGAATATATATATATGTATGTATATATATATATATGTGTATTTATATATATGTGTATTTATATATATATGTGTATGTATATATATATATATATATATATATATATATATATATATAAATATGAATATATATACATAAATATGAATCTATATATATAAAAATGTAATTCTTGGTTTGTGACATGTGAATAAAAACATATTTCTACATTACCTATTTATTTGAAATTTTCAGACAACCCACCTTTAGAGTCCAGGGATGTTTTTATGTTATTACAATAAATTTACCTTGCGAATTATTAAAGTATTAAATAAAATAAATATATTTTTTTAACCGTTAGTGCGAACCTGCTTTGTTGATAAAACTGAACTTCCGGTTCGATTCATTTCACAGCCACGAATTGACGAACAAGAAGTAGATTTCATTGTCCGTTTACTCCATAAGTAAAAAAAAAACCAAAAAAAAACATAATTCATTTGTTTATCTTCCAAATCTTTTAATTTACACATTTTTTCTTTATTATATAAGGCTAAAAAAAAAGTTTGTCGCTTGCTTTTTGAGTTTTTTTGTGTTTTTTGATACAAGATTGGTTGGTAAAAGTACAGTTTGGTGCTAATGCAAAGAGTGGTCCGCGCTATTTTTAAATCGTATTTCCAGGTTTAATTAAAGTTTTATTATATGTTTTTTTATTCAATTGTAAGGTTAAAATACACCCTCCCCTCCCCATGTTAAGAATGGCTTTTTAAATATTAACGTTATTATTACAACACGGATCACTCTCTGCATGAGTACTGTACTTTCACCTAACAATTTAATAAACAAAACATGGTACTTATGCAGAGAAAGTACCATAATAATATAATAATAGAATAACGTTAATTAGAAAGCCATTCTTAACATGGGGAGGACGTTTTGTTATTATTCTATACTTTCACCTAACAATTTAATAAACAAAAGACGGTACTTATGCAGAGAAGGTACCGTGCTGAAATAACGCTATTAAGAAAGCCATTCTTAACATGGGAAAGGAGAGTGTTCTGTAACTATTTTATATTTTCACCTAACAATTTAATAAACAAAAGATAGTACTTATGCAGAGAAGGTACCGTGCTGAAATAATACCGTTATTTAGAAAGCTATTCTTAACATGGGGAGGGAGTTTTGCATCTATTCTATACTTTCACCTAGCAATTTAATAAACAAAAATAGATAGTACGTATGCATAGAAAATACTGTGCTGAAATAATGTTATTTAGAAAGACATTCTTAACCTGGGGATGTAACCATTCTGTCCTTTCACCTAACAATTTAAAAACAAAACATGGTACTTATGCAGAGAAGCTACCTCGCTGAAATAATGACGTTATTATTTAGAGAGCCATTCTTAACATGGGGATAGGGGTGTTTTGTAACTATTCTGGACTTTCACCTAACAATTTAATAAACAAAAGTTAAACTTAAGCAGACAAGGAACAGTACTGAATCATTAACATTATTTAGAAAACCATTCTTAACATAGGAGAGAGGATGTTTTCTAACTATTCTGTACTTTCGGTGCTGATGCAGAGAGTGATCTGCGCTATTTTTTAAATCGCATTTCCATGTTTAATTAAAGTTTTATGATATGTTTTTTATTCAATTGTAAGGTTAAAGTACAGAATAGGTACAAAACCCCCTCCCCATGCTAAGAATGGCTTTTTAAATAATAACGTTATTATTTCAGCAAGGATCACTCTCTGCATAAATACCGATTAACGTTTTGTTCTTTGGTTTTTTTACCGTATTTTTTTGGGTTTTTTTTTCAAGAAAACCTTTTTTTAACAAAGATTGAAAGTGCACGTTTTTTTTTTTTTTTTTTACATAAGTTGTTTTTATATAAGAAAATATGAATGCTTATAACGAAATCGGGTACTCGTGCACTTATTGATCCGTGCTTAAATAATAACGTTATTATTTAAAAAGCCATTCTTAACATTGGGAGAAGAGGGTGTTTTGTACCTATTCTGTACTTTAACCTTACAATTGAATGAAAAAAATGGTAAATTTTTAGATTAGGTCCACCTCCACAATTTTCTTTTAAATGACGACTTTTGTAGGTTTTCGATTATGCTGAATACGGAAATCGCATTGAAATTTTGCAGAAATAAGTAGTTATTGAGATATTAAAAATTTGTATAATGCATTGTAATCTCTGGCAGCCGTCTTTTTTACACGTTTGTGCACGTCATAAACAAATCTATGCGTCTAACAAAGATGGCCGGCAAAGAATACAATGCATAAAACAACTATCTATATCTCGATAACTACTTATTTCTGCAAAATTTCAATGCGATTTCTGTATTCAGCATGGTCGGAAACCTTTAAAAGTCGTCATTTAAAAGAAAATTATGGAGGTGGACCTAATCTAAAAAAATACCAAAAAAAACATAAAACTTTAATTAAGCTTGGAAATACGATTTTAAAAAAATAGCGCGGATCAGTAAGTGCTGACATTAATCGACTCACGTGACCTTATTAACAAACCCATTAATCGACTCACATGACCTTATTAACAAATATTATCAAAGGCAAGATATGTTACTTTATTACCGAAATGGATAATTTTTTTTGTTTTTTTAATGTAAAATTTTTATTCGGCTCAAAAAACACAGCGTTTACTGTTATATTTGAAAATTACAAATGGCGGCAGACTGTGTTAACACATTAGGTTTGGGAAAATGAGTTAAAACTAAAAAAAAAACTATACAAAATACTGCTAAAAACCACTGAATACATGTCTTCCTATGTCGCAGTAACATATATTGAGTTCCTGAAAGTATTTTGTATAGTTTTTTTTAGTTTTAACTCATTTTCCCAAAGTTAATGTGTTCAACAGTCTGCCGCCATTTATATTTTTCAAATATACAGATAAACACTACATTTTTTCAAACCGATTAAACATTTTACACTAAATAAAAACACTAAAATCTTATTCAGTTAGGTAGAAAAGTAACTTATCTTGCCTTTGATAACATTTATTTGTTATATTTATTTTTCAACAACTTGTTCGTTTCTGTGTTTAGTAATGCAAACCTGTTTTATTTGCTATAACGTTTAGTCAGCTCGAAGAACAGTGTTTATCAGTGTATTTGAAAAATACAAACGGTGATGGACACTGTTGATGATGTTAAGTTTGAGAAAATGATTTGAAACTAAAAAACTATACAAAATACTATCAGAAACCCACCGAATATGTCAGCCTATGTCACAATAACATATAATCAGTAGGTGTCTGACATTGTTTTGTATAGTGTTTAACTGATTTTCCCAAACTTAACGTATTCAACAGAGTCCGCGACCATTCGTCTTTTTCAAATACATAGAAACACTGCGTTTTTCAGCCGATTAAACATTTTACATTAAATAAAAACGCTAAAAAATTATCCAGTTAGATAGAAACGTAATTTACCTTACCTTTGCTTTCATTTATTCGTTTTTGAACAACTTTTTCGAATCTGTGTATAGTAACACCCCCCCTTACCCAAATATTAATTAAAAACTCACATTTTTTAATACAATAAAAAAGAAAACTATTTAGCGTTTCAATGGTTTAGCAACTTTCGGCTTAATCCACTGAATGTTGGTCGAGCCCAAGCCATGATTGATGGTAACTCCCGAAGATCCGGATCCAATTCTGCAAGAGTACCATATTTTTTTTTATTTTCGCCTTTTTTTAAAAACTTTTTGGAGTGGATTGCTGTACTTAGAATTTTCCATTACACGAAATTAAGCCACAGCAAGTGGCTTAATTTAAAGAGATATATACAGAACAAAAAACTTTGTTGGTTTCATCATGTTGAAAGAAAAGATATGCAAATACAGTAAGAATAATTCATTAACCATATCTCATTTGATGCTATTAATTCTGCAGTTTATGAAAACTATTTATTTAAAAATGATAAATAAAATCAGAATACTTTTCTTTTAAAAGTTTTGAAAAAAATCAGAATACTAGTTGTTTATTTTTTGTTTGTTTTTCTATTAAGAAGCGAATACCATCTTATATATAAAAAACGGCTTCATTTAAATATTTTAAGATAATGTTTCCCAAACGAGTTAACATTTATGTATTGTTTTGTGTAAAAATTTATGAAATCTATTTCTTGAGTTTGGCTCTCAAGTCATCAACGTGGCCTGATGAAGCAATGTCTCTAAATTCGATTCTATTTAAAAAGTTTTTTGTTCTGTACATATCTCTTTATATTGTCTAGATTATAATCTTCCTTTAAGCTCACAGATTTAAGTCTCACATTATGCATCTACCACACCGCTCTTGTATCATTTCTCTCCATACAACACATATCCTCAACCCTCATTGGTCAGGTTTCATTTCCATACATGTGCATACCGTTGACAAATACCTGATAGACTCTTCCCTTGGTCAATAGGAGTAATGCTATGCTGGTTGATAATGACAGAGGTTACATGAACTTAACTCCATCCAAACGTTTGGTGTCCTAGCTAGTGATAAAATTATGAAAGTAAGATAATACAGGTCATTTCTTTATTTCAACTCGCGTTTGAACTTAATAATTTGACTGTTATAATGTTGCATATTTAGATGTGTTTGAAATTAATTTACCTCCATCATAGGGCAAAGTTATGTGAGTATATCAAAAATGTGTACATAGGAAAAATAAAATAAATAAATAAGGAACAACCAAAAGATAGGCCTCATATCTCAACATAGTAATTAATTCATTAGGATGAAATCTTCCAAAGTAAAAGGAAAAATAAGCCATGAATATTTCGTGCAGAAAATGGTACAACATTGTGCAATACATCATATAAGGAAGACTTAAGTGGAGAAAATAATAAAAAGACAAGAAAATCATCAGAAATATAAAATAATGAACAGAATCAAAAGAATTTTAATTTTAATGATAGAAAAGTAAATTTAATTAAATGTATGAATATTTTGAACAAAGATGTAAAAAAATATAAATGTTTTCTTTATTAATATTCTGGTCAATGCCTGAGTGTTGCCATCTACATCAACAAAGATTATTTAAAGCAATGCAAGGTTGATGTTCATGTGAGAATCTACAATTGATTTTTAAGAAATGAAAAAACGTAAAAAACACACACAGAAATAAAAGAGGAAAAGACAGGAAGATATGAGAGAAAGAGAGCAAATTGGAAATGATACATTAGCAGAGAAATCATGCTAATTTCTTACAAATGACAAACACAAGCAGAAATCATGCAAAAAAATCAAACAAGGAAAAACTATTAAGTGATGAGAAAGAATAAAAGAAGAATCATTTCCAATAGTGCCATGCTAAAGTTGGATGAAGAACCAAGAGGAAAATAGAGAAGAAAAAAAACATATATAAAATGTAAAAGTGAAATTAAAATGTATCTACCACTAAAGACTTACATCCAAACTATCACAGCTTGTACAAACATAACTATGCTTTAATGATTAAATATCTTTTGATTTAAGATAGAATTTAAATAGTCATTTGTTTTCTATAAAATTAATTATTTTTCAAGATGATAATATTTGTAGATTACAAGACATTCTGACTTCTGAGTATAAATTGTAATTATATGATGTTCATTTAGAATGTTCAAAATAAACAAACGAAATCCTCTTATTTGTTTTATTTAAATGAAAATATTGACTGTAAACATAAATACAGCATCAAAGAAGTTTACAAAGTGTCAAAATAGAAATTTTTATAGTGCACAAAAGCTTCAGTATGCATAGTACTATATATTTTTGAATAGCTCTGTTTGAAACAAATAAAAAGAGAATGTCTCCATATACAAATTTGTTCAAATTATTGATTCTTTTATATAATGTTTTTTTATCATGTATCTTTAATATCAGAGTTGAAATTATTAACAACAAAATCAAAAGTTTTGTTAATAAACTTGATATTAACAGATATATACAAATTTAAATAAAAGAATCAATAAGTAAAAGCTATTTTATTTAATCAAACGTTTTTGGATAAGAAGATGCTATATATATATATATATATATATATATATATATATATATATATATAAAGATGTATATCTATGTGATGATGGCAATAGCAATAATGTATTAATAATGGTTAGATAATTTTTTGAAAAACCATTTACAAACAAATTGGACATCAAATAACAAATCCTACCTGGTTTTGTATAAGGTTCTTTTAAGACCCCATCTGATGGCTGCTTTTTAATTGCTGAAATGTTTAAAAGATTTTCTAAAATGTACTGAGATGATCATAGTGGGGGGGGGGGGACGTGCTGATAGGCATAAGAGAAGAGAAAAGAAATCAATGAAACAAGATTATATATATATATATATATATATATATATATATATATATATATATATATATATATATATATACTGTATTAACAAAAATCAAGACTTCAAAAAAAGAATTGATAGCAACAAAAAGTGTATTTCATTGTTAGTTACAATTGTTTCAAAACTAAATTCAAACAGTATGGCATTTGAAAATTTTCACATAAATAGCCTTTCTTCAGACTTAGTGAATAAAAAACATTTTGACAACAGAACATTATGTAAAGACATTTCCCTTAAAAGAAATAAAGCATGCGAAAACATTTATCCCGGACGCATCTTTGTCCAAAAATGACCTTCTTAGTGACTCGCAATATGGTTTCCGTTCTGCTAGATTTACAGCAGATGTGCTTACAGTTATATCTCATAGGATTAGCGAATGGAGGCTACCTTTCTAGGGCAATTGCTCTTGACATATCAAAGGCCTTTGATAGAGTATGGCATAAAGGTTTACTTCACAAGATCTCCAGCTACGGAAATAAAGGAAATGTCTTCTCAATTATTAAATCATTTCTCTCTGATAGGTTCATAAGAGTAGTGGTTCATGGGCAGAAATCAGAAGCTCTTAGTATTAATGCTGGAGTCCCTCAAGGGTCCATTCTGGGCCCAACTCTCTTCCTGATCTATGTTAATGATCTTCCAAATCGCATCCTTACATCATTTGTAGACATCTATGCTGATTACACTACTATCTATGGTAGGACATCTAAGACAGTAAACGACCAAGTTCTCTCTGATTCTCTCTCCTCTGATCTTGAGCAAGTGGTACAATGAGGAAAGAGGTGGCTGGTTACTTTTAATGCATCTAAAACCAAGCTTTTATCTTTACATCATCAACGATCTGATCCACATCTGGCATCAATTGAAATGAATGGCTCTCGTCTTGGGGAGACCTCAAGTTTTGACAAGCTTCTGGGCTTGACCTTTACTCATGATCTTTAATGGAACACATACATTAAATCCGTTGCCAAGGCCGCTGGACAAATGGTGGGATCCTTCTATTGATCCAGTAGATATCTCACTACTGATACAATTCTCTATCTACATAAGAGCCAGGTACGTCCAAGGATGGAGTACTGTTGCCACAAGAAAGGACTTATCCTGCCTTGATAGAGTTCAAAATAAACTTTGTAACCTTGTGGGGGATGTCCTTTTCTCTTCCCTGCAACCTTTTTCTCACAGAAGAGATGTTGCCAGTTTGTTTCTGCTTTATCGTTATTTTCATGGCAAGTGCTCGGCTGGGCCCCATTCTATGGTCCCCCCTCACCAAACTTTCACAAGAAACGCCCATCTAGCAGAAAACACTATCACTAATTTCCCCCACCTGTGCCTAAACCTAGACGTAGATTCCACGAGCAAAGCTTCATTCTTAGAACTGCACGCCTATGGAATTGTCTTCCGTTTTTTTGCTTTCCAGCTGACTACAATATGGTTGTCTTCAAGTCTAATGTAAACAAGTTTTTGATGAGCCGTTCCATATAAGTTAACAAATTTTCCGAATCTCCATTACTAACGGTTACTATATTGTCCAATTTCTATAGTACACTTTTTAACCTTTATCCTCAAGTGGCCTCTTGACCTTGATAAGTGGTGATGCCTATGTAAAAAAAAAAAAAAAAAAAAAAAAAAAAAGAAGGTATATGAATGCTCAATTATGAAATATGATAATTTTGTAGCTTACACTTTAAGTCATCTCTCTTTGGCTTATAATTCATTGGTATATGAAAATTTACTGAATTATACAAACAAGTATATATATATATATATATATATATATATATATATATGTTTTATTTTTTTTATTACCGTTTTATCTGTTTGGTTACATATGTTTCGGAGGTTGGACCGTGTTTACGATCCAACAGCCTCGTCAGACTTTACAGAAATGGTTGGTTAGTATTAGGAAGAATTGTTTTTAGGAGGAATACGGGAGGGGGGGGGGAGAAGAGAAAGAAAAAGGAGGGGGGTTGGGGGGGAAATAATAGAGGGGGAAGGTGGGTAATGACAATATTTCAGTTTTGAAGTTTAAAGTATATTAGGTTGTATTGTGTGTGTGGGGGTAGCAGATTCAGGTAGGCTTGGGTGGAGATATGTGGATATAGGGAAGGGGGAGAGAGGATGGTAAAAAGAAAAGAAAAAAGAGAGAGGGTAATGAGAGGAAAAGGAGTTTCAATTTTTGGGTTTTAAAATTTTGATTACTTTTTTTCCTGTTCAATAAGGTATATTTATTAGATGAGAGGGAGAGAGGGAGAAAGATAGATGGGAGGAAAGAGAGGGAAGGGGGTTAGTGTGGTTATCATTTTTGGCAGTTACACAGTTACATTTATGGGTTTCATGGTCGTTGTTCATTTCATAGTGGGCTGTTTTTAAACAGTTAAGAGTTAATACAGACGTTGACACAAGAATAAGAGCGTATAATACATATACATACATATTACAGACCAATATGTAGACACATAGGCACATACATATAAAAACAATACCTATGCAGATGTACATGGGTCTACATGCACACATATACACACATACACGTACACATATATACACTCGCATATATATACAGATATAAATACATGCTCACACATATATAAACATACACACACCCATCCGAGTACATATAAGTGGATATACAGATATCCAGTAAGAAGTAGATGCATACATACACAGACATATATATATACAAGTACACACATACGCACGGGCTCATGCACACGTATACACAATTACCTAAAACCCCCATAAATAAAATTTACCATGAAACCTATAAATGTAACTGTGTAACTGCCAAAAATGATAACCACACTAACCCCCTTCCCTCTCCCTCCCTTTCCTCCCATCTATCTTTTTCCCTCTCTCCCTCTCATCTAATAAATATACCTTATTGAACAGGAAAAAAAGTGTCAAAATTTTAAAACCCAAAAATTGAAACTCCTTTTCCCCCCTCCTCTCATTACCCTCTCTCTTTTTTCTTTTCTTTTTACCATCCTCTCTCCCTCTCCCCTATATCCACATATCTCCACCCAAGCCTACCTGAATCTGCTACCCTCACACACAGCAATACAACCTAATATACTTTAAACTTCAAAACTGAAATATTGTCATTACCCGCCTTCCCCCTCTATTATTTCCTACTCTTTTTCTTCCCCCCCCCCGTATTGCTCCTAAAAACAATTCTTCCTAATACTAACCATTTCTGTAAGGTCTGACAGGGCTGTTGGATCGTAAACACGGTTCAACATCCGAAACATATGTAACCAAACAGATAAAACGGTAATAAAAAAATAAAACACATATTTGCTCTGCGATAGTATTGAGCACTCTCTTCAGGTTTTTACTAATTACCAGTTTTACCAAATATATATATATATATATATATATATATATATATATATATATATATATATATCCTCTACTTACAACGGACTTGTTTCAATTTGTTTTCATGGATCAACAGATGAAAAAGTCAGAGCAAAGCAAGATATGTGCATAAAGAAGAACAAAATAAGAGATGATAGCTTTTATGATTGACCGACACATTGCTCAAATAAGCTTATTGACGAAAAATTATTAAATAAAATAATTAAACATTTGATATTTTAGTTTCAAAACAAAATTTGCTAACCAATTAATTATAGTTGAAATGTGCAGAATTAAAAAAAATGGGTAAATTACAGCTTTGAGCATAAAAAGTTGAATAGAAAAGCTTTTAGATTCAACAATATTTGAAAATAAAAAAGCAATTATAAATTCATTGTTCATTTTATAAAGTGATAAATGTGTTTTGACTAAGACTCACATTTGCATATGTGATTTTCTACATATATATAAGAATGGATTTTTAATACTTGAAGTCCCCCAAAACAGGCTCAAAATAAAACTCTAAAAAAAAAAAAAAAAAAAAAAAAAGAAGTTAGTTTTGAAAACTTTAAAAACAGTGAATTTCTAATCTTAAACTTATCATTACCTCCCCACAAAGGCAAACTTAGGCACAGCATCATTTTTTAAGTAGGGATATCCAGCTCTTACCAAAAAAGAGTACTCTGGAAAAAAGAAAATATTTCCCAGTAAAGAAGTCTTTCTTCTCCTCTGACTGACTACAAAATAGATGTTAAACTTTATTCCTAGCTCGATAAAAATTTAAAACATATTGCAATGATTTCAATATTTTCTTTGAATCATAAGAAAATAAGAAAAACTAGCACAAAAAATAATTCTAAAAATATTTTTTAAAGACAGTATTATTGTGCATTATCAGTTTTATGCAAAGAACAATTACACAAATATTAATACCTGTTAAAACTGTGACTGAAATTAAATCAGCCATTACATGGAATAGGAATTACAAAATTAGTTTGACTAGACAAGTACATTTGCTTATAATGAACTCAGTTAAAATATAAAGTCAATATTAGAGACATTTCCTGTTAAGTTTAAAAATGAAGTAAGAATAACACAAAACTGGTATTAGCAATAACAAAAAAATATTACCCAAAAATATGAAATACTGTGACATTGCAAGGAATTTGAAATATAAAACACACATAAATTTGGAAGAAATAAATTCAAAGAAAATTTGTCATCCTAAAAAAATTTTAGAATAAAGGATTTTTAAAAACAGTAAACTGGTAAAACTGTATTTACAAGAAAATTCTCAAAGCAACTTTCAGTTTGACCCTCACCTGGCACTAAAATAAAACCCCATTAATTTGTCAATGAAAATGTAAACATTTTTGTTAAATATTATTTGGCAGTAATATGCTTTTAAAATTGAGTCTAAATGTGATTTTTATTTTTTTTTACATATAGTGGTTTGATAAATGTTTGATGAACATAGTGTCAGCTTAAAGTAGGGATCATAAACCAGCAAGTGCAAAAATGGGTAAATATAGTGAAATCTGCTTCAATTTCTCATTTATTTAAGGGGTCATTTTAAGAAAATTTCAAAATAAACAAAATTTAATGATTTCCCTTTATAAATATACAATTCTTTCTCCTATGTCGCTGATATGTTTTTGTTTTCAAGTCACTATTTTCAGTGACAGACAATTCATTTTTTATGTGAATCTTTTTTTAAAGCAAATTTTGTATATGCAGTAACATTTATCTCTATGCATATGAAAATACTTTTATTTTAAAGAAAAAAGCTCACTCATCAATATGATGGACATACGATTTTACATTGTTTTTCACAAAAAAAGTCAAACTTTTTCAAATGAAATAAAGATATTTTTTGTGTTTCTGTCTGTTTTATATGGTTCAAATCTAGAGTTTGTTCTTATTGATTCACTATTAATAGAAAAAATTCTGTTTCTCTCTATTGTGCTATGAATCATATTAAGAAGATTCAATGTGTTAGCTGTTGAAATGAATTTTATATGAACAGTCAAAGTGGTACTTCTGTATCATTTTTGCATGTTTTATCTTACAGAAGGATAATAGGATTTTCTCCAATATTAAAGCTGTTTGATCTAATAGTTATAGCATCCCAAACTATGCTTCTTAGATGTTTACAAAAGGGACATGAAACAGAGTAACCTCACCCTCTGCACATGGGAAAGTCTGGCTTACAAATGCCTTGCTTGGCAGTATAACAAGGCATGTTCAATACAGAAGCTATGTCTGAGGAATCACCTGTTGTGAAGTGAGTCAAGTGGAAGTAGCAACATTGGCAGCCCCAGCAACCATCCAACTTCATCTGCATCAAGTGCAACAGGGACTACAGCCCTCAAGTTGGACTGTATAACCATTTTCAGTGGTGCAGATAAACACCAGAGCTACACCATCCTCTCCCGAAAATGGACGATTGCCTATGATTAATTTTCATTTACCACACAATAACATTACATTTGTTTACTTGTCATTGAAACGTGCATATCTAGTGAAAAATTAGTTACTGAATCAATAGAACAGAAGAAAAAAAATATTATTTTCAACAAATTTTTATTGGTCATAATTTGATAACCAAATTGCGCTCCAAAAGTTTGCTACCATTGCTTACGTTTTGAAAAGATCACACATAAATATATTTTTTTAGATAAAATGAAAATTAAAAATTGATTTTGGATACCTAGTATAAGAGATATTTCATTGGTTAGCTTGGTTATGTACAGTAGTAAAAATTTGAAGTTGGATTTCAGTTGCTGAGCCAATTTTATTGAAGAAACACGTAATGCTAGGTTCGGTTATAGTTAATTAGTGTACTTCCTAATTTTCTCTCATGCCTATATCTCCCCTGTGCATGTACTCTTTTTTTTATTACATTTTTCCGAGCATTCTTTTTTATTTACTAATCAATTAAAAGGTTTTTTCAGTCTTATATTGATCAAAAATTATTGAAATCAGTTTTATTATAAAATTTCAAATAAAATAAAAGCTTTTATTATTTTAATTTTGTTATTAAAAGTGCAAATACAAACTAATTGTGTTATTTTTATCTCTATAACTTTGTTCATTTTTATTGTATACTTTTCAATAATTTCCTTTTCTTATATTTTATTTCAATAAATGGCTTCACAATAGAAGAACAATAAAAGTAAAGAAACTGATTTGTCTTGTCCCCGCTCCTGGTAATGCTGCATCCAAAATTCAAAAGTATGTTAACTGAGTATAACCCTAAGTTCTATTAAATATAGGTGCTAAGTCTCCTACTTCCTTTTAAAGATTTTTGAGTAACTTAAATGAATGTCCACTATTCAAGTAAACAAAATATAATTATGATTTAAATCATTGTCGTGATCATCCTTCTTTACGAATGCACCAGATTACCCGAGAAAAGGATCAAGATCATCATCACTTCTGGCTCACAAAAAAGCTGGTATAATATGATAGAATATCGATTAAGGCAGGACAATGATTTGACTTAAAGTTTAGTTTCCTTAGCTGTTTAAGTTCATATTTTCATAATTTCACACACAATCTTTACAACCATGTACAAATGCAATCATGCAAATATATTTGTTGAATTCTTATCAATCAAAAAGAATGTGAGAAATATTTCATCCACAAATCTGATTTCTTCATACATTTACTCAAACAGACTTTCCACTTTTTATATATATATATACAGAGAGAGAGAGAGAGAGAGAGACAAGCGTACACATAGACAAAGAACACTAAATTTTGTTATTTGTAGTAAACTGTAAATTGTATGCATGAAATCAGAAAGATACTATAATACTATAACTATACTTAATACTATAAGAATAAAGCAGTTATAATCTTTATACCTAAATGATTAAATACAAATGCTTTTTTTCATTTATCACTTCTAGATAAAAATAAATATATATTAAAAAATATATAACTATTAAAATAAATATATATTAAAAATATATAACCATTAAAATGGGTTACTATTTAACAACAGTGCATTTTGAAATGCTGTATATGTCACAGAGACAAACAGTCCAAAACATGCCATACCTTCAAAAATTAGATTTTATAATTATAATAATACCAATAATCATAAAAAAGCTCGCTCTTCAACATGATGGACATACGATTTTACATTGTTTTTCACAAAAAAAGTCAAACGTTTTCAAATGAAATAAAGATATTTTTTGTGTTTCTGTCTGTTTTTACATGGTTCAAATCTAGAGTTTGTTCTTATTGATTTACTATTAATAGAAAAAATTCTGTTTCTCTCTATTGTGCTATGAATCGTATTAAAAAGATTCAATGTGTTAGCTGTTGAAATGAATTTTATATGAACAGTCAAAGTGGTACTTCTGTATCATTTTTGCATGTTTTATCTTACAGAAGGATAATAGGATTTTATCCAATATTAAAGCTGTTTGATCTAATAGTTATAGCATCCCAAACTATGCTTCTTAGATGTTTACAAAAGGGACATGAAACAGGGTAACCTCACCCTCTGCACATGGGAAAGTCTGGCTGACAAATGCCTTGCTTGGCAGTACAACAAGGCGTGTTCAATACAGAAGCTATGTCTAGATGTCTAGATGAATAATCATAATAATAATACCAATAATCATAATAATAATCAATATTAGATGTAAGCATAATACATTCTTGTCGTTTTACTTTTTGGAAAATCAGAAATGAAAACTTCAAATTTGTGATGGAATTATAAATAGTTAACATATATCAACTTGCAATTAATTATTAGCACTCCTTCCCCCATTTCATGTTCTTAAAGGAGAAACTAGAAATTCAAAGGTAAACCTATTTTTTATTAAACAGTACATTCAGAAATTGTCACCAGAGAGTTAGTCTATTTATAAGTACAATATTAAAATAAATTGGCATAAATTTATAGTTGTTGAAAGTAAATGAGAAACCAGTTAACAGCATAATTATGAGAATATATATATACATATATATATATATGATGAAAATAATGGAAATAGTATTCCGACAAAATAGAGAAAATAAAAAGGAACAAACCGTATTATGTGTTCATCAACGTTTCGTCTTTATTTCGAGACTTCCTCTGGATGAATGAGATTAAGAAACCAAAAAATATACCAGTACAAAATATTTGAAAATGTTTCACGTGTTAAATTTATTTCAAATAAACCGCGCCGGAGACTTCTTGAATCTGCGCTTATCGCAATTTCAAGCACTATTAAACAACGTGGAGGTTTCTATAACATAGCGCCATTAATAAGTAAACTGTTATTAAAAGAACATTATTTAACTGTGGACACAGGTTAACTTTCTCACACCATTCAAACACCCCCTGTAATAATTAACACATAATCTCAATCAATAAATTACATAAAAAACACTCATTTCATTTCTGTTACAAACATATATTTGAATTTCAACAGATATATCTTTTTCCCAATAAGAATATAAACTTGCGTTTATAGTTTTAAAATCAAATTAATGACTATATGACGTCACTAAAATTTCCTTCTTTTTAACAGCGCCAGCCCCCCTCCCTCCTTTTTGAATTTCCAACATCAATATTTTCCGTTTCTCTGAAATAGAACTGCGTCACACTGTGCACGTGAAACATTTTCAAATATTTTGAACTGGTATATTTTTTGGTTTCTTAATCTCATTCATCCAGAGGAAGTCTCGAAATAAAGACGAAACGTTGATGAACACATAATACGGTTTGTTCCTTTTTATTTTCTCTCTCTCTCTATATATATATTTATGCTCATTGCCAATAAAATGAATATGTATGGAGGTATGTGTGTAAGAGCATGTGCATGATTGTTACTGTATATGAATGAGAAAGGGGAGCCTGTTGGAGATCTATGTACCAAAGCTTTAAACAAAATAAGAATAAATGAATAAGGCATATAATTATAGTCTGAGAAAAAGTATAATAAAGGATATTAGAACTCAATAATCAATCTGAATGCTTGGCCTTTTGGTCAAGATCAAAGTGTAGTATCTGTTCTTCAGATGCTGCACTTCTATTTCTTGTTCTCTTTCGGTGGAGGAGAAATCCTTCACGACTGAGACAATTTTTATTTTTGTACCTTTTCTCCACGTAAAAACACGACCCTGGTGTCTAACTCTGTCCCGTGGGGAGGCATAGTAAATAGGTAAAATAATGTGTTGATTGCATTTGTAGAGCTATTTAATTTCTATAAAAAAATATATAACTCTACAAAAATTGTATTGGAATAAATACTAATAAATATTAACTTAATATTTTATTATATTAACTTGATATTTAGTAATCTACAAGAATATATAAGCAACAAAAATGGAAATAAGAGAAAAAGCAAAAAAGACAAATTAATAGGAATACAAAAAAATAAACACAGGGTCATGATTTAATATTTTGCCCTAACTTAGGGATTTATCAAGAACAAACAGGATAAAATATAAGTCAATATTTATACATTGGATACCATGATGAAAATACATCCAAAATATACAGGCTATCAAGGTAGGAAAGAGCATAATGGAGAAGGGTTTGTAACTCACTACCCACACTATATATATATATAAATATAAAAAAATCAAATGTATTTCTCAAAATCAGGCAGCAACAGATTTCATTCTGACAAATCGATATTTGATTTTACTTAGCCAATTTGTCTTATTTTCTTTCCAACAGATTATTGTCAATAAAATATATTTTACTCTGGCTAGAATAATTTTAGGGTGGGGCAACTTAGGAATTAATAAAAAGAAATAAAAAAAATTGCTCTACATGTATCCAATTTCAGATAAATAATAATTGCTCTACATGTATCCAATTTCAGATAAATAATATATTTTTAAAAATAAATATTAATCTATTCATTTTTAAATATTATTTGCTTATCATAATGGTATGTAAAATAATTTGATTTTAAAGATTTTCATAATATAAATACTGAAATTTCACATAAGACTTTTATTTGAAAAAACATATAAATAATTTATTTTCCATAACTCGGTCATAAGTTAAAAAAAAGAAAAAAAAAAAAAGAAAGGGTTCATCAATGAATGTTCTGTCTTGAAACTTTAAGACTTGTATTTCTAATTTTTTATTCAGGCGATAATATATATATTTAAAGTTTTTATTTGTTATCATATGAATAAAAAACATGATTAAAAATGGTGATGTAATTAAAATTAGTTACAAACATATTAGGCTGGTGCAAAAATAATGTTGCTTTTTGACATTCAGCTTTAAAAGATCATGACTCCTTTCATAATAAACTTTATTAATACAAACCATTACAATTGACACATTTTTGCCAATGAGAAACGAGTTTATTTATCCATAGAAATCCATAGTTCTGGAAGTGATAAAGTCATTGAGGCCAATTTGGCATCATCTCGTCTTTTGAAGCATTTTTCGTGCTGGAAGTTGTCAAAATGCTTGAAAAATGATAATTGGTGGGCAAGAGGTCCAGTGAATATGGCGGATGAGGCAGAGTTTCGTAGCCCTATTTGTTCAGCTTCTGCAGGGTCAGCTGAGCAACATGCGGGCAAGCATTGTCACGGAGGAGAATTGCTCCCTTCATATTGACCAATCTTGGGCACATATGTTGGAGCATTTTGTCAATTTGTCGGCAGTACTTCTCTGCCGTAATCATACCACTCGGATTCAAGAAGCTATGATGGATGAGACTGGCCGCAGACCATCAAACAGTCACCATAACATTTTTTGGTGCAATTTCAGCTTCGAGAAGTGTTATGGAGCTTCTCCGGCATTCGACCATGTGCAGAACATCGCCGGTTGTCATAGAAGATCCACTTATTATCACACGTCACAATCCGCTCGAGAAATGGGTCATTTTTGTTGCAACAATTTTTTTGATTATCATTCAATTCATACAACTTTTTTGACTTCCCTATTTGCTTTAAATGGCGAACGACTGTTAAGTGGTCAACCTTGAATTTAACAGCAACTTCTCGTGTGGTTCTGCGAGGATCAGCTTCAATTAAGGCTTTCAAATGTGCGCGGTTGACCAGCTGCAACCATGTTCATCTTTGAGGCTCTTGTCACCATTGCAAAATTTTTTGAATGACCATTGTGCAACATGTTCGTTAGTGGTTCCTGGCCCAAACGCATCATTGATATCACAAACTGTCTCAGCAGCTTTTTGGCCTAGTCTGAACTGGAACAAGAAAATCATGCGGATTTGAATTTTTTCTATTCTATTGAAAAGCCTGCAATAAAATGAATGAAGAGATTTAGAACGGTAACAAATAACACAATTTCACAGAGCAAAAACCCCGCTTCAAAATGATATATAACATGCTTATATATATATATATATATATATATATATATATATATATGCATTAATGAATTAATTAATATGCATTAATGAATTAATTCAGAAATTATATATATATATATGCATTATTGAATTAATTAATATGCATTAATGAATTAATTCAGAAATTATATATATATATATGCATTATTGAATTAATTAATATGCATTAATGAATTAATTCAGAAATTAATTAATATGCATTAATGAATTAATTCAGAAATCATTTATAAATAAGTGAGAAAACAATATTGTTTTTGAACCTAAGATTTACCTGCCTATCTCCCAACCCCTAAGAAATGATGGACATAATATTATAAATTTAATTCTTTATAAAAATCACATTAACATTTAATTATTAACAATTTAGCACATGTTTTTATTTATACAAACATTTTATGATATATATGCAAACATGTTTTGATTTAAGTCAGACTTGGCTTGGCCTCTTAAAGATAAAGTTTCATAAAATGACACAGAATGTAGAATTCAAATTTCTCAGAAGAAAAGTATCACATGACCATAATTGAGAAAAATAAAAACCCAACTTCACAGCTTTTAATTTTTCTCTCTCTTTCTCTTGTAATAAGATGCTGAATAGAGTAGTAAATATTAAAAGAGTGGATGAAGAAAGCTATAGTGTCAATTTAATAGGACTATTTATAGAAAAATTATACCTGAAATAATATATCTATAATATAAAGCTGAACGTCTATGTGCGTGTGTCTGGTCACGAATAGGTTCCTATGTGGTTGACTATTATAGAAAACTGATCACATATGAGAGAAGATGTATCGAGACACAGAATTGGGTATGTTTGATCTGGCATAATGATGATTCATTAAAATTGTGGGGTCTGCGTACACGCCTGGTTCACAAACTATGGAAATAAAAAATTTAAAAAACGTTTACAATTGTTTTTGATATAGATGTACAGATTAATACTTTTAATGTTTTAAGTTAAATAGGGATGATATCATAAAATTGTGGGGTCTGCGTTTGCGCCTGGCTTCGAAATAGGCACAAACTTTAATAAAGACTTTTCATATCTATCTGCATAAGTATACTTTGATAGTTATGTTTCAGTTTGAAGAAATATGGTATAATAAAATTATGGGGTGTTCGTTCGCACCTGACCTCCATAGAATGGAAATATATCACAAAGTTTAACAAGGTTTTTTAATATAGATCCACAGAATATTGTGATAAGTGTTTCAGTGTGAACAGGTATGGCATAACAAATTATGGGGTTTATCTATTTTATTTTTACTTTCATCATATTTTGCTTTGGTTTTGATACCCCCAAATTCGAAGCTATCTCTTTACAACCCTTCCTTTTCATAACCTATCATACTTTCATAAATCAGAATCCATTTTCTGTAGGCTGTTTTTGAACCCAGTCAACGACGGGTACTTTTGCTAGTCTATATATATATATATATATATATATATATATATATATATATATATATATATATGTGTGTGTGTGTGTGATGTCCATTCATCGATTTGATGAATACCACAAAACATCATTGATGATATGGTGACTCGTGTGTGAAATTTTTGTGGCAAGAGTTGCACAATCTCTTCTCAGCTGGCACTGTTGGCAAGTAGAAATTTCAAGACAACTGGAAACAATGCTGAGATAAGCAGAGAGCACATGTTATTTCTGAATAGTCATCCATACTGGTATACATATAAATCATTTTTTCTTTTATAACATTAAAATGAGATTATTCCACATGAGAATTGATATTTAAGCAAACTTAACTTTTACTGAATATTAAAGTTGAAGAAAACATTAAGAAGCCTAACAGACATCAGCTGCATATTCTGATAAGATCTTAAAACTTATGAAATGATTAAGCAAATATACAAACCTAAACTTCAAATAAGTAATCATAATTGTTTTTATTACTCTAACACTTTCAAAGGTAAAGTAGATGCCAACTTTGCCAGGTAATTTCACTCACTTCAGAGGTGACCCTTTCTGCATCTATTAATATTGACTGATTTGGATAGGTAATCTTTTTTGGAGTTTCCACTTTCTCAATTAATTATTTTATTTACCTTCTTTCTAGATGCAAGGTTAAGTGTGGCTTCAATGAAAGTGTTTCTATGGACCAAACAGAATTCAAAATTAGCGTATCCAAGGTCCATGTTATTAACCACTTAGCCACCACCACAAGGTTGAAAGTCTAGTCTATCCTGTTATTTAACCTATAGTGGATTGATACCTTTTCCAAGTTAAAATGATACAACAGCCCTTACAGAAATTGAACACAGCAAGAAAAATCAACAATTTGCAGCATTATAACCACTGCAACATCACCAAAAGAGTATCATTGCAATATGGTGAATAGTATTTGTAAATTTAAACTATGCAAATGTTTGTATGTGATAAAA
>NC_136482.1:135534584-135539584 GCF_053919585.1 Euprymna scolopes
CTGAAATAGGAATCTAATTGAATCTTTAATTTCCTGAATAGTATCCGAGAATTCATTTTTCTTCGAGTTATATCGAATACATTAATACAGACTTTAGGGGCTTTTTTCGTAATGTTACTGTAAAAATAATTTTTTATTGTTACAAATTACGATGCTTTAAAAAAAGCAAAAATAAATTCTTGCGTTTTTTATTCACTACTGAAAACCATAACTTTAGTAAAGGTATTTTTTGTTTAACCAAAATAACACATTTTCACGAAGAGTTAAGTAAAAATAATTAATTCATTATATTCTGCGATCATTATACGAAAAATACTGCAATTTTCATTAAAATTCGTTAATTTCATGATTTATGGTGAATTTTTAAGTAAAGGGGGGAGTCAAAATGTGTATACACTTTGAGCGTCAGTATTCATTTTGCGACCACGTGTGGTTAATTTAAATTAAAGTTCAATCACATGGTTACATTATCAATAATCATGTAATTAAACCCATTGAAAATTTACCGATATTGTAAACACATTCTGTTTACATTAAGCATGTAGTGTTTTTTTAGTGATGCAATGTTGTCAACTGAGATTTTAAAAAAACCCGTGAGATCAGGAGAAAGAAATGTCCTGAAAAACGCTAGATTTTTAACTTATCGGGTTTGTATTACTGTACACATAGATTCGAAAAAGTTGTCAAAAAACAAATATATAACAAATAAATGTTATCAAAGGAAAGATAATTTACTTTTCTACCTATATTTTTCGTATTTTTATTCAATGTAACATGTTTATTCAGCTCGAAAACCATACAGTGTTTACCGATGTATTGGAAAATTCAAGATGGCATCTGACTCCCTCTTTAACACGGTAAGTTTGGGAAAAGGTGTTATAAATAAAAAACCGGATAAAATACTGTTAAAAACTTACTCAATATATGTTACCGTGACATAGGTTGACATACATTCGGCGGGTTTTTAATAGTATTTTTTATAGTTTTTTATTTATAACACCTTTTTCCAAACTTACGGTGTTAAAGAGGGTGTGAGACGCCATCTTGAATTTTCGAATAAATCGGTAAACACTATGTTTTTCAGGCTAAATAAATATGTTACATTGAATAAAAACACGAAAAATATATCCAGTTTGGCAGAAAAATAACTTATCTTGCCTTTGATAACATTTATTTGTTATATATTAGTTTTTTGGACAACTTTTTCGAATCTATGTGTACAGTAATACAAACCCCTTTTTTTTCTTTTTTTTGCTGTTGTTTCCTGCTTTTTACACTTTTAGATCTTATTTTAAACTAAACTTCGGAGGTTTGAATGCCCCTCCCCCACCTAAAACGTACTTGGAAAAATCGATTTTATAGTGAGATTTAAGAATGGTTAGTCGAAAAAAAAGGTGAAAAACAAAACAAATAATCAATAAATAATTGTTACCAAAGGCAATAAATGCTACTTTTTTTTACTTACATGAATGAGTTTATTTTATGTTTTAAAGTATTTTCAAGCAATCTAATGCGAGTGTCTGGGTGACACATACCTCCAGATTTTCTAGAATTTCCCGCTAGATTGTAAACGAAATCTCCAGATCGAGCAGGAAAACTGCTAAATTGTAACACTGGTCACGTGACAGGAAGCGGTAATAAATAATTGTCACTAAATAAAAAAAATGGCCTCTCGGTAAAAAGAAATCCACCTATTTATCATAGAAAAATTAAGTATAATGTTATAATTAAAAAGAAATATATAAAAACACACATGGATATAGTAAACATTATATACCAAAACGTGGAAGCCATCCATCCAGTGGTTTTTTAGACAATTAATTCAGAACGAACCAACAGTTAACTTTTTATATATATAAATATATCTATATAACTATACATACATATATGTATATATATATATATATATTTATATATATATCTATATATATGTATATATATATATATATATATGTATATGTATCTATATATATATGTATATATATCTATATATACATACATATATCTTTATAAACATATACATCTATATAAATACATATGTATATATACATATACATCTATATATATATATATATATACATCTATATATATATATATAACATCTATATATATATATATACATCTATATATATATATATACATCTATATATATATATATATATATACATCTATATATATATATATATAACATCTATATATATATATATATACATCTATATATATATATATATACACATATACGTCTATATATATATATACATATACATCTATATATATATACATATACATCTATATATATATATATACATATACATCTATATATATAACATATACATATATATATATATACATATAATATACATTATAATTATATACATATACACATCTATATATATATACATATACATCTATATATATATATACATATACATCTATATACATATACATATACATCTATATACATATACATCTATATATATATACATATACATCTATATACATATACATCTATATATATATACATATACATCTATATATATATACATATACATCTATATATATATACATATACATCTATATATATATACATATACATCTATATATATACATATACACCTATATATATACATATACACCTATATATATATACATATACACCTATATATATACATATACACCTATATATATATATACATATACACCTATATATATATATACATATACATCTATATATATACATATACACCTATATATATATACATATACATCTATATATATACATATACATCTATATATATACATATACATCTGTATATATATATACATATACATCTATATATATATATACATATACATCTATATATATATATACATATACATCTATATATATATACATATACATCTATATATATATACATATACATCTATATATATATATATACATATACATCTATATATATATATACATATACATCTCTATATATATACATATACATCTATATATATATACATATACATCTATATATATATACATATACATCTATATATATATACATATACATCTATATATATATATACATATACATCTATATATATATACATATACATCTATATATATATACATATACATCTATATATATATATACATATATATATATACACATACATCTATATATATATACACATACATCTATATATATATACATATACATCTATATATATATACATATACATCTATATATATATACATATACTTCTATATATATATACATATACATCTATATATATATACATCTATATATATATACACATCTATATATATACATATACATCTATATATATACATACACATCTATATATATACATATACATCTATATATATATACATATACATCTATATATATACATATATATCTATATATATACATATACATCTATATATATACACATATACATCTATATATATACACATATACATCTATATATATACATATACATCTATATATATATGCATATACATCTATATATATATGCATATACATCTATACATATATGCATATACATCTATACATATATGCATATACATCTATACATATATGCATATACATCTATATATATATGCATATACATCTATATATATATGCATATACATCTATATATATATGCATATGCATCTATATATATATGCATATGCATCTATATATATATGCATATACATCTATATATATATGCATATGCATCTATATATATATGCATATACATCTGTATATATATGCATATACATCTATATATATATACATATACATCTATATATATATACATATACATCTATATATATATACATATCCATATAAATCTATATATATATATACATATATATATAGATGTATATATATATACATATACATCTATATATATATAGATGTATATATATATATATACATATACATCTATATATATATATAGATGTATATATATATATACATATACACCTATATATATATAGATGTATATATATACATACACCTATATATATATAGATGTATATATATATACATATACATCTATATATATATAGATGTATATATATACATATACATCTATATATATATAGATGTATATATATATACATATACATCTATATATATATAGATGTATATATATATACATATACATCTATATATATACATCTATATATATATATACATCTATATATATATACATCTGTATATATATATATACATCTGTATATATATATACACATCTGTATATATATATATACACATCTGTATATATATACATCTATATATATATACATCTGTATATATATATATATATATATACATCTGTATATATATATATACCTGTATATATATACATCTATATATATACATACATCTATATATATACATTTATATATATATACATCTATATATATACATACATCTATATATATACATTTATATATATATGCATCTATATATATATATATATATATATAAATTTATATATATATACATCTATATATATATATATATAAATTTATATATATATACATCTATATATATATATATATATAAATTTATATATATATACATCTATATATATATATATATATATATATATATATATATATACATTTATATATATACATACATCTCTCTCTATATATATACATTTATATATATATACATCTATATATATATACATCTATATATATATATACATCTATATATATACATATATATACATATATACACATCTTTATATATACATCTATATATATATATACATCTATATATATATACATCTATATATATACATCTATCTATATATATACATCTAAATATATACATATACATCTATATATATACATATACATCTATATATATATATATACATCTATATATATATATACATACATCTATATATATATATATATACATCTATATATATATATACATACATCTATATATATATATATATACATCTATATATAT
>NC_136482.1:135544584-135632084 GCF_053919585.1 Euprymna scolopes
GAAAATCCTGTACAAAACTTAAAGAAGGTGAGAACTTTAAAATCTCGATACTCCCTTCAAACCACGAATGAACTAAGATCCCATGTAGCAGAAAATCAGGCAAAAGTGAAGGGCTTATCTGCATAAATAAAAAATAAGCAACAAAAAATTGAGTCCAGGTCCATAAACAGGTTGTTTGACAGAAACCCAAGGATAGTGTACCGAAATCTCATCGGAGATAATATAAAAGTAACGTCACCACCAACACAAGAACAGATCGATAAATTCTGGAAGCCATTGTATGAGGACCCAAAACAACATCGGGAGAGGGAGTGGATAGGCACAATAAAAGGGGCAGTCAAGGGCAAGAAAAAAAATGCCAGTGTTGGAAATTACCAAAGCAGCTGTAAATAAAAAGCAACTTCAAAAGCCGAGGAATTGATAACATCCCAAATTTCTGGCTGAAAAAGCTGACGGCACTACATCAAAACTATGCACAAGCATTCAACCGAATTATTGGTGGCAAAGAAGAACCACCAGAATGGCTCACTATTGGCAAAACAACTCTTATACCCAAGAGCCAGGAAACACATTTGCCAAATAAATACCGGCCTATCTGCTGCCTTTCAACCACATACAAATGGCTTACTGGAATAATTGCTGATGCAATTTATCAGCATTTGACTGATGGTGAATACTTTGAGAAGGAGCAGAAAGGGTACACGAAAAACAAGCTTGGGACAAAAGATCAACTTCTTTTGAACAAAACAATCCTGGAAGACTGTAGGAAGCGACAAAGAAACCTGTCAATGGCCTGGATTGACTACAAAAAGGCATTTGACAGTGTGCCTCATTAATGCGGTGTCTGGAGCTGTATAATGTCCATGAGACCATAAGATCTTTTATTACAAAACAAATGACAATGTGGCAAACATCTATTTCCCTACACCACATGGAAGGGACAATACACTCTTCAAACATTAGCTTCCAGCGAGGCATATTTCAAGGCGATAGCCTATCACCGCTACTATTCTGCCTTGCAATCGATCCACTCAGCAAGCTTCTAAAAAATGTGATGCTGGGTACAATCTCAGTAGAGGCAGAAAAAAAGATGAAAGTAAAAGAGTGAACCATTTACTTTTCATGGACGATCTAAAACTCTATGCAGAGACAGAAAAACACCTTGTCTCCCTGATAGAAATTGTGAAAACGTTCTCAGAGGATATCTGCATGGAGTTTGGATTTGACAAATGTGCTAAATGCACAATAAAAAAGGGGGAAAAAAACAACATCCGAACATCTTCAGATCAAGAACAGCCTCATTGAAGATTTGAAAGAGGATTCCACATACAAATACCTCGGCATTGAGGAAAACATTAATGTGGAACATGAAAAAATGAGACGTAGAGCAGAACAAGAATATACAGTACGTCTGAAAAAGATTCTCAAATCTGAACTAACCCCTAAAAACAAAATTATGGCTATAAACTAGCTTGCAATACCTGTGATCACGTACGGTTTCGGTATTATAGACTGGCCTCAATATAACATAAACAGGCTCGATATCAAGACCAGGAAACAACTATCCCTACATAAGGTAACATACCGAAACCAATGCATGGACAGGATATACCTACCATGAAAGGAAGGGGGCTTAGGCCTCACTGAATTCAACCATGCATATCGAGCCACTATAGTAAGCATGGGCCAATATATTAAAAGTTCAACGGACGTGACAATGGAAATGGTGAAAGACCATCATAATCATCTTTCTCAACAAACCTCAATCACAAACTTGCCGAAAACTTTGGAGAAGTCATACCGGAGAACACTGTCGATGTATACGATAAACCACCGACACAGATTGCAAGAATAAAAAGGAAAAAATACACAGAAATAGAGATAGAGAAAAGAAGGATGGAAACAAAATAAGCAAGCAGGGAAGTTCCTAGAGGAGCTGAACCAGGAGTACATAGACAAAGATGCTTCACTCCAATGGCTCAAGAGTGGGAGACTTCCATTTGATGAGGAAAGACTTATTGTAGCCGGGCAAGATCAGGGCTTACTTACAAATGGAATTAAAAAAAATGGCTGGCATACAAAACAAATGGCCAGTGTAGGTTTTGCCACTTAGCGATTGAAAGCGCAAGCCATCCAATGTCTGCATGCCCAATCTTATTGGCAGATGGCCATTACACTGCTCGTCACAACAAAGTATGCAAGTACCTCCATTGGAAGATCTGTGGAGAGATGCAACTTGACAGATCACCAAACATTTGGAAACATAAACCACTACCAATAACATCAAACAGAAATGTGACCGTGTTCTATGACAAAGACATACAGGCAGGCAGATACATAAAAGACAAGGCCCTCAAACCAGATATTGTTATATGGAACAAGCCTGAAAGAACTGCACTCATTGTCGATGTCACAGTCCCAAATGATTTCGGCCTTAACAGAGCTGAACGGGAAAAGATAACAAAATATCAGGACCTAAAAAATGATCTAAAAACGACATGGTCTCTGAAAGAAATAAACATTATATCGGTTGTGATAGGAGCAACTGGCTTAATAAAAAAGAATCTTCATAAATACTTAGAAGCAATCCCTGGAAGACCAAGCTGTAACGAAATACAGATAGCAGCCATAAAGGGAACAGTGTCTATTCTTAAAAGAGCCCTCGGATATAAATTTAAATCATAACGGAATCAAGTGTTAGCTCCAGGAAGGAGCCCCTTGATCTCTTAAAACTTACTGAAGTAAAATACACACACACACACATACACACACATATATATATATACACACACACACACGCATATATATATATATAGAGAGAGAGAGAGTTATTAGTAAGACTAGGATATGTATATATATATATATATATACATATCCTAGTCTTACTAATAACTCTTACTACTTACATTTATATCCTCGATACATACATATATATATATATATATATATATATATATATATATATATATATAAAATCAATATATACGCAAAAACCATTTAAGGACATAAAAGTTGATCCCTCAACTCATTCACATTTACAATTATTATTCTTTCACCCTTTCCTCATATTATCTCTATCATCTTATTTTTTTTTAACTTATTCTATTTATATTATTTTCGTTATCTTTATTTTCATTTTCTATTTAGAAACTTAAAATTTTATTTTATTTTTTTTCTACAAGCCAATAGAGCTTAACCCCCCCCCCCATAATGAGCAAGACAAATCTATACAGACCCCTAAATATTAAATCAGTAACATGTATTGGAACATATTTTATCATGGGTCTACCTAAACTCCCATTATTAACAATAATCTTTTATTTATCCTAACTTTACTTTATTTAGTTAGTATAAATAGACACATATCTATGTATATGTGTGTCTGTATACGTATGTATATATTTATGGATATGTATGTTAATGTATAAGTGTATGTATGTATATAGACATAAATATCTGACTAGAGATATGTATCTATACATATATATATATATATGTTAGTATGTGTATGTGTGTGATTCTAGACATAAGGTTCAATAGCATGAAAACATAAACATGATGCAAAATTGTTTTGTTTAAGAGATTAATCTTACCTGTACTGGGATGGATATTCTTCTAGTTCAATATGATTAAAAACCTGAGGTTTGTTTATGTTATAGGATCATTATCATCCAATTGAAATAGATACAAGAATAATAAAAAGAGACATAATCAGAAGGTAAACCTCCTTTGTTGAATGTGTTCATTGAATGTGAATACATACCAGTAGAGTCTGACTCTGTTAGATTCAAAAGCTGAGCCTCTGAAGTCTGCTTTGGCTGTGCTGGCTGATGCTGTTCTTCATTCTTTGCTTTCTCTAACAGAAGCAGCTCGAGAGAATTGGAAGTTTCAAATGGACAGTCGTCATCAGACACCTTGGAAAATTTTGTGGATTTAATAGAGCTAAAACAAAGAAATAACCAGTAAATAAATAAACTAATTAGTTTGGTTTTTTTTAGCAACAATGAGATTTTCATATTACAAAATTTCTGAAATCACAACTTTTGGGGAGACAGACCCAAATTTTTTGTTGTAGGAGTTTGTGAAAATTATCCGAATCTCACACACAAAAAAGAAAAAAAAGGAAAAGGGAGCTGCTATTCTAAAGCAAAGATAGATATATATATATATATATATATATATATATATATATATATATTGTTTAGGCATTTTTCATCATGTATTATCAAAACAAAATCTAGATGTTCATACATTTCCACCTCCAAATTCACAGAATCTTGAAAAACATGCCCATCCATTTTTTTAAAATCAGAATATATCTCATCATCTCATTTAATCTACAACTCATTTTGTTATTTTTGCATTAAGTAGAGGATAGTCTCTATTTGACGTTGCCAGCCTGCAATCTGGTTTTACAAATGTTAGCTTTTGTAAAGAGATACCATTGTCATCCTTCTATGTCTGGTATATCAAATGGTCACCCGTCTAGTTGTGACCAGGCTCAACATCATTTAATTTTGGTCCTTTAATGAGAACAGAATTGGATTCAAACATTTGGACTATCGACTGACTCCATTAGAACTAAATAAAATTGTTATTCATCAACTAAAAAGTTGATTGAAAAATTTGGCAGAAGTGAAAAATAATTATAAACACTTAAAACTTATAAATTCTCAAACACATTTCAGTAGACAGCAAAAGTTTTTATAACATCACATATATATATATATATATATATATATATATATATATATATATATATACCAGCAAAATGTGTGTGTGTGTGTGTGTTTATGATTTGCAAAAACTTTCGACAGAGGTGACGGATTTTAATTAGATCGGTATCGTTTTAAAGTTCAGCCCTTTGGGCGACAAATATCGAAAAATTGGCCAAAAACATTAATTCCTTCACCCTAAACTCGGCAGTTTTGTACAAGGAGGGGGGGGCGGTTTTTTGAGTCAACATTTTTGCAAGTAATCGTATCGGTTGATTGACTTTGCTTAATTTGAACATTTTCAACTTCTGGTTGCATTATGTAGCACCGGTAAGACATTAGATTTTCTTTTCCACCTTCGCGCCTGCCTACTACCACTTTTGTTTTTAAACACCTCTCTCTGCCCGGTCTGCCTAATGTTGTTTTGATTCCCCTCCCAGCACTACCACTTTTTAACATCTCTCTCCATCCAGACTTCCTATTGTTATTTTAACCCCCCCCCCCCTAGACCTCTCCACGCCCGGGCAATGCCGGGTACCCCTGCTTGTCTAATATATAAAAGGCAAAATGTGTGCGTATGTGTGTGTGTGTTTCGCAAAAACTTTTGACAGAGGCAACAAATCCTTACTTGTTTTAAAGCGCGGCCCTTTAGATGGCAAATATCAAAAAATTGGCCAAAAACTTTGATTCCTTCACCCTAAACTGGACAGGTTTCTACAAGGAGGGGTCGGTTTTTTGAGTTGCCAATTTTGTTGCAAGTCAATGTATTGGTTGGATTGACTTTGCTTAATTTCAACGTTCCAAACTTCCGGTCGGACTGTGGAGACATTGGCAAATACGTCACTTTTTTTTCCCCTGTTCCTTCGCGTTATAGGTTCAAGCCTGCCTGCTACCCCCCTTTTTTCTCTCTCTCCACTCAAACTACCTACTGTTGCCCCCCCCCCCCCGCCCTCCTTGGTTTCTTACTCGACTTATACAATGCCGGGGAACCCCGCTACTATACCACTATTTTTTAATTCCACCCTCCTGGGGGTCCTTAATACACCCGGGCAATGCCGGGTACCCTCGCTAGTACTACTATACATACCATTAAAATGCAATGAGAAAAATTCTTTTATATATATATATATATATATATATTAAGTGTTTATAGATATACAATTTTAAAGTGATACAAAACAACTGAAACATTTAAAATATAGATATAGACTTTTTTTAGGCACTGATCAGAGAATAATAGGTCAAATTAATATATATTGCAGCATTATAAAAAAGCAAAAAATAAAATAGGTGGATGAAACTATTTGTAGAGGTCAACATGAATCTTGCATATAATATATTAACATGCTTAGGTGATCCTTCCATGGACTAAAGTTTCAATAGTCTCTTGCAAATGTGGAAGAGTAATTGTCGTCTTTCACTCTTGTTCCTGTATTCTTTTTAGTGGTAAAGTGTACCTGGACACACTCAACGATGTTCTGAATGCTTTCTTTGCATGGATTTGCAATATGAGTCTTAAAGACAGGCTTAGATCTGATGAACTCAGAGCAAGATTAAATCTGGAGTGTATAGGGAGATGTGTGCAGATTCGATGAGAGTACTTGGGTTAGTAGATGTAGTACAGTTGAGGTAGCAAAGTCAGTTGTCAGTAAAAGTCTATAAAAAACATGGAAAATGATAAGAATGGATTTGAAACCAGAGGGATAAATAAAGACCTGGACAGATTTAGTTTGGAAGTCAATTTCTAAATGCCATTTAAAAATGTCAGCATGTAAAGCAGACATTTAATTAAATATGATGATTATAGTTAAGAATCTGTTTCATTTCATTTGTTCTGCTTGTGGCTGACTAGATCAGATTTTGAACTGTACAACCATACGGGGCTCATTGAAAACAGATGCTGGATGCATAGTTCAACACACCTTATAATCAAGATGAAGAAATTTTATACATCAGGGTTTGAATTTGAAAAAAAGTAAGACATTGTTGTACCGTCAAGTGGAAGATACAACACGTGTTAGGTAAAATAACACAAGTTCCTGTCAAGTTGACAAGTAAACTAAATGCATGCATTCTAACTTGTAGCTTCAACTGACTCCAACCAGTTTTGTTCTCCTTAAATATACATGTATTCAAGCCATGTCACAACAGACATTTTTTAAAATACTTAAAATAAATAAAAAAAGAACAAAGATTTTTAAAATAATAGACTAACCTCAATTCACGCTTAATATCCTCAAATTCTTCTTGTGATCTGAACATTTCCTCCAAAAGATGGAAGGCTTTATTTTTTCGATTAATATTCTCTTCTAACCGAGAGATCTGTAATGAGACATTTTTGGAAGTGTTTAAAAATACAACAATCAAAATTGAAAAAATCCTCTGCAAGTTAAACATGTAATTCATATTTAAAAAAAAAGATTTTTAAAAGACAAAGAAGAAAAATCATATCTGACTATTTTAGTTATGAGGGGTTTCCAAAAGCAATGCCTCCTATTTTTTATTCCACCCAAATGGATCAGAGGGAACAGCAAGTTACACTGTTATAATGATTGAACTTCTGTATTCATGATCTGAAAATTTCATCTTTTTGTTGCAGATATAGATGGTGTGTGATTCTAAGTAAGCAACCCCTCTCATGGGCATGTATCAGAAGCAGATATGCATCATTGAACTACTGGCAAAGGGGCATTGAGGATTGTGGTGACTATGTAGAAAAATAAATTCTGGAGCACAAAAGGTTGCTCATTTTAATCCTGTCTTTGTAGCTCTTCAACTCTTTGAATTTAAAAAAAAAAAAAGAGGCTTTACTTTTGGAACAACTTGTATATATGTAGAATTCATTAAAAATGGGTGTTTCATGTATAAAATAGTATAAAAAGATGTTAATGTTTTACTTACTCTAGCTGATGTGGATTCTTGTAAACTATCATAGGAAGCTTGTAATCTTTGTATATCTTCAATCAATTGCGTAATCTGTTAGAAAAATAGAAAATATAATTTTAATGTATAAAATGAATAAAGTTAGAAATGTTTAAAAATAAGTAATGATTGATGGTTTAATTTATTTCTGTTACTTCTTATTGTAAGTGTTCTGGTGTCAACTTGAGAAAAATCGAAGCAACGGGCCAACAAATGCATGGCTCAAAATCCAATAATGTGACTAGCACCAACAATCATCAAACATACAGATTTATTCCCGTACTTCTCGACTCTAGCTGCTTTTATACAGCTTGTAATTCCCCTAATTTGCATTGTGCAGCATGATTTTGCAAGACTTTATGAGACCACAGTTCATAAAACTTTGGAGGCATCTTTGATCTCTCTCTTTTTCACCCGATCTCGCCCGACGCATACACACGGTAAGACTTCCGTTTTCCTTTCTCTTAACTTTAAACAACATGCCCCCCTGATCTCTAGATCACATTTCATACTCCCTCATCCATTGTGGCGGTCGTCTTTCCATACTCAGCCTCTGAGATGCCTAGCCATCCTCTTGCTGCACTTCACTTTGCACTGTTTCACTTTCAACTGGCCTGACGTCGAGATTATGTCTTGGTACCCCATCTACCGCAATGTTGTTGCTCGTATTACTCCCGGTCATGTGTCCTCTGCTCCACTGTGTGGTACATCGTGCCCCTAGGGGCTTTACCCATACTTCATCCCCAAGTTTGATGGTCCCTGTTGTCTCTGTCCCCTTGCTTGCCGACTCAATCGGGGAATGCTTCCAGGAGTATGTGAATACCAACAGGTCTGGAACTATTGTCCCGATCTATTGTACCAGTAGACAGATTGCTTGGGTGAAGTGCTTCCTCTTTCTACCACTACCTCTATTGTCCGGTGGTTTCTTTCTACAATCCCGTTGCCACTGGGTCTATACGCAGCTCTGAAGAATTCATGGATATTCCATTTCTTCATTACATCCGCAACTGCTACCAATCTAAATGCGTTACCGTTGTCGGTTGACAGCTCTTCCACCGGACCTCGTCCCAGAAACATTGTGTCGAGAGCTGACACTATTTCACTGGCTGTTCCGTCTCACAGCCATCTCCATAGGACAAAGCGACCGGGACTGCAGTCGATCATAGTCATATAAAGGATATGAGGAATGGGGGGGTTGGGGGTACGCTCCGGGCAGCACGTTCCAGGGGGCGGCATTTTGAGAGGGTAAATAAAAAAGAATAAAAATAAATGAAAGTTAACAAAAAATTTTAAATTTTACGCCAAAAAAGTTGTCAAACATTGGGACTTATAGAGATATCCAAATCAGAAAAGTGTGTCCCTATTTTATGAGCGGCACACATCAGGGGCAGCATTTGAGAGGTTAAAAATAGACAATAGAAAAAAAAAAAAAATAAAAGCTAACCAAAATATCAGAATTTTTTTAACGAATATGTTGTAAAAAATTGGAACTTTTGGAGGTATCAGAATCAGAAAACTGTGTCCCTATTTCACGAGCAACCCATGTCAGGTGGCAGCATTTTGAAAGGGTAAAAATAGAAAATAGAAAAAATAAATAACAGCTAAAAAAATATCTCAAATTTTATATTGAAAAGTTTTTTAAAAATCGGAACTTTCGGAGGTATTGAAACAGGAAAAATGTGTCCCTATTGTAAGAGCGGCATATGTCAGGAGGCGGTATTTTGAGAGGTTAAAAATAGACGATAGAAAAAATAAATAAAAGCTATCAAAAAATTTGAAAATTTATACTGAAAAGGTTGAAAAAAATCGGAACTTTTGGAGATATCAGAATCAGAAAAATGTGTCCTTATTTTACGAGCGGCCCATATCAGGGGCGGCATTTTGAAAGGGTAAAAATGGAAAATAGAAAAAATATATCAAAATAAATAAAAGCTAACAAAATATTTTAAATTTTATACCGAAAAGTTTTTTAAAAATTGGAACTTTTGAGGGTATTGGAATCGGAAAAATATGTCCCTATTTTACGAACGGCACATACCAGGGGGCAGCATTTTGTGAGGATAAAAATAGAAAAAAATAAATAAATAAATAAAAGCTAACAAAAAATTTGATCTTTTATACCAAAATGGTTGTAAAAACTCGGAATTTTAGAAGATAAAATGTGTCCCTAATTTACGATTCAAAAACTGATTGTTTTAACTTTTTAATTCAATTTTTCATTATGGTACTAATGATAAATATTTGTTGTTTTTAAATTATCACTAAAACTAAAATGATAATAACATAAAAATATGATATAAATTTATTTATTTGTAAAACAAAGTTTTTAAAAATTGCATAAATTCTCTAGGTAACCTTTCAAAGAAAGCAGTTGATTTACATGTTCCAAAAAATGTTGATAAATTAAACAAAACATTTTTGTCAAGAAAAATACTTTCAAACATCACTGATAATTAAATGATACAACGGAAAATTAGCAACAGAAAATTACGTAATTTTGGAATTGTAGAAACATTCAGCAAGTACGGAATAAAAATCGACTGTTTATGATCGTCATATCAGGGAATATAATTTTAAATGGGAACTAAGCGCTACACCTCAAATACTATTTAAGTGGTTTTCTATTTGACAGTTTAAATATTGCCAAATTTCTGTCAAATTTCAAACAATCACAGAGTAATTGATTTTTTTCAAACTATTAACAAAATTTTATAATCACTGACGTATTTATGATTAAACCAAAATTTATCATGATGAATTAATTCTGGTAATAGGATGTTGATTTTTTACTTTTTTTATTAATATAATAATTGTAAAAGAAAAATCTCCTTAGAATGCGTACCTATCTTAGAAAAATCATGCTTTGCTTTCAAACGAGTTAATATTTAAAAATATGTATATTTCTGTGAGAGGCACTTGAAACCTATTTAAAACTATATAGTCTTTAAGAATGGTCTTAAACTCTATCTTCAATTGACATTTATTCTGTAGATGCTTAATTTTAATACCTTGCAAAAATTAGTTTTAAAAAAAGTGATTTTTAATGTTTTTGATTCATTTGGGATTTTATCTGTTTTTGCTTTAATAAGCTGCTGGGTTTTGTCCGGTGTTCTTTTGTCCAATCCCTTATATATTTATATATATATATATATATATATATATATATATATATATATATATATATATATATATATATATATACACTAGTGATGGGATGATTGCAAATTTTTCCCCGATTTCGATTTAATTATCGATTCTCTCTTAAATTCCTGATCCGATACGATTCTCGATTGTAATTCTTTTTAAATTCTAAATATTTAATTAGTGATTTGTTTTTGTCTATTCTTTTCGATTTACTCTAAAACCTCATGTCTGCATACCTTTTTGCAAACAAAAAATGCAGTTAGTGTGTGTGTGTGTGTGTGTGTGTGTGTGTGATTAAATGCATGTGGTCTAAATATTTTTCTCAAAGATTTTCTTTTTAATTGATTGAAAATAATGAAACAGCTAAAGATGCATTTCTCTTTTAAAACAAAGCCGATTTGCATTTGTCATTGGTTGGTAAAATGCTATTTGAATATTTCATAAACAATTGAAAATAATTAACGATTGTTATGCAAAATAAAACAGTATAGGAACAGTATAGTTAACAAAGTCCCCTTTCCATTTTAAATATGAGTTTCTAAATAGCATAGTTACTATATAGAAACCAATTCTTAACTTAAGAACGGATGTGAATGTATTCTTAACTATTCTAAACGTTCTCTCTACCAAAGAATGTTCATGTGTTTACCCATATCATCAATATTTGCCCGGTTATTACTACTGACAATGTCATAGATATGTAGTGGATTGATTTGTTTTAATGCAAAAAAAAAAAAAAAAAAAAAAAAAAAATCAAGATATCGATAATTATAATAGAAATAATTTTTATGAGAATTTTAGACTAACACCCTTGGCTAAAAATGATATTTTCGTTTTGTTTTATTCGACTTTCTTTTTGTTTTATGCGAGGGCATATGGACACCTTGAAAATCTTGCCGGAAAAAAGTACAAACAATTATTTTTAAATTTAAACTTTCGTACATTAATTCAACTTAAAATGATGAATAATCATCATTTCCAGGCTACTCTAACATGATAGAAATGTTCACTAAGCCGAAGTCTGACTGGCAAGTTTGTAAAACTATGCGTAATCGCTTAGACCCCCCCCCAAAAAAAAAGCTTACAGAATTTATTTCCATGAGGAAAATAATAATTTTTGGTTAGTGTTCTAAAATGTTACAATGTCTGTGAAATGAAAAATCATTTTAGGTCCAATTAATATTGCTCAAGAGTTTCTCAACTGAAAGGATCTAGAGATACGACTTGCTGAAGGAAACATAGCTGACAAAGCAGAGCTCCATAATGATGAAAGAGATCAAGAAAACAAAGGGAATTTTTTAGAATTGGTAAATTTATTGGCCAAGTATGACCCTGTGTTCCGTGAACATTTGGTGAAAGTTAACCTGGCAAAGAAAATCGCTACTTCTTATCTGTCACCAGAAATTCAAAATGAATTTGTGAACATGTTGGCAAAGCAGTTGAGACAGAAAATCATCGATCAGATCAAAGAAAGTAAATATTTTTGCATAATTTTTGATAGCACTCCTGATGTATCTCACAAGGACCAGATCAGTGAGGTGTTGCACTACGTAAAAATTGAGGAAAACCCTGGGCAGCAAAAACTGATGTTACGCTACTGAATACATAATAGAGATCTTTCTTTATGTTTTAATATCTTTGCTAAACTACGTAAGCACCAAATTTTCATCTGACTTATTCATTAAGTTTCATTGATAAATGCCCAAGAGATTTTGTTTTATCAACATTCCATTATCTGCTTGAAATATGCACCTTTACATTCAACAATCATAAAACAAAGTTCATGTGTACAAAATATGGTTGAATTGCAGAAAGGATAAATGCATTTTTGGTCGAAGAATATCACCTTATATTTAACTTTTAAGTGTGTGAATCATTAAGAAAGATCTCAGATTTTAAAATAGTAGGTATTTTGTGACATCATAGGTTAATAAAGAGGAGTATTTTGTGACACCATAGGTTAATAAAGAGGAGTATTTTGTGACACCATAGGTTAATAAAGAGGAGTATTTTGTGACACCATAGGTTAATAAAGAGGAGTATTTTGTGACACCATAGGTTAATAAAGAGGAGTATTTTGTGACATCATAGGTTAATGAAGAGGAGTATTTTGTGACACCATAGGTTAATGAAGAGGAGTATTTTGTGACACCATAGGTTAATGAAGAGGAGTATTTTGTGACACCATAGGTTAATGAAGAGGAGTATTTTGTGACACCATAGGTTAATGAAGAGGAGTATTTTGTGACACCATAGGTTAATGAAGAGGAGTATTTTGTGACACCATAGGTTAATAAAGAGGAGTATTTTGTGACACCATAGGTTAATAAAGAGGAGTATTTTGTGACACCATAGGTTAATAAAGAGGAGTATTTTGTGACACCATAGGTTAATAAAGAGGAGTATTTTGTGACACCATAGGTTAATGAAGAGGAGTATTTTGTGACACCATAGGTTAATAAAGAGGAGTATTTTGTGACACCATAGGTTAATAAAGAGGAGTATTTTGTGACACCATAGGTTAATAAAGAGGAGTATTTTGTGACACCATAGGTTAATAAAGAGGAGTATTTTGTGACACCATAGGTTAATAAAGAGGAGTATTTTGTGACACCATAGGTTAATAAAGAGGAGTATTTTGTGACACCATAGGTTAATGAAGAGGAGTATTTTGTGACACCATAGGTTAATGAAGAGGAGTATTTTGTGACACCATAGGTTAATGAAGAGGAGTATTTTGTGACACCATAGGTTAATGAAGAGGAGTATTTTGTGACACCATAGGTTAATGAAGAGGAGTATTTTGTGACACCATAGGTTAATGAAGAGGAGTATTTTGTGACACCATAGGTTAATAAAGAGGAGTATTTTGTGACACCATAGGTTAATAAAGAGGAGTATTTTGTGACACCATAGGTTAATAAAGAGGAGTATTTTGTGACACCATAGGTTAATGAAGAGGAGTATTTTGTGACACCATAGGTTAATGAAGAGGAGTATTTTGTGACACCATAGGTTAATAAAGAGGAGTATTTTGTGACACCATAGGTTAATAAAGAGGAGTATTTTGTGACACCATAGGTTAATGAAGAGGAGTATTTTGTGACACCATAGGTTAATAAAGAGGAGTAATATAGCAACACTTGTAACTGCAGTCGTCTCATATTCAATTTAACATTTTTTTAATATTTTTTTTTTTTACATACTAGCAGGCTTAGAAAGTCTTTTGAAAAATTACCTCAACACTAACCTATCTCTGGCCACATCTTTATCACTTTATCGCAAATCCATCCATATCATTTCCTTCCGTGTATTCTTTGGCCTTCCCTTGTCAACTAACTCTGCTATTTCAACCCAAAAACCCTTATTCTTTCAACATGGCCATAGCATCAAAGTTTCCTGTTCTACACGCATTCCCCTATATCATCTAGATTTTATTTGAGGTTCTTAAGACTCACATTACACATCCATTGCCTCATTATCATACCATTTCTCCCCATACAACATATGTCCTTAACCGTCACTGGCTACATTTCACTTCCATACATCACACTGCATGCACATGCCTGACAGACATCTGGTTTAATATTTTCTTTATCACACTTGATCGACAGTAATAAGAAGTTTTTATGTTATCAAAATGCACCAAAATTTTATGAGTCGATAACTATTGCAGTATTCACCCCAAATACTGTTCCATTAAAAGAAGAAAATAATCCAACCCCTTTTCTTTTTATAACAGTGTGATTGTAAAGAGACAGCAAAATATCATGTAACATATGCAATTATACAAAATCTGACCTCTTTGTCTTTAGCAGCCAACTCGACCTCAAGCCGGGACCTCTTGAGAATGTCAAGTGCTTGCTCCATATCAGTTGCCTTCTCCATTTGTTCTACCTGATGGAGGTTTTGAGTAGCGGATGCTAGTTGCTGACGCAGATGCTCTACCTCACGCTCAGATGCTTCGGCTCGCTGAAGAGAAAGAAAATAAAAATAGTTATTTGCTAATAAAAGTTTAAATTTTTTAAAATATATATCAAGAAAAGGACTCATTAATCTAGATCTATATATAATACCAAAATAAAAACTAAATGGTCTTGTATGGTTGGAGAACCTGAAGATGTGTATTAAACATAAAATTTCAGTTCAAAGGATGCGGGTTCAATCACTGTACAGGCAGTGTATTTTAATTTTATCTTCACTCACACCCAAAAATAAATTTTTGTATAATATATAGTGTTGAGCTCAAAGACAAATAAATGTTCAAGTTTTTATTAATAATGAGAATATTTTGTTAAATAGTTATACAATTTCTTCATACCTAATACATATTCTAAAAGCTACCAACAAATAAAAGTACTTTTAATATATCTACCCATTTATTTTCACAATTATTCAGGGAACTAAATGTATAAACTGATATAAATTGTACCAATCCTGACCTTATGGGGCACTGGTCATCATTATCATCATCTGGTTTAATATTTTCTTTATCACACATTAAACATTTTTCTTGTTTCTTTCAATACGCTGCTTTAGAGTGTTTATTCTAGGGATAGTCATTAATCCAAAAAATCAAATCATCCTTGATTTCACAGGTCTTACATGGCTGCCCCTTTCTTCATTTATCTGGAGCCATTATATTTATTTGTATTTGGACATGTGGACTATAATGTTACTACATTATAATAAACATAATATGTATGATCTAAAATATAGTTGGATGCTGGTATCTTTAATTTTTGGTAGAGTGGTGTCATGTGGACTAAGATTTAGACACTACTTTTCTAACAAAACCATTTTTCTATAGAGTAACACTTAAACTTGTTGATTAAACAATAACTAATCAAATTTGTTGTTATTTTTGTTTAATATTAATAAATGATGTATCTAGCCCACCAATATCCAAAACGGTGTTTTCATTTATTTTTAATTATTATAAAGTGGCTCAGTATATAATGAATACAATCATCAAATTGACCAAGCACTGCATCTGATATGAAGACTCATATTTTTGTAATGGTGTTTACCTGGAAACAAGAGAGGGCACTACTCCTGTCTCATTTTTAAAAACAAAATTTGATCCTAGTAATTAACCTGAGGATTGAACCATTAAAACAATAAAATAATTTGATTTCCCAGGCAAAATTAAAAAAAAATGTTTATGAACCAGGATGAACGTAATTTCACATATGCATAATAATGTCATTAGAATACTGAAAAAAACTAAAAACAAGAAGCAAGGACATTTTACGTATTTGTCTTGCTCTTTTTTTTTTTTAATTTCTTTGAATTTCTACTCAATTTAACTATCTAATTCTAAGAGTATAATGAAAACAACCATTGTTGATGTTATAAAAATATTTGATTTATTTAAAATTTTATAGTTTTATTTTGAACTAAGGGGAATTATTCAATCAATGATTTTTATTAGCATCCCTTCCTAAAAACAACTTATCTTGAGGTAAAAAAAAAAACAAATTCCCAGCAGCAAAATTGTTTATTAAAGATACACATGAAATTTATTTGCAAATTACTGAGGGATTTGCTTTTTGTGAGATTATATATATAAGCTGTTAGTTTGATTTAAAATTTTCCACCTCTAGACTAGTTGGGTTCCTAAGACTTACGAATATAGCCTATCTTACTAGTTTATCAATAGCTGGAGAGAGTAGAGATGGATTCATATCTTTCCCAAGAGTAATAGTAAAAGTGATACCATAACTTTGATAGGAGTCAAACACAATACACAAAGAACATATTTCACGCCCGTAACGACTGTTAATTTCTACTTTATGAAGAAAGATTTATGCATAAAGATTTATAAATAAATAGATCAAGAAAAGGACAGATGTGACATTGAATTTGTACCACTTTTTCAAATCTCAAGTCTTATACAGTTGCTAACAAATATAAGAAAAAATAGCAACAATAATTAAACAAAACCATAACAAATTAGTGTTAGAAGTAGAAAATTGAATAACAAATATTGTAATATTTGTTATTCAATTTCTAACACTAAAGAAAAAATATAATGGAAATATTATATTAAACTCAATACAATAATACTAGCAATATTTTTCATTGATAAAATTAATTTCATTCATTAATTGCACAGTAGCATGTCTGTTCTAAATTTTTGATAAAAAAAAAAAAAGCATCTGTATATAAGAGTTCTGAAAACAGAAATCTCGTTCCTGAAACCAAATTCAAACAACTATACCTTTTCTAAATTTAGCTATATATAACTTTAAATTTTAAAGTACAACAAGCAGTAATAGTTAATTCTTATTTTTATTTCGGACTATTAGTCTCATCTTTATTAGTTGTTGTTTTTGGATCTTTTTATTGGTTCACAACGTTTCGGCCAACTTCCTCTGGCCTTCGTCAGGTGGTAAACAACAACTAATAAAGATGAGACTAATAGTCCGAAATAAAAATAAAAATTAACATATAATGCTCATCTCAAAAAATGAATTCCAATTAAGGAATAATATATATATAAGCAGCAATAGCTTAACCACTTTTTTCAACTTCCAAGGTCATGCTTAAAATCAAATGTAAGGAGGATCAACTGATAATTATAGTCAACAATGGTGATGCAATGTTTGCATAAAAAAAAAAACAAGTTTATTTGTGGTCATAGAAGGTGAGAAATTATCTCAACATAAAAAGAATACCAACCTCATTAGCACGTTCTAAGTCTTTAATTACCATTTCCATTTCATCAGATCTGGAAGAAGAAAACAAGAAAACCATTAAAATACTTGATAAAAGATGATTCATGTTTATTCAAATGCTAAAAGATCTGTTGTCATCAAGAATTAAATGGAGAATCCTATATTTTTTTCTGCCCAATCACTCGCACTATATTACAATTTTTGTATTCTTATTGTTGGCATCTTTATAAAATTCGATTTTTAGAGTAGGACCCAAGGATATATGTAGTGCTGATTGAGTGAAGAGAGGGTATAAATGACATTAATTGGAATACATTTTGTTAAATTTATAGCATTTGTTAAATTTATAGTATTTGTTAAATTTATAGCATTTGTTAAATTTATAGCATTTGTTAAATTTATAGCATTTGTTAAATTTATAGTATTTGTTAAATTTATAGCATTTGTTAAATTTATAGTATTATATTTATAGTATTTGTTAAATTTATAGCATTTGTTAAATTTATAGTATTTGTTAAATTTATAGCATTTGTTAAATTTATAGCATTTGTTAAATTTATAGTATTTGTTAAATTTATAGTATTTGTTAAATTTATAGCATTTGTTAAATTTATAGCATTTGTTAAATTTATAGCATTTGTTAAATTTATAGTATTATATTTATAGCATTTGTTAAATTTATAGTATTTGTTAAATTTATAGTATTTGTTAAATTTATAGCATTTGTTAAATTTATAGCATTTGTTAAATTTATAGCATTTGTTAAATTTATAGCATTTGTTAAATTTATAGCATTTGTTAAATTTATAGCATTTGTTAAATTTATAGCATTTGTTAAATTTATAGCATTTGTTAAATTTATAGCATTTGTTAAATTTATAGCATTTGTTAAATTTATAGCATTTGTTATATTTATAGCATTTGTTATATTTATAGCATTTGTTATATTTATAGCATTTGTTAAATTTATAGCATTTGTTAAATTTATAGTATTTGTTAAATTCATAGTATTTGTTAAATTCATAGTATTTGTTAAATTCATAGTATTTGTTAAATTTATAGCATTTGTTAAATTTATAGCATTTGTTAAATTTATAGCATTTGTTAAATTTATAGTATTTGTTATATTTATAGTATTTGTTATATTTATAGTATTTGTTATATTTATAGTATTTGTTAAATTTATAGTATTTGTTAAATTTATAGCATTTGTTAAATTTATAGCATTTGTTAAATTTATAGTATTTGTTAAATTTATAGCATTTGTTAAATTTATAGCATTTGTTAAATTTATAGCATTTAATCTTCTCAAAGAACATCTGGTATCTCTGGGTAATCAATGAGGACCCCTCTGTGCTCCGACTCCAAGTCAGTAATCAAACCAAAGTAAAACTTATGAACGTAAAATGCAAACACAACTCTCAGAATAATGTTGTATGCATTTTGATCCAAATGATATATACTTATAACATGGGTTATTTAGTTTCAGAATTTATATAATGGTATCTCCAATGCCCTACAAAGAGGTTTAAAAATCTCATATAAAAGCTCCCAGTACTGTCCATGAAATGCATTCTTTTATCATAATCATGAAATCGATTATTATCATTTTGAACACTGATTTATTTATATTATGATTTTTTTTTTGAGGGGGTAGTAAAAAGCAAATATATATATAATAAACAATTTAAGATTTTAAAAGTGTGTGAGAGAGAGAGAGATCTCCTACCAGAAAGCAATACTCAACATACTAGTTACATTATTGACAAGCTTAAGCTTGTAATATTAATAAAGTTGTTTTTTTTTAATTATTTATTTGTTGTGACTATTTAGACCTCTCTCTCTCTCTCTCTCGTATATATATATATATATATATATATATATATATATATATATATATATATATATGTATGTATATATATATATATATATATACATCAAAAAGCGAAAATGTGTGTATGTATGTTCGCTTTTTATGTATGTCCAAGAAAGGCTTTTTTTCCGAGAAGTGAAGTATCAGACAATTGCTATTCAATTTGGACAATCCCCTTTTTATGGGGAGTTGGTTTCCCCCACAACATCTTGGGGAAACAGAAAATAAATTAAAAAAAGCTGCCCCGCAGTAAATACTGACCTGCAGTCAAAGTTGACCTCATTAACTCATTAAAACGTGCACCTGCCAATTCTAAATAGTTAAATAAATTCAAACGTGTTTCTGCTAGTATTTCACGGTGGCCCAATGGTTAACGTCACATGTTTTTTTTTTTTCACACTTTAATTTCCAACTTTGCTTCAAGGGTTCGGGTTCGATCCTCATACTTACCTACCAAAACTTTTTTTTTTATACCCCCCCCAAGGAATTTTGATTTACCCCCCGCTAGTGTATATATAAAAGCGAAAATGTATGTATGTATGTATGTATGTGTTTGTATGTCCGCCAAAAACTTTCAACAGACAACCAAAATTGACAAATTTGGTATTATATTAAAGCTCAAACCTCTGGACGAAAAATATGGAAATTTTGGCCCCAACGGTCAACTCTAAGTTGTTCATCTATCGTTTTTTTTCAGGGGGGCGCCCAAAAAAGCGACATTTTTTTTTTTGTTTTTCCTATGTATTTAAGTAGTAATAAAGTAATAATCTAATGATATTTATACGTAATTGAAAAAAAAACTTAGTCATGTCATGTGACGTCAGCAAGCTGTAATGGCGATGTTTGTATACAAAACAATGTACATAATAAGAAATTCTTATCGGAAAAATGTGACTAATTAAAATCTTAACTTACACATTATGAAAACATTACCAACGTTATTATCGGGTTAAAAATAGTAAAATATGGAGTTAAACGAAAAATGACAAGCAGAAGTGATACATACAAAAAACTATGCTTAAAAATATTTAGTGATGAGAGGAACAGTCGCTATGTTTACAAAAAGCAAAAACAAACGGCCATTTTGTTTTTAGTATTAATAACAATATAATCTCCTAACCCTGTTTACCGGGAGGGAGGGGGGCGCTTGAATACTACACTTTGATCTTAGCCAAAAGACCAAGTAACCGTATCATATAGTGTAATTTCCTACCGAACATTATCTTCTATTACAAAAAGATGCATATAATATATTTATTGTGTACTGAATTGAGACAGGATGTCATATTCCAAAAATCACATCGCTGAACTGCTGATTCCAAAAATCCAATCAATGAATTAGTGCATACTGGGTGCTAATTTGTAACATTTCAAAAATCACATAAAGAACGAGTCGGCATGTTAACAAAACAAAACAAACGGCCATTTTCTTTTTAGTATTAGAAACAATAGGATCTTCTAACTGTTTAGCGGGAGGAGAGGAGAAGATGGGACTGCTTGAATTCTAAGAACAGATACTACACTTTGATCTTATTTATGTATTTTATTATTTTAAAAAATTTGGACATACAATTTTACAACTGCAACACACAAAAATTTTCAATAACAAAATTAGGCACAAGGCCCTATAAGAAATGGGGAGGGGGAGGGTACAGGATCTTTGTGACTAAAGTGACAAAAAGTGAATAATGAAGACTTTGGAGTCTTACTCTTGACTGGCAACATTTACCACAATACCTCATTTACTCTGTGGATCCTAATCTAACTAATAAAACCCCAGCGTTTTGAATAACTTTGACATATTTACAAAAAGAAAAAGAAAAGGTGTCTGTGTGTTGTGTATGCATTTTTTTTTTTTTTATATATATAAAATAAATAATATTTTGTGTGTATGTGCGTGTGTGAGAAAATAAAGTTCAATTTCATTAGAAAAATAAAAAAGTTTTTGAATTATCAGTGTAAAATGTTCGTGGAGTGGGGAAAGCTAATCAAAAATGTTCATATCAAAAATAAAAAATAAAACCTACTGGGTTGTTTGTACTAATCTAGGTGACTAGACCACTGTTTTCCGGGGGAACCGAAAACAAGCAGGGCGATCCCTAATAGGGATTGGGGAAGAAACCTTAATGGAAGTGGGAGAAAATAAAGCAACGGGTGGAGGGGGTTGGAAGGTGACCTCTGAGTAGGGGGATTACCGGGGATGTCAAAAAGCAAAGATGTGGCGCAAAGGGGATGGGCAGACTCAGAGGTTCTCTAATACCAAAAAATAAAATCAGGAACAGGATCTCATTTGTACCACCAGTCAAGAGTCTTCTTAAAATGACTTAGCTAGAATCTAAGCGGGATGGGTTCCGAAGAACCCAGCACCGCCCGTGCCATGCATTGAAACTTGGCTCCTCGACGGATGCACAAACTAGTGCTGTGCACCCACCTCTTGTTGAATTCCATTCTAGGCAACCTCCTCCAATCGCATCTGATCTTTACCTTAAGCAAATGTTTAACGTAAACGATCAGATCCCGATCCGGAACAGATGTCCCTTCGTGGACCAACTTAAGGCGCGTGATCCAGATCACCATACGCGCTACTGCTAGGATCGCCAGGAAAACCATTCTTTCCTCCCTGGGGAACGGCGGCTCCATGTTGTAAACGAAATATCCTATGTCGAGATCGAGCGGCCACTCACCATCGATGCGAGCCATTACCTCTCCGATCCGGCTACAACTGAAAAACGCATGCTCGACCGATTCAAGCTTGTGTTCGTCGCAGTGCAGACACCAGGCCCTCGTTTATTCTTTGTACTTGCTGAATTCGTCGAAGAGGGGCAGTGCTTTTCGGACCAGTCGCCAGGTCAGGGAGAATTCCGAGTTTGTCAGAAAATCCCGACCCGGCGCCCAACTCCATTGAGAGCGGATAACCTCCATCGACCAACCTAACCGCCTACAAAGAGGATCCTTCGTGGTACCCACCACTAACTCCCGATAAAGTCTCTTTCTAGGCTGTTCAAGGACACTGGTCCCCGGCAAAGCTCTAAGTGCATTCCGGCATTCGGCAAAGAACTTGGACTTCCCCCTCGGTTTACAACGACCTTCTACCGAGGGGTCGGGTTTGAGATTGGGAAACGAGTTCTCAACCGCAGGGACCCAAGGAGTGTTCTCCTCTAGCGAATGACCCAGGAAAGCCAATCTCTCAGCGTTTTTACGACACAAGAGACTGGGCTGACCTAGGCCTCCCTCGCTCGGACGTTGGACACAGACCTCTCTGCACACATAATGCTTACCCTCGTCCCACAGAAGTGAGTCGAGGTGCTTTTGTAAGCGGGTTAGGCATTGCGCAGGGAGAGGAAGTACAGACAATCGGTAAAGGATGAGCGGAAAGACGTATGTAGCACACGCCTCCGCTCGACCCTTCAAGGACAATTTCCTTCGAATCCAAGTCTTGACCGACGATTTGACCTTGCCATATACTTCCGACCAATTTTTCTCCAGCTGAAGTCCTGGTCCAAACCAGACACCGAGAATGCAGACCGGCCCATCGGTCCAGCTGAAGATACCTGGAAGCGAGTTTACCCTGGTTCTTCGTATCGAGCGAGCGCTTCGACCACCGCTTGAATGTCCGTGGGGCAAGACACGAACACGGTGATGTCATCGGCGAATGCGGAAACCCTGGCTCATGTGCCTCCAGGTAAAGCAATTCCGCGCAGGACTGGTGTAGCCACCTCGTCCCTTAACTTGCGAAGGAGGGGTTCCAATGCCAGGACATACAAAAGAGGCGACAGCGGACAACCCTGACCGAGACACGGCGAATGACTCCGACAGCTTACCGTTGATCTGTACCGCTACTGTCGGTCTATCATACAGGACAAAGATCCACTTGCAAAAGTCCGGATTAAATCCGGCGGCCTCTAACACAGATCCCAGGAACCGATGGTCGACCCTATCGAACGCTTTGGACTGATCCAAACTACACTTTGATCTTAGCCAAAAGACCAAGCAACCGTATCATATAGTGTAATTACCTTTCGAACATTATTTTCTATTAAAAAAAGATGCATATAATATATTTATCGAGTACTGAATTGAGACAGGATGTCATATTCCAAAAATCACATCGCTAAACTGCCGATTCCAAATTCTGAAATAAAAACATTATTTAGAAAGCCATTCTTAGTATTGGGGAAGGGATGTTTTTTTATATCTTGTCTATTTACACGTAACAATTTCTTAATTCTTAATATAAGAAATTAAGAAATAAGAAATTTAATGTAAAAATGGGGATAGTATTTTACTCTTATAGAATACGGACCATGCTGAAATAAAAACATTTTTATTTAGAAAGTCATTGGGAGGGGATGTTTTTTATATGTCCTTTATTTAAACCTAACAATTCTTAATATAAGGCAATTTAATAATTCTTAATATAAAAGTGCGATACTATTTTACTATTATGGAATACGGACCATGCTGAAATAAAACCATTTTTATTTAGAAAGCCATTCTTAGTATTCGCAGGGGATGTTTTTTATATCTTCTCCATTTACACCTAACCATTTCTTAATTCTTAATATAAGACAATTTAATAATTCATAATATAAAATGGGAATAGTATTTTACTATTATAGAATACGGACCGTGCTGAAATGAAAACATTATTTAGAAAGCCATTCTTACTATTGGGAGGGGATTTTTTTTTTTTTTATATCTCTCTATTTGCAACTTCTCTATTACACAAACCGTTTATAAGTTTATCTTACTATGTTCCACGTATACGTTTAAGAGTGGGGTGGGGATATTAAGTCAGTCCCAGAAATGGCAGAAACTGTTTACGAGTTAACATTACTATATTTCATATATATTTTTAAGGGTATATTAAGTCAGTCCCGGAAATGGCAGAAACTGTTTATGATTCATGTATAGTTTAAAGAGTTGGGTGACGTATATGAAGTCAGTCCCGGATATGGCACAAACCGTTTACGAGTTAACATTACTATATTTCATGTATATTTTTAACAGTGGTTATGGGGATATTAAGTCAGTCCCGGAAATGGCAGAAACCGTTTACGAGTTAACTTTACTATATTTCATATATATTTTTTAGAGTGGGGTGGAGGATATTAGGTCAGTCCCGGAAATGGCAGAAACCGTTTACGAGTTAACTTTACTATATTTCATGTATATTTTAAGAGTGGGTGAGGGATATTAGGTCAGCCCTAAAATGACAGAAAAGTTTATGAGTTAAAATTACTGTATTCTATGTATATTTTAGAGTGGTGTGAGGGATATAAAGTCAGTACCGGAAATGGCAGAAACCGTTTACGAGTTAACATTACTATATTTCATGTATATTTTAAGAGTGGGGTGGTGGATATAAAGTTAGTCCCGGAAATGGGGGAAACCGTTTACGAGTTAACATTACTATTCTTCATGTATATTTTAAAGAGTGGGGTGAGAGATATTAAGTCAGTCTCGGAAATGGCAGAAACCATTTACGAGTTAACATTACTATATTTCATGTATATTTTTAGATTGGGGTGGGGGATATTGTCAGTACCGGAAATGGCAGAAACTGTTTATGATTCATGTATAGTTTAAAGAGTTGGGTGAGTGATATGAAGTCAGTCTCAGATATGGCACAAAGTATTTAGGAGTAAACATTACTATGTTCAATGTATATTTTTAAGAGTGGGGTGAAGGTTATGAAGTTGGTCTCGGAAACGGCAGAAACCGTTTACGAGTTAACTTTACTATTTTTACATGTATATTTTTACCAGTCCGATTATGAGTGTGAACTCATTAAATATGATTGTCGAAATTAGTAACATATCCCAGAATTATGAAAAATGATGAAATGTGAGTTATTTTCTTGGTGTGTTTGTAATGAAATAAACAACCCAGAAATGTCTCAAAGTTATTATTTTAGTAAGAGGAGGGTGATTATATGAGTGAACTCATAAAAAATGATGGTCGAAATTAATAACATATCCAAAACTTATGATAAATGATGAAATGTGTGTTATTTGATTGGTGTATTCGTAATGAAGTAGACAGACCAGACAATGTATGAAAGTTATTATTTTAGTAAGAGGGGAGGGCTATAACGTGGGTTAAATCATGAAAAATGACTGTCGAAATTAGTAACATATCCAAGAATTATGAAAAGGATGAAATCTGAGTTATTATTAAAACAGTTTCTGCCATTTCCGTATTTGTAATGAAATAATCAGTCCAGACAATGTCTCAAAGTTATTATTTTAGTAAGATGGGGGGAGGGGGCGGCGATTAAAACATAATTGTCAAAATAAGTAACATATCCAAAAATTATGAAAAATAATGAAATGCGAGTTACTTGATTGGTGTGTTTGTATTGAAATAACCAGCCAAGACAATATCTCAAAGTTATTATTTTAGTGATAGGAGGGAGGGGGGCAGTAATGTGGATTAACTCATGAAAAATGATGGTCGAAATTAGTTACATATCCAAGAATTATGAAAACTGATGAAATGTTAGTTATTTGATTGGTGTGTTTGTAATACACCCTAGCCGATATTTTTATTTTAGTAAGAGGGGGAGGGGGCGATAATGTAAGTTAAATCATGAAAAATGGTTGTTGAAATTAGTAATATATCCAAGAATTATGAAAAATGATGAAATGTGAGTTATTTGGATGGTGCGTTTTGTAATGAAATAACCAGCCAAGACAATGTAGTAACATATCCAATAAGTAACATATCCAAGAATTATAAAAATGGTGCAGTGTGAGTTACTTTATTGGTGTATTTGTAATGAAATAAACAGCCCTAACAATGTATCAAAGTTATTATTTTAGTGAGGAGGGGGGGGGAATAATGTCGTTGAATCGAAAAAAAAAAAAAAAAGATTGTCGAAATTAGTACCATATCCAAGAATTATGAAAAATGATGAAATGGGAGTTATTTTATTGGTGTGTTTGTAATAAAATAAACAGCCCAGACAATGTATTAAAGTTATTACTTTAGCAAGAGGGGAGGGGGCGATAATGTGGGTTCAATCGTAAAAATAATTGTCGAAATCAGTAACATATCCAAGAATTATGAAAAATGATTAAATGCGAAATGTATCAAAGTTATTATTTTAGTAAGCGGGGGAAAATAATGTGGGTTGAATTATGAAAAATAATGTCGAAATTAGTAAGATATCCAAGAATTATGGGATTCAACAAGATTCGTCCACATATATACTAGCAGATTACCCGGAGTCACCCGGGATTGAATGAGATATGCTAGCAGAATACACAGACGCCTAGGATCCAAGGAGATAGATGCAAATATATACTAGCAGAATACCTGGCGTTGCCTTGAATTGAATTAGATTGATTGAAATATATACTAACAGAATACCTTGCGTCACCCAGGATTGAATGAGATTGATTGAGATATATACTAGCAGAACACCCCGGCGTTGCCTGAGATTGAATGAAATAGGTGAGAATATATATTAGCAAAATACCTGGCGTCGCTTTGGATTGGATGAGATAGGTGGAAATATATATTAGTAGAATACCCTGCATCGCCCTGTATTGAATGATATAGGAGGAAATATACAGGTGCAAATAAATACTAACAGAATATATTAAATGATATAGGTACATATACAGAATAGATGAATACTTGACATCGCCCGGGATTGTATTAGATAGCTGTACTTATACACTAGCATAATACCCGGCGTAACTCAATCTTGAATGAGATACATGAGATAATTTATTTGCAATATCTCCGGTGTTGTATATTACCCATCCTTGCAAAGGTAAAATTATTTTAAATATGTGTTGTATATTATCCATCCTTGCAAAGGTAAAATTATTTTATATACATGCTGTAAATTACCTACCCTACGTAAGATACAATTATTTCATACATCCTAGGTAGGTAAAATATTCTTTTGCTCAAAATAGCAAATGATACATAGACATTAAAAATTCTTCTCTTCTAAGAATAAATAATATATTCAAAATCAAATTCAATTTTCTCATTGTCTATATTGTCCTGAGCAACGCCGGGACAATATAGACAATGAGAAATCAGGGTGTTAGAATATAAAGCTTGTACTAGAAATGGTTCAAACAATTTTCAATCTCAAAATTACTTTATTTGTGAAGTTGATTCCGGATATGGCTTAAACAGTTTACGATCTCAAAATTAGATTAATACATATATATTGTTGGTTTACTATGAAAGTTTACTAAGCCAGTTTCTGAAGGGGGTGATCTATATTTTTTAAAATTTTTATGTTATCATCCGGGAATGATGTGATGGTTGGAGAGGTGGGTAGAAAGAAGCATGATTATGTTAATTTTAAGTTCTCTTTTGAGGGTTGGGTTAATTTTAAGTTCTCCTTTGGGGGTTCTGTTGGAGAGATAAATGTCCGTTTGGGGGTCAAAAAGTATGTGAAATTGTTTCATATATGTATTTAAACTACCCGTCTTAGTGTAGGTAAAATTATTTTAAATATGTGTTGTATATTCACCGTCCTTGCAAAGGTAAAATTATTTCATATACATACTGTAAATTACCTACCCTTGGTATGATACAATTATTTCATACATCTAATACCTGTCCTAGCTAGGTAAAATATTCTTTTGCTCGAAATGGAAAATGATTCATAGACATTAAATATTCCTGCCTCCTAAGAACAAATACATTCAAAATCAAATTCAATTTTGTCATTGTTTATACGGTCCCGAGCAATTCTGGGTAGACCCGCTAGTCTATATATATATAAAAGGCAAATGCGGCATGCGCATTTCTGTATGTCTCGAAAAGGCATTTTTCGCCAATGGTCCTATGGGGGGGGGGGGGTTTACTATCGCTTAGAAGTGTTTATATACCCCCTAGATAATAATATCTACGATTTGGGAACGCGGGGTCGTGTCTTTACGTCAATTTTTACAAAATTCTTGTTATTTCAACCCGTCTTGTGTTCGTTCAGCTTTTTTGTATAAAACCGGAACTAATTCAAAGCTAAGAATTGTTCACAGCAATCGCACCAGGGGAACATCCAGAAAAGCAATCAAGCTTTGATCAATGCGGGGTAAACCCTTTGTATCAGACAATTGCTGTTCATTTGGACACTCTTTTTATGGGGAGTTGGTTTTCCCCAACATCTTGGGAAAACTGGCTTGCAGCCAAAGTTAAGTCGTGTGATGTTTGACCTCATTAAATTCATGCACCTGTCACTTAACTTTTTAATCATTAAATTAGAATGCTTTTCAGTCATGTTCCCAATCCGCCTTCCAGATAGTGACCACCAGCAAGCTTCACTTCTAGACCACAGTATCTGAAGATTGTGAAACTAATGTCCACAGTCCACTCAGAAATGTAGACCACTTAGTGGTATCAGTAGACATCGCACTTAAATCCTAACCTCAAGGTGAAGAGCCATTGCTCAAAACGACAAGGTATTACAAAAGGGAAGCCATCAGAGAACGCATCAAAGATGCTCCATGGATCAATATCTTTTCTCTCCCTGCTAAACAGTGTGCCAATGAGACAACTGAATTTTGCAAAGCGGGCATTGAAGCACATGTTCCCACATGGAAGTATTCTAGCAAGCCCCACTCACCCCCATGGTTCACTACAGATTGTGCAACTGCCATTGCACAATGGCAGCATGCACTCTGCCGGTTCATACGTCATAAGTCAAATACAAGAAGGCAAAAATTTATAGATGCTAGAAATCATTGCAAGAGTGTAATAGCCACAGCCAAAAGAAGGCATGTTGAAATAACCAGGAAATACATAGAATCACAGAAGGTAGGAACTCGTGATTTCTGGAAAATTTATAATAGTATAGTGAATAAAGAGCAATCAGTAATTCCCCGACTATCCAACAATCAGAAGGTTGCATGCACAACAACTGAAAAGGTGAAATTGTTTGCTCGGCGATTTGCCTCCAACTCCATCCTAGAGGCAACAAACAACTCCCTCCCAAATTTCCCTATGGAGATGGAAGCAACAATTGATCATCTGAAAATCTCATGCTTGCAATATCATAAAAAACTTAGACACCTCCAAGGCATGTGGGCCTAATCTCATCCCTGCTAGACTAATTAAGAAATGCTCAGCTGAGTTAACCCTTGTACTTTCCAAATTCTACAACAAATGCCTTGCCGAATACTGATTCTCTAATAGCTGGGTCTGTTGTACCAGTGCACCAGAATTCTGGTGAAAAGAACTAACCCTCTCAATTATCGCCCTATCAGTCTCCTACCCCTATTCGCTAAAATCTTTCAGACGTTAATCAATAAAGCATTAGTCCACCATCTTGCAAAAGCTAATCTTCTTTCTGACAAAGAGTATGGATTTAAGCAATGTCGTTCTACTGCAGATATTTTAACAGTCACTTCTGAACACATATACCATGCACTGGATAAGGCAGGTGAAGCCAGGCCTATAGTCCTTGATACATCCAAGGCCTTTGACAAAATCTGGCATAAAGGACTGCTAATGAAAATTAAATCATATTATATAACTGGATGAATACTAAATATAATTAGATCCTTCTTAGACAATAGGGCCATCCAAGTTGATATTGATGGATGTTTATCTAAGCAGCATAACATTAATGCGGGAGTGCCTTATGGGTTAATCCTTGAACTACTATTATTCCTAATATTCATCAATGGCCTTCCCGATAATATTGTATCTGAGATGGGTATACTCGCTGATACAATGCTCTATAACATGCAGGAGGGTAGAACGGATGTACACAAATCCAAGATAATGGCAGATCATTAGAAAACGATCTCCAGGCCGTAGTGGAATGGGGTCGTAAATGGATGATAACATTTAATGCTAGCAATACTAAGTTGCTCTCCTTTAACAATTACAAGACACCTCTCCAATTACCAACATCCATGACAAATAACTTCCTGAAATTCTTCCTTCTAACTCCTCAGCTTAACATTCACAGGAAATGTGAACTGGAACAAATACATTGAGGACATTATGAAGGCTGCTGAAAGGAAGATGGGCTCTCTCTATAGTGCTAGAAAACTATTCACACCTGAGAGTATTCTGTACCTCTAAAAGGCCACCATGCCCATGCATAGAGTATTGTTGCCACATCAGCGCTGGTGCATCTACCACTAGTCTCTCCTTCTTGGACAGGGTCTAAAAATGGGTCTCCAATCTAATAGGTCCCACTTTGTCAACTAGGCTTCAACCCCTGTCCCATCGCCACAATGTTACATCCCTGTGCCTGTTTTACAAGTATTTAAATGGGATGTACTCTGATGAACTCATTGCAATTGTGCCCCCTCGACATACATATCCTCAACAAACCCTCTTAGCAACAAAATCACACCTCTTCACTGTTGAAGTCCCTAAATGTCAGAAAGTTTTCTACTCTTCTCTTTTCTATACCAGCCCTGATGTGGCAACAATACTCTAATACTCTAATAACTTCCCTGTAACCGCTAGACTTTGGAATTCCCTTTCTGCTACCTGCTTCCTAAACTGTACTGAAAAATAATTTCAAAATAATTTTTATTTTTACTTGAACTCCTACTAGCTGAGTGAAGAGCCAAAATCCTCATCAATAATAGTTGAGAAAATCGATAAAAGCTAACCTTCTAGATACTCCTAAGTGTCAATACTGTGTCCCTGTCACATAACAATCTTAAGGAATCCTGTGAACTGTACATCTTAAAGGTGTGTCTCAATTTTCCTATGAAAATGCGTGCAGTTACTTTTCAAAATAAACCAATTTCTTATTTTGAATGATTTTTCCTTCCAGGCAATGAAGATGAATCCCCTTTTCTCTAGCTTACCTTTCCTGTAATGTTCACTACATTTGTCAATTTCAGTAAATAATTTTGTTTTATAAACTTTAATACACACACTGATTATCACTACATTTGTCAATTTCAGTAAATAATTTTGTTTTATAAACTTTAATACACACACTGATTATCACTACATTTGTCAATTTCAGTAAATAATTTTGTTTTATAAACTTTAATACACACACTGATTTTCTTTGATACAAACTTATATATAAACAATGATGAGTTAAAAAGACTGACAATAGAAGTAAAATGTTGACCTTCAGAAAAACACCACCACCAACAAAAACAGGTAATGTCAGAGCTACAGGTTAATAGGGTTCTGGCAAAAGTTCAGGAATCAGCACCAGGATTAATCTTTCTCCATTGTCTCTATATGTGTCAAAGAAAGATGTGTCACTCAGAGAAACACAAATCAATGTAGAGCAGCATTTCTTTGTATATTCTTCGTATGCAACCACTGAGCCTTTATGTCCTGTTAATAGCTGTGACCAATGCAGAAGACTTTATGCAGATCAGACAATCTTGAGGCATGATCTTCAGGAGCTCTATGCAGAAGTCGGATTCACTCCTCCTCCTCCACAACAACGACGACGAGACTCCCCTTTGGCAATCAGATCCACTACAAATAGACAAGCTACTTACATTCATTTTTATTAAGTTGGTTGTAAAATACAAAGGACTTGAAATAAATAGTTTAATAATTAATAATCACCTTAAATTTTCTGATGATGTATTCTTTATAGCATCTGACCGAGATAACCTACAATCCAAATTTGAAAAATTAATGATTGAACAGTTGACAAGATTCAAAAAATATCTATAAAATGAAGCACTTGATTACTTTTGTGAACAAATATATAAACAACATAATGGGTTATGTATGGATACCATACAAGAAATAACTTTCAGATCAGAGCAAAAAGTGAATGACATAAAAAAGGAGATAGAGAGAGATATAAAAAGAAAAATAAAACAATTACATATAATTCTACTTAGAACTAATTAATAATTTCGTAATCCAATTAGTTTGTGAAACAAGTATTTTTAAAAGTATCAATATTTTGATAATAAAAAAAAACACACGTGCAATTGATGTCTAAACTTCTTTAATGTTTAAAAATATAATGTGTGCTTAGAGATTTACATTTGCAGGAGTCAGGGAAATAATTCATTACATAGTTATTTCCCTTTAATATGTAAGAATACTTGATAACTAAAGAAAAATATTGGTTCATCATTATTGTAGTAAAATTCGAAAATTGAACTATTGAATTTCAAGTGAAACCAATAGTATCTACCAAACTGTCATGTCACAGTAATGAAAATATCCAAACATCACAAGAAACAATAAGGTAGAAAATTAATGAAAAGAGTTTTCCAAGACAATTAGCGAAAATTAAGTTTTGCTAAATTGGTTCAAAATTTTCAGTTTTCAGAACCTTGTGCTACAATTAGAACTCTCCAGTTTCATTCTTTTACAAAACTCAATTTTTCCTAATTTACAATATTTTTGGATTATAATAGGGTATGATCTTGCATAGTCGAGAGATTCTATTTATAAACGATACTGCTAGGAACTGACGGATCGAATTAATTCACATTCTGCTGCCAACCAATCAAAAACCAGAGTTGCTCCATAAATAGTAAACCTTTCTGTAGCAATTTCACATATGTTTTCTCCGCCTCAACACGGGAAGAATCTTTTGTTCTGTAGATTCCAACTCCAGTTCTGTCTACTGCAAACCAGTCACCTCCCAGGACTTGTGTAGAACAACGAACCATCGGAAACTGTTCTGCAACTAAATATGGCTTACACTTCTAGAGGTTATGGACCCAATGTGCGTCTTTATTTCAATAGATCCGAATCAAAATTCGAATTGTGGCAAGTGAAATTTCTAGGATATCTACGAATTCAAAAGCTACACAAAGTACTTCAAACACAACCTGAAAACAGAAACGACCCTGACTTCATTGAAAAGAACGCAACTGTCAAAAAAATGATCAAGACCGACAATGACCGAGCTAAACAAGTCCTTTGTTATTTAAAAAGAACAGAAGTTAGTATTTAGAAAATCCAAAAATCCCCTAAAATTAGAAGGATTTTCGGATTCAGATTGGGGGAATGATGAAGATCAAAAAAGTATATCTGGATATTGTTTCAGACTATCAGAAAATGGGCCTATTATTTCATGGAAATCTAAAAAGCAACAGATTGTATCTCTCTCTATGTGTGAAGCATAATTTATCACGATGACACACACGACCCAGGAAGCACTCTACCTTAAAAATATCCTAAAGACTATTTTAGAGCCAGAATTAACTAAAAGTCCCATAGTAATTAATTGTGACAATCAAGCCAGTAGAGTCTTAGCACAGAACATGATAATCAACCAAAGATCTAAGCATATAGATATAAAATACCAGTTCATAAAAAATGAGGTGAAAAAGATATCCATTATTTTGAATTACATATCATCAGAATAAAATATCGTTTATATATTCACGAAATGCGCAACAAGAATAAAGTTAAAGTGTTTTTCTTCAAAACTTGTATGTATGCATTTTTTTTTAACAAAAACTGCATAATCAAATTTAAGAAATGGTTTCTTTTTCACATACCCATCTCTTTTTAAGCTAAAAATACATTCCATTTTTTGTATTTCTCTTCTCTGTACACATATATATGCGTTTGACATTTGAACACATTTTTACATGCTAAAATTTGAAGATCCAAATGATTTCTAATTTTGTTATGTATAATATAATATAAAATATATATTTATTTTTGAGCAGAATGAACACAAAGGACTTTCCCATTATAAAAAAATAGGGGGGGGGATGTTACAATATTTTTGGATTATAATAAGTATGATCTCGCATAGTCGGAAGATTCTATCTATAAATGATGCTGCTAGGAACTGACAAATCGAATTAATTCATGTTCTGCGACCAACCAATCAAAAACCAGAGTTGCTCCATAAATATTAAACCTTTCTGTAGCAATTTCGCATATGTTTTCTCCGTCTCAACACGAGAAGAATCTTTTGCTCTGTAGATTCCAACTCCAGTTCTGTCTACTGCAAAACAGTCACCTCCCAGGACTTGTGTAGAACAACAAACCATCGGAAACTGTTCTGAAACTAAACATGGCTTACACTTCTAGAGTCTTCATTAATAATTAATTTTCTATCTTGTCGTTTTTTGTAATTGTTGGATATTTTCATTACAGTGACATGGCAATTCAGTAGATTCCATTGGTTTCACTTAAAATTAAATATTTCAATTTTTGAATTTCACTACAATAACAAAGAAGGGCCAAAATATCTTTACTTTAACAATTTTCTAAGTCTGAATAATTATTTTCAAAAAAGAAAACAAAAACTAAACAAAACAAGTGAAACAAAATATATTTGTGTGAATTACATAGTGAAAAAAGAACAGAAAATAGGCTAGTTTGAATCAAGTACTGATATGTCAGATGGATTGCTATTTGGGCTTTGAAAATCTGGCTCAAATAACTTTAGATATTAGATGGTTATCAAATTTTCAATTATGTTTCAGTTGATTCATGTATATGGTTCATTTACAGTGGTGTTTATTGTTGTGTTCAAATATGCCTTGTTTATATATCAGATTTTAGTGAGTAAAAAATATAACTGTAAACAATATACTAATGATCAACAATGACCATCTTTCAATACAAGAAAAACATTACATGAATAATAAACCTGAAAGGGTTATTCATCTAGTTTATTATTCATGGCAGACTTGATCATCTTTGTGCAACTTTATTAGAAATTACGAAAATAAATAATTGTTTAGATTGAAGATTTTACCATGTTAATTAACTGCCCATTCTCATACGGAAATTAATCATTTAGTTTCAACTGACAAGATGTTAGTTCTAAAAACTGCAGCATGTAAACCAGTAGCTTATTTACATATGGGAACAAGCTCTGTAAATATCTGGTTGTTTATGTAATTTCTCTATAGTTACACAAAGATAATCAAGTTTGTCATCGATAATAAATTACACAAGTGGAATAACAATGAAGCCAACAATAGTTTGGAGAAAAGTAAAATAATCAAAATTCATTTCAAATATTCAGACACAAAAACAATTCTGAATAGTTTCTTGTTTATATTGAGTCTGTTCTTGTCATCAGAAATCTCCAAAGTATTTCTGCTGAAACTAAACCTATTCACCAAGTAGAGATTGGATGCAGAATTAATATATGTAAGCTAATCAAAAAAGGTTTTTCACACAATAAAAAAAGTATTTTCTAAACAATTTTAAATTGTGTTTGGTATTTACCAGTAGTTCGTATGTCTTGCAAAAATAACTAGCTATACTACTACTGCTATAATAGAGCATGAATTAAACAATATGATAAAGAAATACATTAATTTTCAGTAAAAAAAGAAAAAAATTAGAAACATAAATTAGAAGCTTGAAAGTTGTTGCTAATTACTTAAAAAAAAATTGTCTGATAAAAATGAAGTTACAGATTGAGATATCACAAGTTTCAATGATGTGTGTGTGTGTGTGTGTGAGTGAGTGAGTGAGTGAGAGAGAGAGAGAGAGAGAGAGAGAGAAATAATCAACTTATATTCTGGTTTGAATTGCAGATTGTTGGCCTGGAAAACAGCCAGAACAAGAACAACCAATTGTAAGATTTATTTCAAGGTAAATGCAAGACAGTCAAAAGTAGAAAATTCTACAATTAAAAAAAAAATAGAAATCGTTTGAGACAAAACATGAAACCACTTGATGTAAGGAGGTAACAAGAATGAAAGACGATTAGGGAAAGACAGGTGATATCTATTGACTTTAGTCTTGAAAAAGTCAAGGTAGAAGGAAAATAGTGAGCAGGAAGAGAGTTCCATGACCTTGAAAAGAAGTCACTCGAATAGGAAGGTGTATTACAATGAAGTATTAAAACAATGAATTGATGAGGACCACTAGATTAACGAGTCAAACGAGCTGGAACAAAAGAAGGAGGGAATAGCTCAGACAATTCTGTGGAACACATGCCATAATAGTATTTATAGAAAAGACTGCAACTAGCAACATCACACACATACACACACACACACACATACACACACAGCAAGTTAAAATTATTTAGGAGGGAAAACTCGTGAATTAAACGAGGTTATTAATTGTGCTCAATAAAAAAGAGTGCAATATATCTTTTTATTTATATAGACACATATTACATAGTCGCTACACTGGACATGCTAATGTTTCGGACAAGTGGTTGGTCAAGATCACAAGTCCTCATGAAGTAACTTAATAAAGTTTGTATTCCACTGAAGGAATCTGATTCTTAAATGAAAGATTGAATTTTTTTTTTTTTAATAAAACGTTTATATTTAGAGAGACAGGGTGAGGGTTAAGTGACATTTTAGACTTCAGACATTGAAAGTGAAGACAGAAGAAAAAGGTGAGATAAATGAAAAAGAAAAAAAGGGGGTCAATGTGAGTGGATAAGGGAAGGGGTGGTTATGTCATCATGACAGACAGGAAGAGTAAACGCAGATGAATTATTTATAAAAAGAGGAGAGGGGAGGTGTCAAAACAAGAAATTTATTCTGAAAAAAAAATACTGAAAAGAAAAGAAAAAACTTGTTAATAAGTCTAGTGCTGTACATAGAACATACAGCCAAACATATATATGCACACATATACACATCCAGACACACATATATATACATACGATTTCCATTTTACAAGACATACATAATTTGTTATGTTTTCTTTAGTTGTTCTAATAATAAGTAATTTTTACAATAAAATTTAAGATTAAAATTAAAGAATAAAAAAACAGTAATGATAACAAATGATAATAATGGTGAAACTATAGAAAATAATAATGAAAATAATGATAAAATAATTACAACAAAATTAAGAAGATAACCTTAATTATTTGGAAAATATAGTAAAAAATATAAAAAAGTAAATAAAATAAAGATAAAAAATAATAACTTAAAAAATTAAAAATAAAATTATTAAATAGTAGAGTAATAGTGAAAGTATAATAGTCATAGTGAAAGTATATAAAAATGGAGAATATTTGGAAAAGTAATAAAAGTATGTCAAATACAAAGTAAAAAATCGACTAGAATATAAAAATAAAAATAATTAGAAAAACAAAATAAAGTATAAAAGATAAAATGTAGAGTAATAAGTATTGAAGCAAATAAGAGGAAAAACTAAATGCAGCCATAGATATAGGAGTTAAATATAAAATAGAGTATAGATTAAAATTTATAAAAAATACAATTGTATTTCAATAAGAGTGGAATTAAAAATCATAACATTTACATTTATAAAAATGTTAGCATGTTGAAGTTAAAAAAATTTGATTAAAATTTTTTTAGTGATAATAATAAGCAGATAAAAAAAAACTTTAATAGAGATTGATGGTTGGAAAGTCATCGAATATTAAGAATAATAAAGCTAAGACAGTTAACTACAAGGAGCTAAGAGAGTTAAAACCACACGAAAAATAAAATAAAAGAGTAAAAGAGAGAAGAGAGTTTATAGGATAGTAAGAGTTCTAAATAAAGATTGAATAGAACTGTGCATCCTTGGGGTTAATTTGCAGCCAATTACAATAGAAGGTTATAAAAAGACGAGCAAGATATGTATCAATAACAAATTATTGCATGTAAAAAACACAATTTGGCCCTCTATATAGTTCTTAGTAATGTAAGATAACAATAAAAATAGTTCAAATTTTATGAAAGGGTATCAAAATGGCTAAAAAGGTGGGATTAATAGAGGTATAATTTTTTTGCCTAGGAGCTTATCTCTATCCTTGAACCTAGAAATAAACAGTTTTTTACTTTAAACTTCCCGTTCAAAACTAGAGCAAAATACACATGGAACCAACAGAACAACATGTATATATCTCTTCTCTTCTACTCCGAGGAATTACCTCCTGTTTAACACCAAAATGAAGAAAAAAAAATCATGTACTGGCTTCCTACTCTGATGAGGATATTTTTAGCGAAATATTGGACTTACAAAAACAATAAAAGTAAATAAAATGGTTTTATCATTATTTCCGACACTTCCAAATTTTCAAATTTCTCATTTAAATTTTATTCAAAATAAGTGTCTTCTAAAAGCGTGTGACCATCTTTTACTTGAAACAGTTTTTCACTTAAGTACAGGTAGCAAGGTGAGTTGAGAGATTTGCATGTGCTACTTTTCCTTAAAATGTGCCATTCAACAACTGGTGTCAGGTTTTGCTCTTTAAATTTCCACAACATGTGGCGAGTGATGTTATAATATATATATATATATATATATATATAGATATAGATATAGATATATTACTCTTTATGTAAATACAGTCATATCTTGCTACGATGTGCAGACCATTTCAATCCTATTTGATTTCATCAGGCAAGAAAACTTAAAATACAAAAATTAAAAAGGTTCCAGACCTTTTCAAATTTTGAGGAGAGAAAATATGCCATGACTGGCATGAAACAAAGCTAAAGTTCTTATGGGTTAAATTAATTATAAAAATGAAATTTTCGTTAAAGAAGGGGAGGTTAAAAGGATAGTTTTAGGGAAAAGTTAGAGAGTGATAGGGAGGGGTAGTATAAAAATATAGAGGGGGTATGAATACACTAAGGAGAAGAAAAGGAAGGGGGGAAACAGTTGGCTGGTGTCAACAATATAATAATTCAAGTTCAATTATAGTGTAGAAATTTTATTTTCCACCTTCTGTCTTTCCTTCTCTCTCCCTCCCCTTCTTTACCTCTCCCCTTTCTTGGTGTAAGCTGCTACTGCTTGTTATATCATGTGTTGAATGCATGCCTTTTGATTGGTCAAAGGAGATGTGTGCGCCATTTTGTTCCAAGTTTGAACAAGAGAAAGAGAAGTCGGCTCGCTATCCTGTGTCAAGAGAAAAGACATTAAAAATCGCAAGTTTGAACAAGAGAAACCAGCGATTTGGTTTCTTTTTCTACAATCGAGAATCGTCAAGGAAGACGACACAGAATTAGTTTGAAATGACTGTTTAAAAAAAAATATCAGAGAGAGAAACGAAATTACAACAACCTCTTCACCGAGGAAGAAAGAACTATTTTAAGGCCTAGAATTGGTCTTGTAAAAAAAAAACACTAACTTCAGTGAGGTGTTAGAATTCCCAAGTCAAAAGGAACCAAGAAATCTTCTATAGAAACACATTACACGACAGAATATTTAGATTATTTTCTTGGATTACAGAACCAAGAGGCTTGGAATTTTCTCGAATGAGAACATTTAAGTTAATGGCGCAAGGGAGGTAATACACTCTTTTAAAAGGATTAAGCGTTGACGAGTTTTATTTAAGTCTTTGACACGCAGTAAGTTCTGACTACACCTATATTCTTACACCTTACAATATTGTTAATGGAGTTCTTTGAGAACTGCCCGAGGGACTAATTTGGCAGACACTGTTTTGGTGAACATAAAACTGACTATACCTTTCTTTCCCTATTTACCTTCCCATGTATTAAAAAAAAAAAATCTTGTTTATCGTGGTATTCTTTTGTATATTTTTCCTTCTTGTTGTGGAATGGGATAACCTTCATAAAATTCTGAAAGAAAGTTTAATTAAATTAGGTCATCCTGTCTATCAATAAAACATGGCATATCTAATTTAATTTTTAATTTATTTATGTTTTGTTTTTATTTATTTATTTATTTATTTTATTTATATCTTTTGTTTTGAAATTAACGCTGATTTGTTTCCCGTTATATAAGATTGGATACTTAATTATTTTATCTATATCTTAATATGTTAGAATATACATGGGTGTAGAGGTACAGGATACTTTCAGGCATAAGTAACTTCCTAGTATGGTAGAGAGAACCCATCTTCTTCGCAGCAGCTTTGGCAATGCTCTCGATGTATCTGTTCCAACTCATGTTCCCTGTGAACGTTCAGCAGAGGAGTTTGAAAGAAGTACTTTACAGTAATGTAGATGCGGAGGATTCATAGCTATTGGTGGTAGAGAAGGTTTCTTGTAATTATTGAAGAAATCAAGCTTAGTCTTAGCAGTATTGAATATGACCATCCATTTTTGTCCCCATTCCACTACAGATTGGAGCTCTACTTCTAGTGTTTCTGCCATTGCCTTGGATATGTGTTCATTCGTTTTCCCCTCATGTCTGTTATAGAGTGTGGTGTCATCAGCAAATATATTCATCTACGAGACAATTTTATCAGGGAGGACATTCATGAATATTAGGAATAATAAAGTGCAAAGATCGACCCCTGAGGTACACCCGCATTTATATCATATTGTTTAGATGTACAAACGGCAAGGACAACCTGGATTCTTCTTTTATTTAAAGATTTAATCATGTGAAGTATTCGTCCAGTGATACTGTATGATCTGATTTTCCTGAGAAAACCATCATGTCATACCCTGTCAAAAGCCTTAGATATGTCTAGGGCTACTGCCCTACCCTCCTCTGCTTTTTCCAGTGTATGGTATATACTTTTGGAGATTACAGTTAGGATATCTGCTGTAGAACAGGCTTGCCTAAATCCATATTATTGGTTGGTCAGAAGTTTAGCAACTGTAAGATGATGCACTGGAGCTTGATTAATTATGGACTCAAATATTTTGGCGAAAAGAGGAACTTATGGGGCGATAATTTAATAAGTCAGTTCTTTCGCCAGAATTCTTGAAAATTGGTACCACAGAAGCAGTCAGCAAAGCAAGATTCGTTAAGGCAGTTGTTATAAAGTTTGGAGAGGACTGGAGCAACCTCAGCGGAGCATTTTTTTAATAGTACAGCCAGGATATCGGGTCCACATGCTTTTGAAGTGTCTGGGTTTTTTATGATATAAGAAGAAGGGGTGATTTTCAGATCATCTAGTGTGGTGTCAGTCCTCAAAGAAAAATCAAAGAAAGAGTGGTTTGTTTGGTCCAATGTAGAGCTTGAAACAAAACCGACTGGCAAGCATGTTAGCATTCTTGGTTGCCGTGCAAACAACCATATGATTGTTGGATAGTGAGGGAAGTGTTCATTACTTATTATTTACTACACTGTTGTAGATTTACAAGTTCCTAATTTCTGCACTTCGATGAGTTTTCTGGTGGTTTTGGTGTATTCTGTCTTAGCTGTCGCTATTTCTTTCTTACAATTACTTCTAGCTTCAATAAACATTTGTTTATTTGTACTGGACTTACATCAGATAAATCTGTGTATGCATGCTGCCTTTGAGCAATGACAGCTGCACAAGTAAAATAAACAATTGAAGAAAGTTGGGTTTGCTACAGAACTTCTGCGTGGGAACATGAGCTTCAATTGTCGCTTTGAACTAATCAGCACACTGTTCTGCAGGAAGAGAAAATCTCTCTTTGAAGGTGTTACCAGCCATGCCAATATAATATTTACTTACATTAGGGTTTTCCTCAGTAGTAATAGTTGCTTTGTATACTACAGATTTGACCAAACAATAGCGTTTAAGTGGACATTCAGGCTTGTTTAAATAATTACATGATCTAGTGTATTTAAGTTCAGATATATTTGGTTCTTTGTTGCTATTTAATATTTTACTATTGTTTTTTTGATAATTTTTCAAGGTTATCAGTACAACTTTAACTTAGTTTGAGAGTGTTTTTATTAAAAATCTTATGGACGATGTTACCTGGTGGAAAATGTACTTCCTATGTTTGTTTTAACCATGAGGTTAAAGGGAGGGGTAAACGAAATGATTTTCCTTATCCTGTTCTTTTTAGAGTTATCTTTATTATATATACTCTATTTGAGTGTTTTTATAGTTGCTATCTTCGAGGGCTTTATTATAAAAGTTTTTATGGGAGTCAAAGATTTCTTTGTTAGAGGAATTGTCATTAATTCTTTTACTAATAGATTTCGGAATATTTTAATCACCAATTTAGAGTGGTTGGAAATGGAGTGAACATATAATGGATTAGGATTATCTTTCCTATATAATTCATAGGATTCTTTATTTAGACTGAAAGTTATGTCTAGGAAATGCACTACTTTAATATTAGAGTTAATATTAACTTTAAGATTAATTCTTTTAAATTCTCTGAGAATGTATCTTTTTTTTTTTTTTTACATTTTCGCATTTTGAGCCATTGAAGTTTTTTACGACCATAAGGTCATCACCTTCTTCTGCCTTCACTTTCAATGTCTGGAGTTTAAAATGTCACTCAATCCTCACTCTGTCCCTCTAAATATTAATATTTTATTTAATATATATATAATTGCAACTCTGTAATATATATATATATATATATATATATATATATTATATTTATTCAACCATTCTTTTGAGAATTAGACTCCTTCAATGGAATACAAACTTTATTAAGTCACCTGATGAGGACTTGTGGTCTTGACCGACCACTTGTCTGAAACATTAGCATGCCCAATGTGGTGACTATGTAATATTTGTATATATATATATATATATATATATATATATATATATATATATATATATATTAGTGATGGGACGATTCCAAAATTTTTCCCAATTCCGATGTAATTACCGATTCCATTCTAAATTTCCGATTCAATTCTTGATTCCTTTAATATTTATAAATATTTAATTAGAGATTTATTGTTTTTATTTTTGTAAATTTTCAAATTATTACATAAACACCCAGGTAATTTCTGGGTATGTAACACCAAAGAGGGGCCACATCAGATCAGTAGGGTCGATGTGACGTTTTTTTTTGTGTTGAATGTAATATTCAATCCCGGGCGAACACCGATTACAGAAAAAAAAAAAAAAATTTTTTTTAGTTAATATTTTTATGTGTCAAAATCTTGTTGTTGAGATACCATACGGTCGGGGGATAAAAATAGAAATCGCATGCTAAACTTCAAAGCGAAAGATTACTTAAAACATTTTTTAACCAAAATACGCTCGCATTTGAACTAAACAAGCCAACACAAAATATTCCGAAACAGAGATTGGAAATGTCGGTCGGCTTGAAATGTGTTGTTTGACAGGTGAAATGTCGGATCGTTTTTGATCTGAGAAACACACACACACACACGAAACAGATCAGGCCTGATAAAAGAATTAATGATGTCAGCCCAAGGTTCGACATGAATTGTTTTTCAATATGAATTATCTAAAAATGTCTTTTGGCAAATTGTTTTGGGCGCTAAGGGGAATTCTGACATGTAAAGAATATTTCTTTTAAAAATCACACGGATGTTTTTACAAAACAAATAATTCAAAGGGGAAAGAAGATCAAACGGATATTTTTAAATAGATGAAAGCTGGTGATCTATTACAAGCTAAAAAATAATATTTCCTCCGATTATCAGTTGATAATATGGAAAAACCCATTATCGAGAAGGCGGGGTCAGGCAAGTTGGGGAGGAGTCAATTTGATTTTGGAAATTGGGGGCGGAAAAATAATACCTGCCACAGGCCAAATTGACCAATGAGAAGGAATCAGGTGGATTGTTATCAATCAATTTGATTAGTCAAAGACGAATGTAGGCGTCGTCATTATTCAAGGGTTTTACTATATAAGATCTGTAAAACTCGATTTAATCAGATAGAAGGAGATAGAAGAAGAGAGAAGACAGAGAGAGGTCTTTGGAGAGACAGAGAAAAAGGTCTCGGTAGAGGAATCCAGCCACCCAACTTCTCTCTCCCCCTCGCTGGTCGCCAGAGAGCTCAATTTGCAACTTAATAGAATTCAGAGGACCTAGGAAGAGACCAGCCAGAACACCTTAACGATAATTACAACGGTCCGCGACTCCGACCGAGTATTTCAACAACAAGAAGCTCATTCACAAATCTAATTGCTTGCTTCCATTTAATCTTCAATTGTACATACGTCTGTAGATAATCATTTATGAATTTCCTAAATACATTATATATCAACCAACCTCCGGAGTTTGTTTGCTGATGTGCTGTTGTTCCATGTAACTTCATTTCTTTTACTTGCCACTTGTGACCCCGTTCCCGTCAACGAACACCCAGTCAACAGGATGACGAACTAGACGATCAAGAAGAACAGGCCTTGAGGACCGTGCAACCGAGAAGAGTCCTCCAACGCCTTGACGAGGACTCACTGGGTGACGCAACATACCAACGGTTGGCAGACCTGGTTGCCCAGTCGACATAATTAATTACCTGGTGATTAGGATAGTCATAATTGGGCATCGACCCAGGGTTAAGATCATAACTGGGCTGCGATCAGAGGGTTAAGGTCGTGTAAGGTCACGTACAAGGTCACAGGTATATTTTTTCTCAAATGGTTTCCTTGTAACGTATTGTAAATTGAAAGGCAACAAAAGGTTTATTTTGATTTTAAATAAAGCCAAATTTTATCAGTTCGTCGTTAGTGTACAACATGCTACTTGAATGTTTTCATAAACAGTTGAAAATAGTCGATGATTGGTAGGTAAAATGAGAAAACAATGTAAGAACAAAATATTAACAAGGCTCCCATTGTTATGAACAAATTTCTAAATAATAATGTTACTATTTGGAAAACCATTTTTAACAATGGAAAGGTGTTGGGATTCGTTATGTGCCTTCCTTCTATGAATATTTAAATTTTAATTATATAAATTTGATGGGTTATTAAATTGATTTGTTTTGCTGTAAAAAAAAAAAAAGAAATGAGATACAAATAATAATACGACTAGCAGGACCCGTGGAAATTCCACAGAACACTCATTCATATGTAATATATTGATGTTAGTATTCATGGCATAAATAGAGATGCTCTGATATTATTGTAACCATTGTTAAAACTGCAAAAGTATTTATCTAAGCTAGCAGGGACGCCCGGCATATCCAAGCCGTAAAGTTTGCTTAAATATGATATTTTAATTCTTGCAGATTTTATATATATTATTGTAGAGTTAATGTTCTATCGATTTTTATATATTATAAAGTTGTGATTTCAAAAAAAAATATATATATCCATATGACTTGGGTGCATCAGCTTGAGTTTCTTCAGCTATAATCGAAACCGAAACCAATATTTATGAACAATTCTTGATAAAATTATTTATAAAAAAAAATGGATCACTGGAGTTCCATCAGCTATAATTGAAATTAAAACCAAAACTTATGAAGAATTCTTGGTAAAATTATTTATAAAAAAAATAGATGACTTAAGTGCCATCAGCTATAATTTAACCAAAACCAAAACTTATAAAGAATTCTTGGTAAAATTATTTATGGGAAAATAAACGACTTGAGTGCCTCAGCTATAATCGAAACCAAAACCGAAATTTATGAAGAATTTTTGGTAAAATTATTTATTATAAAAAATGGAAATCCATAACAATTAAACAAGTCACTCGGATGTAATCGTGACACACAAAATAAATAACACACACGCTATCGTATTAATATATAGCATTGTTAAAAGTCATAAAACCCCAGCTTCTTTCTCACTAATAACCCTAAGTATGGGTGGCAATATGAAAAATATAGCAATTACATGTGATTTTATGATTCTGCTGATCAGCGTTAAAATTAGCAGTAAAAATTACTTAACTTCTTAAAAAGTTATAATGTAATGAAATGGGATCAGTTTACATTATATTCATGTGCACAACTGAACCACCATTCTAAATTCTAAAATAACGTTTCCGTGTGCTTACACATAATCGCCTAAAAAAGTAGAAGCTCATATGTTTTGGGTATTTTAAATGTAAATGAAAGTTGTTGTTTTTTTTTAAGTAACAAAATTCTCAATATTTGCTCTATCCAAAGTTTTGATAAACTTGTGAGATTTTTGGTGCCCGGAAAACTCGTCCCCAGAAAACTCGTTCTTTTTTGCTAGGTAGAAAAACTGGTCCATTATTGAATAAATATTGATTGAAAACACATTTTATGACCGTTCTTGAAGGAGATATAGTTTTTAAAAGAGACCATACCCCGCCCCCATAATATTTAAAAAAAATATTTTTACTTGTTTACTGTTGTTATTAGTAGTTTCACTTATTTTAAAGCATTTATTCTGTTCAAAAACGAAACTACAGACCGCATATTATTTTTTGTTGTTTATAATTTTGATTTTTGAGGGAGATATTAAAATTTCTTTTCTTTTGGAAGGTGGTGACTCTTTTTAAAACTAAATTTCTCTCAGTATTTTCTTTAATTTTCTATTTTTTAGCGATTATCAAGACACCTAAGATGTGTTGCCCTCATGTTGGACATTATTTTTCCTTCTCATGTAACACTGGATGCTACTTTTTTTTTTTTACTGAATAAACACTTCAAAATAAATTAAACCATTAACAACTTACCTAACTAGGTAGAAAAATCGGTTTTGCCCTTTAAAAAAAAGTAAATAAGTATAAATATTTTTAAAATATTATGCAGTCTGTAGTTTCGTTTTTGAACAGAAAAATGCTTTAAAATAAGTGAAACCACTAACAACAGTAAGATAGAAAACAGACACTTAGAAAATCGATTTTATTTTTTTTAAACCAACAGTATACAAGTAAAAAAAATTTTTTTTAAATAATATGGGGGGTATAGTCTCTTTTTAAAACAATATCTCCTTCAAGAATGGTTATAAAATGTGTTTTCAATCGATATTAATTAAATAATGAACCAGTTTTCCTACTTAACAAAATGGACAAATTTTCTATGGGACGAGTTTTACTAAATTCGAGATTTTCACTTGTGCTAAAACCGAACTAAATACAAGGAAACATGAAATATTTCAAACAAAACCAACGCCAGAAAAAAGTTTCAAGCATGTTTAATCTTTGATATTAAAGTGTGAAGTCTCTAACTGACACCCTATGGCCATTTATCAAATAGGTGCAAAAATCTTTTTTAAATCTGTGATATTGAATATGCAAGTGAACTCTAGATATTTACTTTGCTTACAATAAAAACTAATAAAACAAATTAAATTACATCTGGGAATGGGTTTTCAAATATGTTTGGAATAACAATTGCCACAGCCTCTAAGGATTTCCTTGGGTCCAAAGAGGTGCTAAAAACTTTAATTATTTCAGAAGAAGCCAATGACAGACACCCCAATGTACAGCTGGCATTAATGAAATTGACACCCCCTCCCACCCAGAGCATTTAAAATATTTTAATAATTATATGAACTCCCTTGGATGAGGGCATATAGACATTTTAGCAAATAGATGAGGCAAGTTATCGCTCAATAAATGACCATTAAATAAAATAAATTAAATTCTGCTAATCAATATTAAATTTGTAAATGAGATTTATAACGCATTCTGTGGCCCTTCTCAGTCTTATGGTGTAAAGGAACAACTTCAAATTAAAAAAAAAACAATGTGTATTTGTTTCATTTTTTTATTTTAAAATTTTAAAGAATCGGTTTGGAATCAGAAATTATACTATCATTTTTCCAATTCCAATTAATCGTCCCAACACTAATATATATATATTAGTATATTTATGCAGCTTTTTTTCTTTTATGCACGTTTCATTAAATAGCAGACAACTCTTGCTTGTTTTCTCTTTGTTGGACCATTTTCCGAACGTTTTTTTTTGAGTGAAAAAAGAAATTTCCCATAACCGCAAACGTTTTCAACCTCCACTGGTCATCCCCAGGCGAGCAGTAAAAAATAAAAAATGGAAAAAATAAAAAATGTGTAGGGAAATGTACACAGACAGACACACTGAGACAGACAGACACTTTCACTTTTATAGATATATACATATACAAATATTTATTTCCAAACTATATATATCTATATATCTATAAAAGTGAATGTGTGTGTGTGTGTGTGTGTATGTGTGTGTGTGTGTGTGTGTGTGTGTGTGTGTGTGTGCGCGCGCGCATTTCCCTACACAATAACTGCCAGTTTTCAGTCTATAGACTCGAAATTTCATATACAGAGTATGGACATTTGGGAAAATCTTTGTAATCTGTTTTCAGCCAGAAATTTGGCTGTTAAGGGGCAAGTTCAACGACTTGGCCTTTGAGAACTCTATCAAACTCCTCCACCGATTTTGGGTATAAACACTTGAAATTTTACATATAGGTTCATTGGACATGGATCTAACTTAATAACTTGATTTGAGCCCAAAACTGTAAATGAGGTCAAAGTTAAAAAAACATTTGGCCTGTCCCAACAAAATTACTCAGACAATTTCTGGTCTAAACATTTGAATTTTTACATAAAGGGTATTCAGAGATAGGGCAAGCTTTTTCATCGGTTTGGGTTGTAAATTTGAGCTACCAATATATAAATGTATGTATGTATGTTTGCATGTCTGCCTAAAACTTTCAACAGAGGCAACGAATTTTCACAAGATCAGTATTGTTTTGAAACTCAACCCTTCAGACAACAAATACCGAAACATTGGCTAAAAACATTAATTTCTCCACCTAAACTGGGCACTTCTAGAGGGAGAGGTTGCTTTTTTCACCGATATTTTCGAAAGTCATCCCCTCTTTTCGATTGTCTAGACTTAATTTAAACCTATGTCACTTTCGGTTTGGTACTGGTCGTAACAGCGAAGACGTCACGCTCCCCCCCCCCCCCCCGTTCTTTTCCTCCTTCACGTTACGGGTTCGAGCCTGCCTTCCTACTACCACATTTTTTTTTTTTTGCTCAACATACACCTCCAAACACCTGGGCAACGCCGGGCTGAAATACTAGTATATATATATATATATATATATATATATATATATAGTAATAAGTAGTGATGTATAGTAGTAAGTAATAAAATTGTGCATCTAGAAAGCAAGAACAGGTTTAAGGCTCTTAAAATTTGTACAAATTAACATACTTGGTAAAATTCATGTGTAAGTTACACTCTTCTGGAGGTTGAAGGTTCAATCCTCAGTGTGGATGATACTCAAAATACAATTGTAAATTACTTAGGACTTCTACTCTGTCATGATTGACTGGAATGAGAGCATGCTATCCCTTTAGATTAAATAAAGGGCTCCATTCAAAATTGTGTGCAGATTCTCAAGTTCAACAAGATACATCTGAAGAAGGTTGGAGGTTACATCAACCAAAACGTGAAAATAGCACTCAAAATAAGAACAGTAATCCAAAGGAAAAGGGAAAAAAGAAAGAGAGAGAAAAAAGTTCTATTACAACATCACAATGTATTCTGACTTTGTGAAATCTTTTAACTTTGTAAAAACACGATTTTCAACTAGTGTCAAGTCAAATAAATTATATATTTAATAACTAGGGCTAGGACAACAGCATATTCTTATTAATTGTTTTGACTCTCGATTGTGCATCCGTTAATATCTTATATGTTTTTATATAGAGTAATGTGGTTCTTGGTTGATTAACTATGTCGGATATATACTCGAGAATCAAAACAATGAAAAGAATATTCTGTTGCCATAACCCTAGTAATAATATAACAAATACTGATGCAAAGGGTCACAGATGGTCTAGTTACTCTACATTATTCCAATCCTTTTGATGCATACAAATAAAAGCTTGACCTTCATCTCCAACTGCAATTTCTGACATGCATTACAATAAGGTACACTTAGCATCCAGTTTTATTGGCTAGTGAAAATTAAAACCACATTTTATTATAAGCAAAAGATATTATAGCTGTAAGCAGATATTTTATAAATTTTATCTACATTTTCAAGTATTTCATATGTAAAATGACACTAAAAATAAGATTAAAAGATTTGTATAAAAATACAAGAGGCTAGCATAAAAATTCTATTAAAAGTATACAGTACAGCATTTTTTTGTATTATTAATAAATGATGTTTGGAATTTAATGAATAAGGGCTGTAAATGAACTCCGAACACAAACAAATCCATCCACCTAAACAAGATAGCTTTAAATGCTGTTTCAAGATTTACTTTGTTAAAATTTTTTTATTTCCTGAAAACTTTATAAACAAAGTAATAATTTTATGTGAATATTGGTAGACAAAAATAGTTATCAATATACATGACTGACTATAAAAGAAAATCATTTATTTCAATAGAAACACATTCATATACAATTTATTCTCCACCAACAATGTAACAATTCCTATTATAAAAAGAATTTTTTTTATTTGAGTATCATTTTATTTGTCAAATTATTTGCAACTACTGATCTATATAATACAAAAAGTCTGAGTGTATATATTTGTTTTAAAGCTACGGCAGCAGCCATAATCTGGAATTTACAAATATTTATAAAAACTTTTTTGGAATTTCTAAATAAATACATACAGAGCCACAGGGCATTGGGGGTTCTAATATATATATATATATATATATATATATATTAGAACCCCCAATGCCCTGTGGCTCTGTATGTATTTATTTAGAAATTCCAAAAAAGTTTTTATAATTATTTGTAAATTCCAGATTATATATATATATATATATATATATATATATATATATATATACTTTGTACACAAACACAAATTCACTAAAAAGTATAATAATGGCATGTGCAGCATGAAGACTAATAATACTTTTATGTATAAACTTTAGCAGTTTGACAGCATATTTATGAGATCAATCATTCAATGCATATCAAATGCCACACGGAAAATGTTTTTAAAAAATCAACTTTTTAAACTGAACCTGCTACTGACTGGATAAATTTTCTTCACAATACCAACATAGTGAATTACATTTCAATGCCATCGCAATCATGAATTAAAAATTTTTTTTTTTAAGTATTTATATTTTCTATGTATGTGCTAAATAGCAAAATCATATCAAACCAGAATTAATATTTTGCTAATGATATTCCTCTGAGGATATGAGCTTACTTCCATGGGTTAAGGAAATTACTTTGAAATTTATTCTTTGTTCAAACAATATATATATATATATATATATATATTATAAATGTTTATTTTTGAAATATTGCTAATTTCAATGTATACCATTTTCGTTTAATGGGTTGAGACTGTTATGATAAAGACTGAATCACCGTTAATTTTGAGTGAAGCTCAATGCATCTATTTTATAGATGCAGAGTATATATAGTACAAAACTTTGTTGAAATTCAAAGAGATATTGTTTTCTTTTTTGTAACTTATGTTTATTTCATCTTAGATTTCTTCATTACAGCCGTTTCATTAATGGGATGGCAATTTTATGATTTTATGTGTTCACCAAAATTTCCTGTTCTTAACAACTCATCAGATGTTGTTTCCATTCGATGTTACCAACAAAAAGTTGATTCTGTACATGATAAACCTGATGATTGGGGAAAAGAAATTCCATTCCCGCGTTGTTACAAGTCGGCCATCAGGTCTATTATGTACAAAATCAACTTTTTGTTGGTAACATCGAATGTTTTATCTTTAAATTACTTTCAGAAAAATATAACTTTAAAAACATATATGTATTGTTTAAACAAAGAATACAATTCAAAGTAATTTCCTTTACCCATGGAAGTAAGCTCTTATTCTTAAAGGAATTATCATTAGCAAAATATTAATTCTGATTTGATATGATTTTGCTATTAAGCACATACATAGAAAATATATTAAAGATTAAATCTTTTTAAGTGCATAGAAAAAGAAAAAAAGGGTTGAAACAAAAAAAGGATATGGGGATTTGATATCCATTTAGAATGGTAATCCTTGTATGAAGAGTGATGGAGAAAATATAAAAAGAGAAAGTCTTCCTAGTGATTTTACATTACCAAAAAATGCACCTAATAAATCTAAAAATTCTGCGTTCGCAAAAAAACATTGCCTTTCACTCTGGGTACGTAATTGAACATAATTAAATTTTATCTTCAATGTGGCAATCTTCAACCAATCTGGAACCTAATAACATCATTATTTTCTATTCAAGTATTACCATTCTAATCGGATACCAAATTCTCAGATCCTTTTTTTTTTAATTCTTTTTCTATGTCCGTTATCAAGATTTAATCTTTAATACATTTACTATGTATGTGCTAAATAGCAAAATCATATCAAACCAGAATTAATATTTTGCTAACGACTTTTCCTTTGAGGAGATGAGCTAACATCGAAAATCCATGGGTTAAAGAAATTACTTTGAATTGTATTCTTTGTTCAAACAATACATTTTTGTTTTGAAATTATATTTTTCTGAAAGCAATTTAAATATAAAACTATACATATACATACTGTGTCGGCAAAAAGAAAGTCTGCACTTGTAATTTGTTTCAAAAACTGTAAATTTAAGCTAACTTTTATGTAACTATTTAAACAACCTATACCTCATTTGATTCACCTTTTATTCCTCTATAATTTTACCTGATCATATTTGACTTTTAATTGAAATATTCTAGTGTTCACATATATTTAACAAAAATAACTTCAAATTGAGGACGTTAAAAGAAAATCCGCAACAACAAATTTGCTTAAAACAAGCTTAAATTATCGACCCTAGATAGATAAGTTTAAACTATCCACCAACAGGCAACAAAGCATCTCTAATCATAATTGTTGTTGTTCCAGGTTATACAACGTAACATTTAGTCCATATGCCACGACTTTCTCTTAGTGATCGCCAGGAACTCCATTTTTCTGGTTTATCCAATCGAGAAATCGGCTGTAGATTGAAATGTGATCAGAAAATGGTACGAAAGACTTAAAAAGCACCAAAACACTGGAAGTATTTGTGATGCCCCTAAATCTGGTCGTACTCTAACAGGAAAGACAATGCTATCAAGATCCGCAGCCTAAGAAACAGATTTGAAATGGCTCCCCAAATCAAAGAACAGTGTAATCTTGTTAAAAAGTGCTCTCTTTCTACTGCCAAGAACAGATTAAAGGAATTTAATTTGTGAGGATATGTTTTAAGACGCAAGCCAATGATTTCTGTAAAGAACAGAAAGCGCCGTCTGGACTTCGTCAGATGCAATGAAGATCATGACTCTTCATATTGGTCAAAAGTGCTTTTTAGTGACAAAAGCAAGTTCAATAGGCTAGGCAGTGATGGTAGGCAGTACGTCCGTCGGAGGAAAGACAAAGAATTTAATCCTAGGTGCTCAGTTTTAATGCTGCAAGGTGGTGGAGGTTCAGTTTTGGTGTGGGGCATTATTAGTACCAATGGTCCAGGGCCTATAGTTCGCTTGCAAGGTCGAATTAATTTGACCAAGTAGATTAATATGTTGACTGAGCATTTTCTACCCTACTTTGGTCAGAATTTGGAGATAATCCCATCTTCATGCAGGATAATGCTCCCATTCACACAGCTGGCAATGTCAAGAGGTTCCTGGAAGAGCATGATATTCTGTGTTTGGATTGACCTACACAATCTTCAGACCTCAATCCTATCGAAAACGTATGGTATTACATCAAGCAACAGCTACGTAATGATAAAATTTCAAATTTGGAAGAACTTTGGACAAAAATTAAAGAAAAGTGGGATGTCGTTCCCCCGAATATTGCTGCAGTCTAATTCAAGGAATTCCAAAAGATTGCAGGCTGTCAAACTGCAGAAGGGCTATGCTACTAAATAGTTCATTGTGTTCCTGTTGTATTTTTGTTGCATTAATATATATAAGTATATTTCAATTTAAAGTCAAATATGAACAGGTAAAATTATAGAAGAATAAAAGGCCAGTCAAATGAGGTATAGTTTGTTTAAACAGTTACATTAAATTTAGCTTAAATTTGCAGTTTTTAAAAAAATTACAAGTGAAGACTTTCTTTTTGCCGCCTGCATATATATATATTTCATTTAGCGTCAGGTTTCCATCGTCCAGGCATCAGATGTTTTTATATATTTCACAAGCTTACTCTCTAAACTTCATGGTTTAGCAGGCCAACTCTCTCCAAATTTTACTTGTTTAATCATTTGCTTTCAAGTTTTACTTTGCTGACCAATCTTCTTGCAATTCAAGACATCTATGCTTTTGCAATGGTTTATCCAAGAAGATGAACACTTCACATGACCATATTAGCACAACTTCTATATTGGCAAATGTAATGTTTTTAGTAAATCCTTTGACATAATGCATTTAGGTTTAGTCAGATTTCACATTGCAGATCCTTTTAATCATGAATCAATTATTGTTGTTCTAATCTGTATTTATCATATTATTGGATGTAAACAGCTTTCGAAATTTTCAATCTAATTGCTTAGAATTTTGAAGCTAGTTTAAATGATTTCCTAATTTACAATTTAAATGCTTCCAAAGAGTCACAAATCAATTTTTTATACTATAAATAGATTATAATGATTTACTTGTTTACAAAGAAACAGAGATGCATTCTGCCAGATGTAATTTTGTAAACATTTTTTTTTTTAAATAGGATTTAAAAAAAAAAAGTTTTTTTATAATATTTTTCACTACTGCATTGTAGATTTCAATAAAAAAAAATTGATCAATAGTAAATGGTCACTTAGTCACAGAAGTGATCACAGATTTGTATTACTATTAAGAGGAAAATAGGTTTAACAATAACATATTAAAAAAGAGTTAATGCGATTCTGTCTGAAACTTTAAATTTTGTCAACTTCCACTCTTTGGAAAATTGTTGTGATATTAAATTTGAGAAACTTGCATTCTTTATAAAATATATAATTTATTTTTAAAAAGATGTTGAAAATTTTATTAAGTTTGGATGATTTTCTAATTCTTAGAAATTAAAAAAGAAAGACATTTTTTTTTTACAAAGAATAGTTTCACAAATTGGAAAGGAGAAGAGGAGAGACATGATCTAAATTGCTAAATTAAGCTAAAAAAATTATTACAATATCAAACAAGACTGGAAAAAAATATATTACTAAAATATCAAACAAGATTAAAAAATAATAATTAAAATATTAAACGAGACTAAAACATAATAATTAAAATATCAAACGAAACTAAAAAACAAAAAACATTATTAAAATAGCAAAGCAGAGTAAAAAAAAGCTATTATTAAAATATCAAACGAAACTAAAAAACTATTATTAAAATATCAAACGAAACTAAAAAACTATTATTAAAATATCAAACGATACTAAAAAACTATTATTAAAATATCAAACGAAACTAAAAAACTATTATTAAAATATCAAACGAAACTAAAAAACTATTATTAAAATATCAAACGAAACTAAAAAAACTATTATTAAAATATCAAACGATACTAAAAAACTATTATTAAAATGTCAAACGATACTAAAAAACTATTATTAAAATAGCAAAACAGAGTAAAAAAACTATTATTAAAATAGCAAACGAAACAAAAAAAACTTATTAGATATAAAACGAAACTAAAAAAACTATTATTAAAATAGCAAACGAAACAAAAAATTATTATTAAAATAGCAAACGAAACTAAAAACTATCATTAAAATAGCAAAGCAGAGTAAAAAAAACACTATTAAAATATCAAACGAAACTAAAAAAAAAAACATTATTAAAATAGCAAAGCAGAGTAAAAAAAATATTATTAAAATATCAAACGAAACTATAAAAAAACTATTAAAATAGCAAACGAAACTACAAAAAACTATTATTAAAATAGCAAAGCAGAGTAAAAAAAAACTATTAAAATAGCAAACGAAACTATAAAAAAACTATTATTAAAATAGCAAACGAAACTAAAAAACTATTAAAATAGCAACGAAACTAAAAAACTATTAAAATAACAACGAAACTAAAAAACTATTAAAATAGCAAACGAAACTACAAAAAACTATTATTAAAATAGCAAAGCAGAGTAAAAAAAACTATTAAAATAGCAAACGAAACTATAAAAAACCTATTATTAAAATAGCAAACGAAACTAAAAAACTATTAAAATAACAACGAAACTAAAAAACTATTAAAATAGCAAACGAAACTATAAAAAAACTATTATTAAAATAGCAAACAAAACTAAAAAACTATTAAAATAGCAACGAAACTAAAAAACTATCATTAAAATAGCAAAGCAGAGGATAAAAACAACAACTATTATTAAAATAGCAAACGAAAGTAAAAACAAAACTATTATTAAAATAGCAAACAAAGCTAAAAAACTATTATTAAAATAGCAAAGCAGAGTAAAAAAAACTATTATTAAAATAGCAAACGAAATTAAAAAAACTATTATTAAAATAGCAAACGAAATTAAAAAAAAACTGTTATTAAAATAGCAAACGAAATAAAAAAAACTATTATTAAAATAGAAAACGAAATAAAAAAACTATTATTAAAATAGAAAACGAAAGAAAAAAAAATGAAAAAAACTATTATTAAAATAGCAAAGCAGAGTAAGAAAAAAAAAGAGCAAAAAACAAATACTTACTTTGCTTCCACCACTTCATCATATTTAGATTTCTGTCTTTGGATCTCAGCCTGTGCACTTTCTAAGGCTACCAAAGAAAAATGACAACAAAAATCAATAAATCAAATACAAAGACCCAATTCATAATCGATTTTAAATATCTGCACAAATTTACCATACACTAACAGAGAGGCGTCTGGCCTGCCCATTGTAAAATACAATTAAATATATTTAAATTCATGCAGATTTCGTTATTACAAAGCCAATTCCCTATTACATATTTTGAAATCAGCACTATGTATATATATATATATATATATATATATATATATTTTCAAAAATTAAAATAAAAAAATGATTTGGGTGCCATCAGTTAGAACGAAAACCAAAACATTTAGCGCTCCAACCACATTGCCTACCATTTGAGCTAACCCAGCAAATAGATAAGACTTAAAATTCTAGCTAGGATTGAATTTGTGGACATGTAAAACTAATAAAAATTTGCCAACAAGTTGAAATAAACATTTTGCATTTCATCTTGCCGACATATTTCTGTACATATTATTCATCAATCCAAACAAAGATTTTACTCATTATAAACCATCCTTGGTGTATGATTATTATTTCCTGTTGATTTCAGTGTTATGTGACCAATAGGTTAAGAATTTATCACTTAAATACACACACACACGTTTTATTTATATAAAATATATCACTGACAGATGCTTAGGATTAAACAAGATTTCACATCTAGAAACATGTTTTGTTAGTAGACAATTAATTAATTGGTTGATTATTTTAGACCAATATTATAAAATATTCAGAAATAGAACTACAATAAAATAAAAAGAATCATTTAATTAGAAAACAATTGAAATGATTAGTTCATTAATGGATGTGTTTTTGCAAAGCAATATGCAAATTAGTTCATTAGATCATGTTCACTTAATCAATTGATAAAAATAGGAAGCCATTGTTGTTCTTTTGTGAATATGAATTTGGTGTTTTAATTTCACTGCTAGTGTAATAAATTGTTTTATTTTATAAATAACAAGTGAAGCAGGCATGGCCCTTTGTGAGTGCACAGTGAACAAGGCATAAAAAAATGTGAGTGCACAGTGAACAAGGCATAAAAAAATGAGTAAGTTCAGCATTTGCACTCCCCCCCGCCCCAATTTAGCCCCCAAAGTCCCCAAGACCATAACATATTTAAATTTGAGTTCAGTACCATGCAAATAGACATATACAGAAACTTTTGGACAAATATGGTAAAATAGTCCCAAAAAGGGAGTGTTTTTATTAGCCCTAAAAGAGGCCCTGGGGTACACCCAAGAGTTATCGCAAAGTATAGACAAACAAAATTATATAGAAATCAGTTAGTTACAACTTTGCAGAAAGTTTTAGAAACATCCAAGGCATCAATTTTTTTTAATAAGCACAAAAGTGTCAATTTTAGCCATTTTAAGCCAAAAGGCACCCCTCGGGGGGGAACTGGAGTTTTCCCGGAAAATTTGTTCTGTTAATTTTTTACTCATATGTTTAATGTCTGTGCAAAATTTCAAAAAATTCCAAGGTGTAATTATTGAGAAAAGTGCAGACAGACAAATGGACGAACAAACAAGAGTGAATTTACAGGTACACCCTCCTTTTGTCAGGGGGCCAATAAGCAATAAAGATTTTATTCTTAGACACATGCTACATTTTTGTTGATGAGACCATTGTTTTATCAACCCTTTTCAGATTATTAAATAATGCGTAATCCATTTTTTTTCTAGTAAATTTTAGATATAAAATTGTCAATACTATCAAATATTCCTTCATGATTTCTGTAATTGATTTCATGCAGTCATTTCAAAACTATAATGTTCGCAGATTGACAATCACATTCAGCACTTTCTAAACGACGTTCAAGAGGACAGCGGTGAGAGACAAGGAGCACGATCACAGTTTATTCCAGAAAGCATCCAGAAATAAATGTCATTGTTACACAAAATAATGAGTTTGAGTTATTCTTTGAGTCTCCTTTGGCACGTAAACTGCATACAACATATGGGTCCTGTGTGTAAACATGTTACAACATTATATAAGCACATCAACGGAGAAAAGAAAGTCGATTTCTTTTCATTGTACTAGCAAATTTTATGAATTTAGGAAAACTTTTATGACTTCAAGTCCTTCATATCTGAACAAATAGTTTTTCGTTAAGTCAATGGATGCAGTTTCATGTTATAACCAGTGCAGATTTTATTTAACCCATAAATGGGACAGTGACAAGTTCAGAGTAGATATGGGAGTAATGCAACTGAGAAATGATTCTACACTTGACAAAAACTCTAAAATTGCAGCACTGGATGCCATTCATGCACTTAAGAAACTGAATCAATAACAATAAAATAATACAAAAAGAAGAAATTATCTGGTCTTTACTTCCATTAATAGTTAATAGAAAACTATCACCAACTTAATAAGGTTATAAATTATTAACATAATTTTACTTTTTCATTGTTTGAATGCAATAATAAATGATAATGTAAGCTTTTATGTAACTTTAAAAAAGACTGTAATGAATTCTTTTAAATAATTCTTTTAATGCGAGGGACATAACTTTTATATAGTTATCTCCCTTGCTGGTTGTAAAATATCTAAAAAGTTTATTGAGAAAGCTTTCCATTTTATTAAATTGGAAGATATTAACATGAAATTCATATCGATAACGCATTTTTATCATCAATGAATATGTATATGATTGATGGAATTTCGGTAACATAACAAAAGAATACTTTTTTTCAACTCAAATAATATCAGTTATAAATAGGTTGGTTAGTGCTATTGTCTTTGTATATAATAATATAAGGTAAAAGACCTTCTAATAAGACAGGAAAAATATACCCACCAGAAACCAACATGATGTAAACAGATTTTTAATTTTTAACTAATTTAAATCCAATACGCTCATAAAATATAACTTATTCATATTGTTAATTTGTATTTTTTGAGAAAAAAACTGGCAATAAAAATATCTGTATCAATTACAAGAAAATACAACTAAAATACAATTAAGAACGTTTTAATAAACTTTCTGCGTTAATTATAGCTATAGGAAACTATAGTCATCTTTTTTCCCCCATGTTTTGGCAAAATCTTATAAGTAAAAACAAAAAAAGACAGGCTAATTAAATGTTTCTTAAACATGTGGATGATCTGTCAATTATGAAGAATAAAAAATTAATTTACAACAACATACACAAGAAAAGTAATTCTTATACTCATGTACAATGAGATATGTAAATGCACAAGTCATCATATTATGGTCTGATATTCATAGTGATACGATGGGAATGTAAGCATATGCAGATTAAGTCAATGAAGGTTTTAATTTAATTTAATTTAATTTAATTTAATTTAAAAGGTCATTTCTTTTAATCAAGAATCTCATTAGAATTTTTAATGAAAGAAAATTATATATATTTCCCCAAAACCTCTGACCATGATGGAAGAGGAGACAAAAACTTTCTGCTATGGTTTCAAATGATCTGAAATAACAGCAAGGGGAGACTTGATTCCAAATATTTCTCGTATGTTATATCTCCCCTCTTTTGGAAATAGGGCATGATTATGATTATCTCAAGTATCAAATAATCCTTATACACTGTGAAATTTACTTTATGTATGAAAATCAAAGAGGGGAGATATAACATATGAGAAATATTTGGAATCAAGTCTCCCTTGCTGCTATTTTAAATCATTTGAAACCATAGCAGCAAGTTTTAGTCTCCCCTTCATCAAGACCAGAGGTTTGGGGGAAATATCAGATATTTTGTAATTCATACGCAAAACTAGGAAAACAAATGACTATGATTGAAACATTTTATGACTGTAAAAAAGTGCCAAAAATAGTCTCTGGATAATAGATAATCTCCTTAATTTGCGACCTTAAGAGCAACTGTCACATAGCCCACTACACAATTCAGGTCATTAGCTTTCCAACAAGCCTTTATTTATTAAATTCTGATCAATAGTCACTGGGATTTGGAACTTATAAATTGCCAAAAAAAGGTGGTATATATATATATATATATATATATATATATATATATATATATATATATATATATATGACAGAGAGAGAGAGAGAGAGAGAGAGAGAGAGAGAGAGAGAGAGAGAGAGTGTGTTGGGACGATTAATCAGAATCAGGAATTGGAACTTTTTGGGGTATTGGTATCAGAAAAATTATAGCCTAATTTCTGATTCCAAACCGATTATTTTAATTTTTTGGGAGGCAATAAAAAATGAAACAAGCACAAATTGTTTTTTTTTTTATTAGAAGTTATTCATTTACAATATAAAACTGAGAAAGGTCACAGAATGGGTTATAAATCTCATTTACAGATTTCATATTGATTCACAGAGTTTAATTTATTTTATTTATTGGTCATTTATTGAGAGATAACTTGCCTATTCCCATGTGATTATTTTTGGGATGCCAGCATGCCAGATTTCAATCTGCCCTTTTGGTTTGCCAAAAAGTATGCCAAAATGTACACCAGTGTATCAAATTTTATTCCATCATAAAAACTAATTTCTAAATTATTTTTACATTTTTATCTAACAAATAAACATAAAAGTACATATGAAAAACCATGTTTATTATTTTTTTTAAATCTAACAACAGAACTAAACTCGATGTTTTGCTTCTAAAACAAAATGAACTTTTTTGATAAATCTCTGTTATGGCGTACGGGGAAAATATTTTTTCTAATGAATAAACATGAATAAAATGTATTTTTACAAGAATCTTTATACATAAACATAAAATTTTATATGGAAAACCACGCTTATTATTTAAAAAAATCCAATTTATGCAATGAAGCTGAAGTTGATGTTTCCGATTCTAAAACAAACTAACTTTTTAATAAATCTATGTGCAAATTAATAAGAGAGGCAAGTGACCAAACTATAAGTAGAAACCTTCTTCCTATAATAAAAATAAAGAAAATACGACAACAGTACATAGCAATCAACTCGGACACAATGTTTGTATATTAAAATAATAATTTTTTATTTGACCAAAGTAGCTTATGTGATTGACTGTTAACGCGATGGTTCTAGGTTCAATCCTCAGCTTGAGAGAGGTGCTAGTCTAGATGAGTTGTGATACAATGAAACAGTACTGTATGTCGATGACTAAAAATATATTTTAAGTCCCTCTCTTTGGGCATTGTCGTAAATAAATAATCTCACCCGCTACTTTATTGGCTGAAAAATGCAAGGCTCGCTTTTTGTTTGTAAATAAGTGGTTTGAGCACTATAAAAGTGGTGGATGAATGTTTGTTGAAAATAGACATTTGTCAAGGTTATTTGCAGGCACCGCTCTCGTTGGTCAATGGGTAAAACTGCCAACTGTCAACGTGATGGTTCTAAGTACAATCCACTGCACTGATGAGTATATGTATGGATGACTACATATATATATATATATACTAGCATGGGTACCTGGCGTTGCCTGGGTGTGAGGTGTATGTTGATAAAAAAAAAAAAAGGGCAATTTTTTAAACTTTGACCCCTATTATGACCCCTTAACATTTATTGTTTAGGGCTAAAATCAAGTTATTAAGTTAGATCAATGTCCAAGGAAACTATATCTAAAATTTCAAGTGTTTAGACCCAAAATTCTAGGAGGAGTTTGGTAGTGTTCTCAAAGGTCAAATCGTTGAACTTTGACCCCTTAACAGCCAAATTTCTGCCCGAAAACCGACCACATAGATTTTCCAGAATCTAAGTAAACTGTATATCAAATTTCGAGTCTGTACACTAAAAATTGACAGAGTTACTGCGTAGGGAAATGTACACACACACAGACACGTTCACTTTTATACTAGAATGGGTGTTTGGAGGTGTATGCTGAGCAAAGAACAAAAAAAAAAAAAAAAAAGGTCTATTTTTTTAAACTTTAACCCCTATTATGACCCCTTAACATTTATTGTTTTGGGCTCAAATCAAGTTATTAAGTTAGATCCATGTCCAAGGAACCTATATCTAAAATTTCAAGTGTTTAGACCAAAAATTGTCAGAGGAGTTTGGTAGAGTTCTCAAAAGTCAAATTGTTGAACTTTGACCTCTTAATCGCCAAATAAATATAAAATTGGTTACATATCCTTAAAATCCAGTCACATTGATTTTCCCAAATCTCAGTACCCTGTATATAAAATTTTGAGTCTGTAGACTTAAAATTGACAGAGTTATTGCATAGGAAAATGTACACAGACACACACAGACAGACACTTTCACTTTTATAGATGTACATGGGGGGGAAAAAAAAAAAAAAAAAAAAAAATCAGTGAACATGATGGAAAGAAAAAAAAAAAAAAAAATGAACAAAGCCAATGGTGTTAAAACTTTTTTTTTTTTTTTACAGTTTTAACATTGAAACAGGATTATTTATGCCATTTTTTTTGTTTTTTTTTTTTCTTGTTTGCTTTTTCGATTTTTTTAAAGAAGTTTTAACATCGTTTACACATTCATTTTTTGGGAGGGGGGGGAGTTTCCATCACGTTCACTGCTTTTGTTTGTTTTTCGATTTTTTTTAAAGAAATTTTAACAATATTTTTTTTTTTTGCTTATTCTTTATTTTCCATTTTGTTTTGATTTATTCACCAACCCTCACACACACACCTCCAAACACCCGGGCAACGTCGGGTACTCTCCTTAGTCTATTATATAAAGGCCAAAATGGGCACGAGTGTTTGTGTATGCCCACAAAAGGTTTTTTGGGTCGGGGTTCGTGCATCGGTTAGATTCCGGGAGAAGTTTTTGCATACCTCCTAGATCGTAAGATCTCAGATCCGCAGACGCACATCGTCTCTTTTTTTTTTTTTGATCGAGTTAAACAAAATTCACACGGTGCTGTCATGTCGCTGTGTTTTTGTCTTTTTCGTATAAATAAAGCGAAACTATTTGAATGCAAACACTAACGTCTGGCCTTCACCCGGGTAGTGAGATAATTACTATTTATTTGGAAACTGCAAGAGTGTCCCCTTTTTTGGACGAGCTAGTTTTCCCCAATATTAAAAATGATCTTGTGTCTAATTTGCTTTCGTGGGGAAACAAATAAAATGACAGAAAGTGGGAAGCTTAACTGGCTCCCGGACAGGTTTAAAAGCAACGTTCATTTCTACACAGGCGTGGCAACTCCTATGATTCTTAATTTAATCACCAACTCATTGAATTCACTATCCTCTTTGGCCTAATGTTTAGTGAGGAAGACTAATTACCCTACGTTTTTTAGTTTGATCCCACCTCACTTTTTTAAATTTTTTTATTTCGTCCTTGTGCCAATATCCTCCACCCGGGCAAAAGTTAATCACCAACTCATTTAATTCACTACCCTCTTTTTTCCATATTATTTTCTTCCTTCACGGTATGGGTTCAAGCTTGCCTGCCTGCCTGCCTACTACCACTTTTTTTTTTTTTTGCTCAACACACACCAACAAACACCCAGGCAATGCCAGGCACCCAGGCTAGTTATCTAGTTATCTATAAAAGTAATATTTCTTTTTTGAATGGAGATTTAGCAGAGTGTTAATCTAAAAGTTGGTCAGTGTTATCATTATTATTATTATTTGCATCTCGTTTTTGTTTATAGTTTAACCCAAAGCAAATCAATTTAATAACCCAAAAATTTTTATAATTAAAATAAAATTTCAACTTTATTCAGAGAAAAGGCACAGAATAGTTAACAAAGCCCATACCCTCCCAATGTTAAAAAAAAAAAAATGGTTTTCTAAATAGTAACATACTTTAGAAATTTGTTCGTAACAATGGAAGGGCATTCTTAAATATTTTGTTCTTACATCGTTTTCTCATTTTGCCCTAATAATCATCAACTATTTTCAACTGTTTATGAAAACTTTCTGGTTTTGTTTAAAAATCAAAATAAATCTTTTGTCTTACAATTTTCAATCAATTACAAGGAAAAAATTTAAGAAAAAATATATGCAGAAATTACCTAGAAATTAAACAAGTTAGAAAAAAAAACCCAAATCTCTAAATATTTATTAATTTTAAGAGAATCGGAATCAGAATTGGGAAGTGTATCAGAAATTTAGAATGGAATTGTATCGAATTGGGAAAAATTTTGGAATCATTCCATCATTAATATATATATATATATATATATATATATATATATATATATATATATATATATATATATATGGATATATCTATATTTGTAGCCAATTTGAATACTGAAATGCTCATATCTTTGATTTTATGAGATATGCAAATTTTCAGGCATTTTGAAGATTATAATACTATTCTATGGTTAAAATTTTATGACAGTTGGTAAAAAAGAACCTATATTTTCAAACCAATAAAATATGCCCAAATTAGTATACATTTTTTCTTTTCCTTTTTACACAGGAGTCACCACTTATTAAAAACCCGGAGGCCACTCGAGGATAAGGGTCAATGAGTGTACAGTAGTCATTGGGATAACATTGTAGTAATCGTTAGTAGTGGAAATTTGGTAAACTGGATTACTTAAGGGGACAGTTCATCAAGAATTTATTTATGTTGAACTTGAAGACGACCAAATTGTAGTCAGCTGGAAAGCAGGAAAATGGAAGAGAGTTCCACAGGCATGCAGTTCTAAGAAAGAAACTTTGTTCATAAAATCTACGTTTAAGATTAGGCACAGAAAAAGAGTGGGGGAAATTCTTGATAGTGGTTTCAACTAGACGGGTGTTTTTCATGAAAGTTTGGCAAGCAGAAACCACAGATTGGAGCTCAGACGAGCACTTGTCATGAAAATAACGATAAAGCAGAAACAGGCTCGCAACGCCTCTTCTGTGGGAAAGAGATTGCAGAAAAGAGAAAAGGGCATCCCCACTAGGCTACGAAGTCTATTTTGAACTCTGCAAAGGCATGATAAGTCATTTCTAGCAGCTCCTGCCTAGAGGTTGCAACAGTACTCCATTTTTAGATGTACCTTGCTTTTATATAGGTAGCAAATTGTATCAGCAGTGAGATATCTAATGTAGTGGTAGAAGTATCCCAACATTTTTCCAGCAACCATCGCAACAGATTTGATGTACATGTTCCATTTTAGATCAGGAGTGAAGGTCAAACTCAGAAGCTTGTCAAAACATGGACCCTCCCCAAGATGAGAGCCATTCATGTCAATTGATGCTAGATGGGGATCAGAGCACTGATGATGTAAAGACAGAAGCTTGATTTTTAGATGCATTAAAAGTAACCAGACACCTCTTTCCCAATTGTACCACATGCTCAAGATCAGAGGAGAGAGAATCAGAGAGAACTTGGTCGTTTATGGCCTTTGGTGTGTTGCCATAGATGGTAGTGTCGTCAGCATAAATATCTACGAATGATCTTAGGATGTGATTTGGAAGAGAGTTGGGCCCAGGATGGATCCCTGAAGTACTCCAGCATTAATACTGTGAACTTCTGATTTCTGCCCATCAATCACTACTCTTGTGAACCTTTCAGAGAGAAATGATTTAATAACTGAGAAAACATTTCCAGTTATTCCATAGCTGGAGATCTTGTGAAGTAGACCTTTATGCCATACTCTAACAAAGGCCTTTGATATGTCAAGAGAAATTGCCCTAGAAAGGAAGCCTTCATCGAGAGATTTGTAATCCTATGAGATATAACCGTTAGCACGTTTGATGTTAGATCTAGCAGAACAGAAACCATATGCATGTCACTTAGGTTATTTTTGCTAAGGTGGTTGACTACTTCTCTATTTAACACAAATTCCAGGAACTTAATCATGATGCACAGGAGACTTATTGGTCTGTACTGAGAGGGAGATGAGCAATCACCTGAATTCTTTAATACAGGACATACTGATCAGGGTTTCAAGGGTGTTAGGAAGCAATTCTCCTTAAGACAATGCTTAAACAGTTTTGCAAGTATGGGAACTAGTTCTGGTTGAAGCTTTTTCAGCACAATAATTGGAATGCCATCAGGGTCAGTTGCTTTACTGGGATCAAGATTTTTCATTAGTTTGACAACATTTTTACATTCTTATATATAGTGTCTTGGCAGGCTAACTACAGTTTTGTTGTTTTGGGATGAATTATGCTTAGGCTTTTTCTTTGCTTGGTTGTCTCTCCTGTGGCCTATTAGTAGGAGACACAATGTTGCCCAGATTGGATGAAGACCACTCTCCCATATTTTATTGTCCACAAAATTGGTGAAATCATCCACTTTTTAATCAAATCGATTAATTTCCTGCTTTAGTTGGGGACCCACCATGGTGTACTGGGAAGAAACTTCACACGCTTCCCTGCAGTGACTTAGTTCACAACACGTCTACATTGCACTGTAGAGAATCTGTTGATTTTATAAAATTATTTTTATATAATGGCTTGAATTAAAGTTTAAAATGCAAAAGTCAAGTATTATATTTCAAATGTGCTCTAAACAGAAACATTCATTTTGAACGCGGACCTGTCATATCAAAGAATCACCAGTTTATTTTATATGCCGAGCCCTTCTGCTTGTGCAATAATAAAACTACTCAAATGCACTTGTGATGTCAGGCTGTATAAGGTGTTAACTTTAGTTAAAATCACGTGTTTCTTTCTTTTATCAGATTTTTTCCATTATCGATACTTTTCGAAACATTCTGATACAAAACTTATCTATGAACACTGCCAGACACATAAAATACATTTCTTTGAAATTTAAAAAAAATTGGCCCAGTTGTTTCTAAGTCCATAGGGAATTCACTCACTGACACACACAAAGTACCTTTTATAAAATACTATATATATATATATATATATATATATATATATATATTTCTAGCAGGGAGACATACTGTTGTCCAAGCTTGTTAAGAATCAACAAATGTTCCACCCTCCCATACTTTTATTGTAATTCAAATCAGTGAAATCATCCATTTTTTAATCAAATTGATCGATTTTCTGCTTTAGTTAGCCCCCTCCTTGCAGTGTACTGGGAGGAAGCTTCATATACTTCTTGCAGTAACTTAGTCCAGAATACATTGTAGTCTACATTGCACTGTAGAGAATTTACTGTTGATTTTATAAAAGTATTTGTAAATAATGGCTTCATTTATAGTTTAAAATGCAAAAGTCATTTGACATGGTTCAATTTCGCTCTAAACAGAAATATTCTTATCAAAGAAATAACTTGATTTTATTAAATTATTTTTACATAGTCACTTGAATTAAAGTTAAACAAAATGTCAAATATCATGGTTCAATTGTGCTCTAAAAAGAAACATTTATTTTGAACATGCTTTTGTCTTATCAAAGGATCTACAGTTGATTTCATAAGCTCTGCTTGTGCGGTGATAAAACTTTTTAAATGCACTTGTGATGTTCGGTTGTATAAAAGTGTTAAGTTTGTTCAAAATAGAATTTCCTTCTTTTATCGGATTTTTTCAATTATTGACTTATATTTATCAGATAAATTCCGATACAAAACCTACATAAAAACATTTCCAGACACATTAAGTACCTTCGATGGAAATTTTTAAAAAATCAGCCCAGATGTTTCCAAATCTATGAACTCTCTCTCTCTCACAAAGTTCTTTTTATATAATAGTAGAGATAGAGAAGATATATATACTTTTAGATTATCGAAGAAAAATTAGATAGCTCAATTATTTGTGCAAGAGCATATATATTTTTTTTTATTTCAACTGACACTATACGTTAGTTTGATCTTTCAATACAAAATACTAAAAACTCTGCCAGCAGGATTTATGCAGGCTGAGTTTCTAGTGTTTTTGTGTTTAATCTCAAAGACCATACAATATGATTGTACAGATATATTTTAATTTCATCAGATAAACTACAGAAATAACTTTGTAAATAGATTCTCTTACCATTATTTCGGAATTCATTCAATTCATTTCATAAAATGATTTACACTAAATGCTATTTTTAACTTGATTAGATGACTTGTTCCAAATATATTTTATTCAAATTTTTTTCGACAATACAGAGTTGAATCAAAGCAATTAATAAAAAAACAATGAAACAAACAAGACATTCATACTCACCACTGTGTAGGGCGCTGACCTTCTGTTCAGCTTCACCCAATTTGTTTGAAAGCGTCAGCTGAGTTTCTTGAAGTAGGCGTTCTTTTTTGTCAAAAGTCTTCTGTATCTCTTTCTCCTTCTCTTTAAACCGGGCCTGAAATAGAAATAGAGAGAGATAACAATATGATCTGATCTACAGGTACCTTTGTCCACCACTGGTGGCTTGGACCAGTACCCCCAAAACAAGTTTTAAAAAAATTTTTTTTTTTATTACTCAGTTTGATTTGTGTTTGTTCCTATGTTTCTCTTCTCACCAATACTGACAGGAGGAGTGAGAACATGGAAGCAGTTTTCTATTTGCTTGTGATATATTGTCATCTAAGACAGTGGTAGCCCTCCTTATGATGGATGGCTGTGAATAACATTGATGTGTAGCCTAATTCCTTCATATCAGCCACTCATACTGCATCCACATAATTGACCCAGAGACAAAAAATGGACAACCATCTGACTGGATATTCGAGACAGTCCTAAAAATAACATAAAACACATAAACTCTTATCAGCAATTTTATGTTTCTGCATAAATAAAACAAAAAACATGGATGAAAACTAAAAAAGAACTATCTAAGCTCCAATGATAAATATAAATAATATTTCTTTACAGTAAAAATATTTGCTTAAAATAAAGATTGACACTGACTAAGTGGTTAATGTCATTGACTTAAAATCTGTGTGTGCCAAGTTCAAATTCAGTTCACTCGACAGAAACACTTTCATTAAACCCACACTTGACCTTGTGTTTAACTTTCTGGAAATGAGGTAAATAAAATAATAAGAATTGTTGGTTTCTTTTTCCAATTAACATAAGCAAAGTAAAATAAAATGAGAAATTCAAAAATATATATTCAAACCAAGTTCCATTCAGAAATAAGTATAAACTGTACTTCTAAAGCAAAATTAACCTTTGAAATTAGTAAAATCAAAATTTAATTCTCATAATCTCAAGTAAAATATTCATTTTGCTTTTAAATAAATATTTATAAAATCTAAAAAAGCAACAATTTAAATATAAAAACTAACACAACAGGTGAATTAGGAGTCATAAAAATCACTGCATTTTTTAATTCTTTTGACCCTCAAGTATATATCCGACACAGTAAGATACATTTATTGAGATTATCGGACTGACTTCCTCATCTTCGTTGTTATAGTTACAACGTTTCGGCTGTTTTACCCTCCGGCCTTCATCAGGTGTTTTGTATCGAACTGGGGAACCGTTTGTTAGGAGTCTCGAACCCAACCATTTATTATTATTACGTAATAATAATAAAGGGTTGGGTTCGAGACTCCTAACAAACGGTTCCCCAGTTCGATACAAAACACCTGATGAAGGCCGGAGGGCAAAACGACCGAAACGTTGTGACTATAACAACCAAGATGAGGAAGTCAGTCCGACAATCTCAATAAATGAAAACACCTCATCTCAAAAATACAGACAATTACAGTAAGATACAGTCAATCAACCGAGAACCACATCAGTCTACATAAAAACATATAAGATAATAAGGGATATATACTCAAGAGTCAAAACAATGAAAATATGTTGTTGTCCCAGCCCTAATAACTAAATAATTTTATGTACATAATCTTTGATTATTTATGACTAATTACTTAAATTAGTTTTGTTCTTAATGCTGACAAAATTGATGAGGTCCATATGAATCTGCTTTGTCTAAATCCATACAAGAAGCAACAAGCTATAGATACACAAAAACTGCTATTTTCAATATGATACTTTGAACTATAAGATAGAAAAAGAAATTCATACTGCAAGTTGTTTTTTATCAGTCATCAGGAAATTTATTCATTATTTTATTCATCTATTGCGAATAATAAATTAATATCACTTAAGCCATAAAGCAAATCTAAAAAATAAATACATAAATAATAAAAATCTTCAAATCAATAAAACTTTTTAAAGAGATTTCTAAAGAAACCAATAATTGAAAAAGAAAAATGGATAGAGCAGAAAGAAAAGCCTAGGGATTGTAAAACTTCATTATCTTAAAAATCTTTGCGGGTTTCAATCAGTTTAAAAATATTCTTTATCATTATATTTTGATGAAGAAATTTTTTTTTTTAAATCAATACAATAATTTGTTAAATACATAAATATTGATTTTTCTTTAATATCATGTATCTTTCCTAATAAAGCCAACATGAATGTTTCATATTATCCAATTCCCCCAAACATTAGACTGCAGAGAATCAATAATATTAATTTTATTCTTGACATTATTAAACTTGCAATTATTGGTATAATTGGAAATTACACAATGTAAAAAATAACCATAAAGAATCTAACATCGATGAGTTTCTAATTAAACATTGCATTTATTAAAAACATAAAATGACTATTTTTGATGTTTTGTTTTCATTAGGTTATATCATGTGAAACAGGAAATAATAATAAGCGTGTTCATGAAGAGGTATGAACTATTTCACATTTATTATCTTATAGTTTAGTTTAGCATCAAATATAGTACCTGTCCCAGGATGGATAAAATTAATCCCCCCACCCTACCCTGAACAAAACAGTTTTGCACGATTTTTACACCCACTTACAATCAAGATATAATGACATATATCTAGAAATCTTATTTTAATGTTGATCAAAATTCATCACATGATTTTGAAACTAGAAAATGCTCAAAATTTAAGACTTAAGCTTAAGGGGTGAAGAAATTGATATTCATGGAATCTTGCTTAATTTTTGTATAATGAATAATACAAATCTGAAATAATCAAATTTTCAAATGGGAATTATGTCCTCTAAAAGACCGTTAAAATAATAAAAATTAAAATTAAAAAAACAAAAAACAATGATATCTGAATTTTCAGAAAGGGACTCAACTCCCTTGCATAAAACTAACTAAAACATTTTCCAAATTTGAACCTTTTACACCTAGCAGTGGTATTCCAAAATGCATATATAAATAACTTTATATAAATAAAAATATATTTCTGAAGTAATGATTATTTACAAACTGTTAACTGTTATTGTGGCTTTTTATTCTAAATAAATTAAGATTAATGAATTAACCTATGTGATAGTTGGAGACAAATGACTACGATTAGAGATTGCTGTTCTTTTCAATAACTATTTATCCAATAGCAAAATAAATAATGACTGTTTTTTTTATATAAAAAAAAGAAAATCATTTATATCATCATTTTATATATTTTATATTAAAACAAACCCCATCATTATTTTATGTAATTGTGTAAATTTTTTTGTGTAATTAACCATCAAACCTATCTCTGGCCACATTTTCATCGCCCTTTCTCTCAAATCCATTCTTATCATTTCTTCCAATGTTCTGCTAACTAACACTGGTATCTCAACTGCTTGATAGATGTCAATTGATGGAAGTTTGTAGGTTAGTACCTCCATCAATTCTTTCAACGTGATCAAATCAGCAAAAAATTTCTCCCTTTAATCTTCTCTTAAGATTATCAGATCTAAGTCTATTTTTAAAACTCACATTATACATCCATCATGTCATTCTCATATCATTTCTCTTCATGTAACACATACCCTCAACCCTAACTGACCAGGTTTCATTTTCATAAGTTGAGTTAGATTTGGGTTTAAATGTTATGAACATGAAATAATATTTTCTGTGAAATTAAATACAGGAAATTACATTTAAAAATGCTAAGTATTTTATAAGAATGATTAACAGATGATATCGAAAATAAAAGATGTTATCATTTAATTTTTTCTTTTTCTCCAAAATAAATGGAATACGTCCAATTGTTTTTAAAGAACACAAGATCTAAAAAGCAATCGGCATGCATGAATAAAAGAATTTGTTCCCGTTTGATTAAAACTTATATTTACATTAATATAAGACAAATAAGTCGCTATTTTCAGTCTATTGGAACCACAAACTTGAAATTCGGTAGGAATGATCTACAACTGATTATATAATAATGATGATCATACCCATTTTGTTTTCTTTACAAAGAGATCCTTGCAGAAACTTGAAATTGAAAATCTTTTTTATCTTTACACATGATTTAGATGTGATTTAAGGTAAATGATACAAATCGACCCATTTGACATAATGATTAGAGTGTTCCCTAATAGGCATGGAGATCAGAGTTCAATACATGGTGGAGTTATAACAAAGACTCAAAAAATGGTACTTGATGTCTTCTTGCTAAGCATTCACAGCATTATAAGGTGAGGATCAAGTGTAAGTTGAGTAATCCTATGAGAGGATTGTACCCTCCACTTTCCTACATCTAATGAAAAGGGGGTTTTAAGATTGCCCTCAATTGCTTGACAACTTAAAAAAAAATTTTATGACACAACTTAATGCAGTTTCTCAAAATTTTTATCATTTTAAGAACCCCCAATTGAGGCTTAACTGAACAAAATCAAAACCTTTTCTAAACTTACTATTTCAATCATGTAAGTTTTATTTTCTGACAAGTTTCACTATAGTAATATCATTTTTATTGTTCTAAAGTATTTTTGAACTCAACCCTCTATGAAAGGCTCTGAGGGTGTCTCAATACTGTGAACCAGTCTTGAAATGGCTATTCTTGCTATGACATACATCCTAGGTGATTTGAGCTGGCTCCCTCAAAAGGAAGAAATTCTTAAGCAATATTAAATTCACAAGTGGGCCCCAGTGACATCTATTATTTCAAGTGAGATGATTTTAGTAACGTTAGCTTTTTGCAGAAAAATGTCAGCATCTTCCGACATATCAATTTAGTATTTTCATCTGGTACTAACCAGGATCAATGTTGTTTAACTTTGATCTAATGGGAACCAGAGTGTCAATGGGATTATGCTGTGTGACGCGATAAATGTGTAAACTAGGAAGCGATATATGGAATAAGAGTAATATTTACTATAAAAGAATTTCAAATTCTGTGTAATCGTTTTGACAATAGATTAAGAATAAAAAGAAATAATCAGATTATGCCCCATTATCATATTCCGTTTAACGTTCATTTTATATGATGACATGTGTTGGGTAGCTTTCAGAAATTGACAAGTAACCTATTTTTATTTTCCTCTCAGGTCCATTTTTATCATTTCCTTCCAAATTTTCCTTGGCCGTCCTTGTGAACTGAACTTGATATCTCAACTGTTCTACATCTACCAAATCTCATCCATTCATTCAAGGTGATCATTCCAATGAAGTCTGCTGTTTTACATGCATCTCTCGATACTCTCCAGATTTAATCTTTCATTGAATTTGAAAATGACCATGTAGTAGTCTGCAAGGAAGATAATGTGTTATACAGGTGTAAAATTCTTGGAACTCTGTTCAAACATATATTGTCGCAAAGGGTTATGTGTATGTTTTTTATAAAAGAGTATCCAAGGGAGCATTAAACTCTTCAACAGTTTATTTTACCTTTCATTTTAATGAGATTTAAACAATAGTTATATTACAAGAATTTGACAGTCTCAAAATTTATAAATTCTTTCATTTAAAATCTTTTAACAGGGTTTTAACTTCACAAAATAATCACTTTTCTGAAGGAAATAATTTGGGCCATGTAAGATCGATTTTAACAATTTTCAATAGAAACTACAAGTAAGTCACAGACCTTACTTGGTTAAAAAAAGGGGTGAGGTAAGGGGAATAGGAGGTAAAAGAAAAATGATAAAAAGATTTCACATGAATGGATAGTCCGGTGAAGGGTAAAAAATCCAAGAATGGTAAAATCCAAACACGGTCGAATTAAAAATTTCCAATCCAAACCAACCAAGTAAGATCTGTGACATACTTGTAGTTTCATTAAATACTTTTATATGCAAAATCCGATCCCGCATTTTGCTAATTCCTGCCCTCTGATGAGAAGGAGAGTATTCCTTTGAAACTCCGCGGATTAAGGACTATCCACTTATCTTGTGCTTTCTTTTTTAAAATTAAATATGTTTTTAACTCTTTTTCAAGATGTCTTTTAACATGTTTTATTAATAATTTGTTTATATTATAAGCTCTATTTCCTTTCCGGTTTTATTGAGCTTTTACATCTGGTTAAGATTACTTTACTTGTAAATATTAACTCTTTAATATTTATAATATATTTTAAGTTTACCATTTTGATTACCTTGGTAAACTTATTGTAATTTTTATTTTATACACATATATATATATATATATATATATATATATATATATATATATATATATATATATATATATCTCAGAAACAGTAATCAGTGCAGAGTTTTGTTTCTTTCAATCTAAGACATATTCCAAAAAGCATCATTTAACAACATTCTATTTTCTTTCAACTGATTTTCTGGGATGAGGGCATTTCAAACCAAAACAAGGCCAGGTTATTGTTTGAGTTGATGATATAAAAATAAATGAGTGATTAAGCCAATACATCTTTAAAAACTCACTTTGAATAGTCTTCAATAATAATGAAAAGAAAACAACAACATTGATTTGAAAACTTACTTCCGTTTTTGACTCAAGCTGATCGTCATAATCTTTAAGCTTAGCTGTCAATTCTTTGATTGTCTCTTCTGAAAAACATGAAAATGAAAACAAAATTAAGACAGAATTCACACAATGGCTAAAACAGTTTAATAAAATAATATTCTGAAAAAAAAAAATAAAATAAAATAAGTATTCTTCATTTTAAACATTTCTTTCAAACAAATACTAAATAAATTATTGAATATCACAAAATAATTAATTTTCAGTCGGTACACAATGTAGATATTTTTTTTTAAATATCTACATAGGGCATCGTTCTTTCTAATTTTTCTTATTCTAATATATATCAGCCTATTTCTCGATTTTTATCATTGATAAATTCATTTCAATAAAATTAATATTTGATTTTGACCTGTGTCAGTTCTTTTTGGGGACCATTGCAGCATGTTGTTAAGAAGAATAAAATGTAATTTGATCTAATTCTTTCAGAAAATACTTTGACTGAATTGGAATTATTTTCATTGAGCCATCATCTAAAATAAAGGGATATAACTGTTAGCAATACAAGACAATAATTATTTTAGGATCCCCCAACCCAGTATATTTAATAAATAATTTCTTTAATCATTTATGTACAGTCAAGTCTACTTTGCTCTACAATGTGAAGGAGTCTATGCAGAATAAAAGTGAAATTAAACCAAGTAATATAGTAGCAAATAATATTGCATGAAAAGAACCGTTTTTGTCAACAGTATGCAACATGTTGCCATCTTGATACCATCTGTAGAGAATGTGTCCTTACAATGCCTGATTTCTTGGCGTCGGCTTTTTATTGTAAACAAATGAAAAAGAAAGCCATGACACAGATTGTCACAAGAGGAAAAATATATACACATAGTTGTCAAATATTTCCCCATCCAAATTCCATTTTGCACACATCTCTCAATACTGTCTAGATTTAATCTTCTTCTGAGGTCATCAGATCTAATCTAGATTTTAAGACTCACATTACGCATCCATTGTATCATGCTCATATCATTTTTCTTCATGCAACACATGTCCTCAATCATCACTGACCAGGATCACATGCCTAATAGACTCTTTCTTTGATTAACAATAATATCACTGTGCTGGTTAGTAATGTCAGAAGTTTCTAGAACTTACTCTATCCACTCTTCACTCACCTGTTCCTCCGTGCTCCAATGATGTTACCAAGGTAACAAAACTTCTGAACTATCTCAGTATCTTCACTATCTAAATATACTTTCTCTGCATTTTTAAAATAAAAATGTTATTAATAATTTATATAATGAAAGAAAAATATTTATTAGGCTATAGCTGAATCAGGGTCAGATCTTTGAAAATTTCAGGAGTCAGGGTAAAATGTTTTACCAATGGCTTTAAAGTTATGCTATTAATATCTGTTTAGTCCATACATTTTTGTATATATATTGTATGGAAGAAATAAAAGTTAAAACTTATCTTCTTCTTCTTCTTCTTCTTCTTCTTCTTCTATATAAATAAAACAGTAGACGTATGTGTGTGTAAACTCTTAAACTACTGGTCATATAGCACTGAAATTCTCAGGAAATAATATTCATGCACCACAGGTGGTTTATAGCAAATAATATCTTTGCTTACATGCATGTATATCGTATACAGACATCGGCAAATTTACATGTAAAATGTTAATTAAACATTAGCTGACATTTTGTTTTGTATGCACATGCGCACATTCGGTTCATTCCTTCAAATTGTTTATCAGGCTGGAACGCTCTTTTTTTTTTTTTTTGTTATTTCAATTCTGATTGATGATAACAACTCATATTTTTTATGTCTTTGTATATAAAAAAAAACAACGAAATAAGACGTTTTGTCGTGTGGTGTTGGTGATGATAACGTCACAAAAAAAAAACAACGCTTGTTATATGTAGAAAAGAACCGAGGGAGGGGGGGAATCAACACTGCCAGGCGTCTCAATTCTACGCATGGGACCAGAGGGCGCGGCTTACTCAACTCGAGCTGATTGTCCCTTCACCAGTACCGCCGGCCGACTACTCTCTTGTTAAAATCTGCACGGTTTTTTATATGATTTCTGTCACGTTCGCCAAGAGACTCCGACCTACATGTAAGCGTAACTCGATCTGCTAGATACTCGATTTCGTTGACATAGAATGATCGAATATCGACCGAGACATTCCATGTATTATTCATCTGATTTCTATTTTTAGACGTGAGTGTTTTTTGTTTAAATTAAGAAAGATGGGCCTTATTTTGCATGTTTCCATATTTAACAAACAAAAATGTAATTTTGTCGTTTTTTTTTTCGATTAAAAAAAAAAAACACCACCAGTACCAATTCCGCTTTTCGGGCAGCACTATCTAACAGTGACCCTCATTCAAAATCAAGACGCCTGACCGTGTCACAATTATACGTACATTTTACTCGCGGTTTGAAATTTATAAATATGAAAACAAACCTATATATATTTTTTACAATCTCATATTTACTTAATTTCATACATTTTGTAAAGACAGTGGGAGGGGGGGCACGGAATACAGACTGTGCTGAAATAATGTTATTATTTAGAAAGCCATTCTTAATATGGGGAGGGGAAGGCATTATTTGAACTATTCTGTACTTTCACCAAACAATTTATTAAATAAGGGTATTTTTTTAGTTTATCAACCCCTTGGCATTCATCTTTAATTTGTCGACTTTTAAAGGTTTTTGGATACACTTAGAACTAATATCGCATTTATTTTTTGTGCAAACAAGTAGTTATTCCTATTTGAAGACATTCAGTATCCAACGTAATCACTATCATTTTGGTGGTGTCCATCTTGTCCTCTATAAAATTAGATGATTTTTCATACGGAATACTCTATTAATATTGATTTCTTATTAGTCACAATTAAAAAAAATATTATTCAGTTGAAGATTATATAATTGAAAAGGAAGACTGAAGTAACCAGGGAAAGTTAAGAATGAAAATAAAATAAAATAAAATAAAAATGTTTGGAGGCATCATGGCTCAATTGGAAGAAAAAGAAAGCTTTTATATTTTACAATTTCTTTTAAACAAACAAAATACTATTATGATCAAACATTTTTTTGCATTAAAGAATCTCCCTTTATCAATGCCAAGAGCCGTCGCTGATATGATATGAGATGGGATTGACTGTCAGTTGAAATAATGGAGAATATTATAGAAGTAAAAAATGAACAATTAATTTTATTTTCAACATTAATATAATCGGATACCATATCTGCTATCCTGTTTTTAACTGACTGAACTCATTGTTTAATTTTCAGAGATCGAAGTCCATCATAGTTTCTTTAAGAAAAAAAATGGATATCCCCACCCCACCAAAAAAATGAATAAAGATTACAGAAAACCAAGAAATGAATTATATATTATGAACACTTTCTATCTGTTTAATTATAATTTGGTTTAAGGACCAAGTAAGTATAAATAAGATATTTGTGCAGTTTAATCAAGAAATTAAAAAAATGAAAATAGCGAAAAAAAGTTATATTGTACGTATCCGTTTTGAGATAAAGATCTCTGAAAAAAAATTTCACTTAATTTGATCAAGTAGTTTTTTTTTTTTTTTTTTTTTACAGCGGAAAAACACGTTTTTATGAGAGCACGTTGAAGGCAGAGGTCTTGGATTTGTTTTAAATTTTTGTTTGAATTTTAGAAACGACACGGGAGATAACTCCATGTAAAGTGCCGACACTCCCTCCCCATCTTTAATAACTAGCTTTTCTTCCTAAAAATAAAACCTTTTGCTCGGTATCATAACAAATTGTTTTTTCGCTGTAAAATAAAAACTACTTGATGAAATTAAGTGAAATTTGTTTTTTGAGAACTTCATTCCATAACAGATATGTACAATTTAAACTTTTTTCGATATTTTTATTTTTTAATGTCTTGACTAAACTGTACAAGTACCATAAATAATAATGAAATTCGAAAATTGAAATATTAAAGTTCAAATGAAATAAATGGTATCTACTGAGTTGTCATGTCGCAGTAATGTAAATATCCAAAATTATGAAAAATGATAAGATAGAAAATTATTTATTAATGAGTATGGTTTTTGAAAAAATTTCAAAACAGCATCAAATCAGGGGAAGTAACTCGGTCTGTAACGATGGATGCCATGCAATCATCTATTTGTACAAAGTGCATGTTTTATTCCAGAAATATTTTAACTAATTGTGACATGATAATTAGGTAGATAACACTGCTGAAATTGGTAAAAACAATAACTAGTTATCATTATTTTGCTAATGAAAACTCATTTTTTCCGCTGTTGGAGAACCGAATAAAAAAAATGCTTTCGATTCTTTCATTTAATAAATACTGGAATTGTCATATTAAAATTTGAAAATCTACAGTTCAATTTAAGTAAAAAAATAATTAAAAATAAATAAAATAATATAAAAAATATTTTGTTTTGAATACTATATAAATATCTTTAAAAAAATTTTTTTATTGAGACTGAACTCATATTTGTGTCTTCTCAAAATCTTTTATTGTTACCGTTATTTTTGTGTAATTAGTAAACCGTTACAAGTTTTTAAACTCCTGATGTATTTCATTCATAGATGGCATTGTGAAAGAAATCCTCTTTATTTACTATTTTGAGTTGAATCATATTGTGTCGAATAAATTCACATCATAAATTCACGTTCTTATTAAAGTGAAAGCCAAAAAAAAGTCGGAACTTTGGACAATTCGACACAAATTTTGCATAACTCTTTTTTTTCCTTCTCCACTTGCACATGGCACTCTTTCGAAAATAGATAAATAATAAAAAATAAGAACCTTACTTGTTATCGTGTCAAAAGAAGGAAAAAATCCTGCTCACGTTATTGTGTCTTTTTAAAAATATTTACATAACTGTTTTAGTGTTATTTATATATCTGTTCAAGTTTTTTTTTTTTTGTCAGTGTACTAGAAGGAATTCAGTTGATTATAACCCTTTCTGTGTGTTCTTTACATTACAATAGTACAACCCTGAATCTAACCTCGCAATACTACACCGTTCAATGCTGTAAAACTGAAACAAAGCTGTTCTGCTTGAAAAGGGCACCATTTTCTTCTTATTCATATTTGTATCAATTCTTTGCTTTAAAAACTAAAGTAATTACGTGTTTACTTTTTTAATATCCCATTTTGCTGTCTCCGATAAATTTTACTAAAATAAGTAAAGCTTCATTATTTTTAAAAACTGTTTTTGTTTTTCAATATTTCGTTGACATTATTTAGTAGGAGTGTTTAGCAGAAAAGCTAACAAACGACTACCTGAAAAAATAAATATACAAGAAATAAATGTTACCATAGTCAATAAAAGTTCAGTTCATGTTTTTTTTTGTTTTGAAATAGTTTTTAATGCTCTATACTTGAAATAATTTCAGCGAACCGAAATTAAAACGAAATTTGAGGCGATAACTACTTTTTATATAAACTACACATGCCATAATCGAATATTCCTCAAGCACAAAATAACGGAAAACATTAAATTGTGTTTATAAATATTCCTTATGTTGATGGAACTCTCTTAAATTGTTAACACAGAATGCTCAGGTGCCCCTCCTTAGAATTGAAAACGGGGCTCTCCATTTCAAAGTCGCTGCCATTTTGATTTTTTTTTTAAACCGGTTCGTGAATAAAAAAAAAGAAAACTTTTTACAAACTACTTAAAAATGAACTTTTCTACCATAAAAGTAACTTTTATTGATTATGGTAACATTTATTTCTTGTATATTTATATTATTATATATATAACATTTTCTCTTTGTAAGGTAACATCATTTTGTTGGTCACTCTTGGCTATGAATGGAAACAAAGTTGATATAAAAAATATATTTTCGCGAAAATTATCTTTACTTTCATCATATTTTGCTTAGGGTAAAATTTTTGAGTATCAAAGCCTATCTCTTTACAACCCCCTCCTTTTCATAACCTATCATACTTTCATCAATCACAGTCTATTTTCTGAAGGCTGTTTTTGAACCCAGTCAACGACGGGTACTTCTGCTAGTATATATATATATATATATATATATATATATATATATATATATATATATATATATATATATATAAATAAATAAAAGTGACCGTGTCTGTGTGTCTGTGTACATTTTCCTTTGCAATAACTCTGTTAATTTCAATCTACAGACTCAAAATTTGATATACAAGTGTTATATCGTAGATTATATGAATAACAAGTCATTACTGGGGTTGTACAGAAAGGGTTTATTTAGGTAAAAAGGTACACACATTTCTAAGCGTCCATTGACAGCTTAGTACTAAATTCTGTCTCCCACGTGAGGAGAGTTTGCTTGTCTTTTTATAGACGTAACAGTCCATTCATTTGAGGGGTGTTGGATCAGTCCATTATATCACCTTCCTCCCAAGCTAAATTCTTCCCTAGAATTTCGCTTCACCATTTTTTCTTTTTTGACTTTGTCCAAAAAATTCAGTTCTTTTTCTTTTACTTCTCCTTAAAATTTGCGTTTGCGAATTTTTGGATTTTGGAGAGTGACTTGTATTTTCAGTTACTGGTGCTTCCTTTTTTGGAGGCTCTATGTGAAAAATGTCATACAGTACTTCCATCGGTACTTCATTGCTTTTAACTATTTCAATATATCGAGGTCCGAGTTGGTTTATATGTTTTTTGTGGGAAAATGTCTGACCTTTTATAATGTAGACCATTCTTCCAATTTTTTTTGAGATTATGCCTTCTTCCCAAAAACTCTTCCCTGCCCGATAATTGTTGAAAAAAACTTTGTCCCCGTCCTTGTATATCTTGTATCGTCCATTATCTTTTACACTTTTTTTTACTTTTTTACTCGGAATTAACCGGTCGAACACAGAGCGCACTTTTCTGGCAAACATTATTTCCGCTGGGGATAAATTTGCATTTGTATTCGGATTAGGCGTTATCCAGTACACTGTTAAAAATTTCTGAAGACTTTTTTCTTCAGTGTCGATGTTATCGTTCTTTTTTAACGCTCGTTTAAAAGTATCGACAAATCTTTCAGCTTGTCCGTTAGATCGAGGGCTATAAGTTGGTGTTGTGACATGCTCTATGGCCAGTGACTCACAGTAGATCTTAAATTCTTGACCTTTGAACATGGTGCCATTATCACTAACAATTGTTTTTGGTACGCCAAAATGCCCAAATACCTCGTCCAACGCCTTTATTGTGTTTGCCGCTGTAGGATGTTTGAATTTAAAAATTTCTGGCCATTTCGACATGCTATCTACTATTACCAGGTAATAATATCCTTTTAGAGGTCCTGCGTAATCTATATGGATCCGCGTCAATGGTATATCTGTTTTAGGCCAAGGTTGCGTCTTAGTGGGCGGCGCTTTTGCTGCTAGTTGGCAACCCTTACATAATTTTATCATTTTTTCTATGTCCTGATCCATTCCAGGCCAGTACGTATATGCTCTCATTAGTGCTTTCATTCTGGAGATTCCAGGATGTCCCATGTGGAATTCTTTTAAAATTCTCTTCTGTAATACTTGAGGTATTACCACTCTATCTGCATACATTAGAGTTTCATCGCACTTTGAAAATGGAAAAACTGTTAATCCTTTCCTCTTCTTTTCTTTTTGTCCCACTTGTTTTTTTATCTTGTTAATGTATTCATCTGTTCTTGCTGCTTTCTTTATTTCCTCAAGTGTTACCGGAAGTTCCCTAACAGTATTTATTAATATATCTGTTAGTTCATTTTCTTCTTTTAGTGCAGCTATAACAGTTTCTTCAAGTAATTCAGTTTTATTTGGGATCAACCTGGACAAACCATCTGCATGTGCAATTTTGCTGGATGCTAGGTGTTTCATTTTAAAATTGTAGTTTAACAGAATCATGCTCCATCTTTGTAACCTATTAGCTGTATGAGTAGGAACTCCTTTTTTGGAACCAAAAATCGATAACAAAGGTTTGTGGTCCGTTTCCAATATAAAAAATCTTCCATGGATGAACCCATGAAATTTCCTCATGGCGTATACAATTGCCAGACCTTCTTTTTCTATCTGACTATAATTTTTTTCTGCGGGTAGCAAAACCCTTAAGGCATGAATAATTGGTTTAGTCGATCCATCTTTGTGTAGTAGCACAGCACCTAAACCGTATTCGCTCGCATCTGCTGCTACAATTAATTCTTTTTTCGGATCGTAGTGAGCTAGTGCTAAATCCGATAACAGACATTTTTTAATCTTTAGGAATGCTTCATCACATTCTTTTGTCCAGAGCCATTTTTTATTCTTTTTCAATAATTCGTTTAAAGGTGCTCTTAGTTCATGCATATTTGGGATATAAGAATTATAATAATTTGCTAGTCCCAAAAATGACTGTAGCTGCACTATATTTTCTGGTCTAGGCATGTTTTTGATTGCTTCCGTCCTATTAGAATTAGGTTTTCTACCATTTCGATCAATCACTTGTCCCAAATATTCAATTTTGTCCATCCCAAAATTACATTTTTCGAGAGCCACTTTCAATCCATAGTTTGATATTCTCTCGAATACTTTGCCAATGTGGATTTTATGCTCTTCCACATTTTTACTTCTTATAAGGATGTCATCTAGATAAGCCATAGCAAAATCCAAACCTGCTAGCATTGTATCCATAATTTGCTGGAACAAATTTGGGGCTACTTTTAAACCAAAAGGCAAACGTTTTAGTGAAAATAGTCCTTTATGGGTATTTAATGTCAGGTACTTAGCACAATCTTCCTGGACTTTTACTTGCCAATACACTTCAGACAAATCAATTTTTGTAAAAAATTTTCCTCCGCTTAACTTCGAAAAAATTTCCTCTGGGGTAGGAAGCGGGTAGTTATGCTCCTTGAGACAATCATTTAGACCTGTCGAAAAGTCCGCGCATACCCTGATTTTTCTTCTTAACGTAAACCGTGGGTGAAGCCCATTCAGAGTAGTCCACTTTTTCTATTACTCCAATATCTTGAAGTCTCTTTAATTCTTTCTCTATAGTTTCTAATGCTGAATATGGAACCTTTCTTTTGGGTTTGAAAACTGGTTTAGCCTCGTCCTTTAGTTCAAATGTCACCTCCGTTTTTGTGCAGCAACCCAAACCTTCAGAGAATACCTCTTTAAAATCTTTTTTTAATTCGTCAATAAACTTTCCTGGTAGTTTAGACTTTTCTAAACCCGCCAGACTTACTTTATTGCAAAATGAGCTGATGGGTTTTCCCCATAAATTAAAAAGAATCATTAAGTCTATACCGAACAAATTAGAATTTTTCCCCGGTACGACATATAACTTGGTTTTCACAGTATTCTCCTTTAGAGACACATTGGTAAAAAATTCACCCTTAAATTTTAGTTTATTTCCAGACACACTTCTGGCAATTTTTTTTGTATTTTGTAACTTTGGAAACCCAATTTTCTTCCAAGTTACTTCGTCAATTATACTTATGTCGCTTCCTGTATCTAGAAGACAGTTCACATTACAGCCATTAATTTTAATTTTAATATATTTTCTTTTATCACACCTAGACTCATTTTTAGAACCAATGGTCTTTATTTCTGCTTTTCAGTATTTTCCTTTCCTGCATACCGTTGATTTATGGCCTTTTTTATTACATTTGTTACATATTTTGTATTTAAAGTAACAATCTTTAGTGAAGTGGTTTTTTCCCCCACATGTCTTACAGGATTTTTCGTGTGCACATTTCATCATCCTTTCCATTTTTTTTTCCATATTTTTTTCTTCAAAATTTTTTCCTTCAATGCTTGTATTGTCCTGCTTTAAATTTAACAGTTTCTGACACTCTTCCGTAACTTTTTGTAACGTTATTTCTGTGTCTTGGTTCATAATGGATAATATCCTTGAACGAATATACTTATCTTTAGAGGCTGTTAAACCTTGCACAAAGATTAGACTTTTAAACATATCCTCTTTGAGGTCTTTTCATTTAAAGGATTCACAATGAGCATTCACTTTCCCTGCATAAGTAATAAAATCTTCGTCCTCCTGCTTCGTGATATTTAAACATTTATAACGTGTATAGAATAGACTATCTCGTTCACTGAAAATGTTTGACAATATTTTTATTGTTTCACTAAAAGAAATCTCTTCAGGTTTCTTTGGCAGGATAAAATTCGTATACTTTGTATTTTCCTGAGATCCAAGTTTTTGAAGAAGAAGGATAATCTTCTCTTCGTCTGTCCAAGACTGACATCTCTTAGCAAAAATATTTTCGTATCTCCGAAAATATGCCGGAAAAGTTAACCCATTTGTCGGCTCGTATACAAATTCGAATAAAGAATTTGCTATTCCTTCAGGAGTGAAACGACAGTCTTTCTGCTGCGTTAAAATACTCTGTAGTATTTCGCTTTGCTTCAACTGATGTTGCTGAAGTAATTCCATTTGTTTTTGTTGTGCAAACAATGCCGATTGCATAGTTCTAGTGAATTCCGCTAATTGCTTCATGTTAAAAAATTTTTTTTTTTTTTTACAAAACCACACAATTAAACAAAAGCTTAACTCATATGTCCTATAAATTCAATGGAGAAAAAAAAAATACTTTCAGCCGAATAAAACTTGAAATGGACACTTCTTCTTTTTTTTTTTTTTTTAAATATTCTTTTCAAAAAAAATGTTCGCTTCAAAATGTCAATTCCTTTTTTTTTTTAGGACCGTAACCGACTGAAACACTTACTTTTTAAATGTTGGCTTTGTCGAAGTTTTTTTTTTTCTTCTTCCTTCTTTGGATTTCTTTTGTTTTCTGCTCGTTAATCTTCTTGTGTGCTTATTCCTTCGCTTTGTTTTTTAGTGAGTTTCGTTCGAATTCTTCGTCGCCAGTTGTTATATCGTAGATTATATGAATAACAAGTCATTACTGGGGTTGTACAGACAGGGTTTATTTAGGTAAAAAGGTACACACATTTCTAAGCGTCCATTGACAGCTTAGTACTAAATTCTGTCTCCCACGTGAGGAGAGTTTGCTTGTCTTTTTATAGACGTAACAGTCCATTCATTTGAGGGGTGTTGGATCAGTCCATTATATCAACAAGATACTGAGATTTGGGAAAATCTATGTGATCGGTCAGAAATTTAGCTGTTATGAGGTCAAAGTTCAACGATTTAACCTTTGAGAACTCTACCAAACTCCTCCTACAATTTTGGGTCGAAACACATGAAATTTATTAAGTTAGATCAATGTCCAAGGAACCTATATCTAAAACTTTATGTGTTTTGACCCAAAAGATTATATCCGTTTTCGGGCAGAAATTTGGCTGTTAATGGGTCAAAGTTCAACGATTTGACTTTTGAAAACTGTACCAAACTCCTCCGACAATTTTGGGTCTAATCACTTGAAATTTTAGATATAGGTTCCTTGGACATTGATCAAACTTAATAAATTGCTTTGAGCCCAAAACAATAAAGTTTAAGGAGTAAAAATAGGGGTCAACGTTTAAAAAAATCTGACTTCTGTGGTCTCTACCTAATTACTCAGACAATTTCTGGTCCAAACATTTGAAATTTTACATAAAGGGTATTCAGAGATAGGGCAAGCTTTTTCATCAGTTTGGGTTGAAAATTTTTAGTTACCAATATATAAATGTATGTACATATGTTTACATGTCTACCTAAAACTTTCGACAGAGGCGACGGATTTTATCAAGATCAGTATCGTTTTAAAGTTCGACCTTTCATACGACAAATATCGAAAACTTGGCTAAAAACAGAAATATCTTCACCTTAAACTAAGTACTCTCCTACGTGGAGGGAATGGGTCGCCGATATATTAGAAAGATATTCTCTCCTTTCGATTATCTAGCCTTAATATAAACATAAGTCACTTCAGGTTTAGCGGTGGTCATAACCACAAAGACGTCAGGGTCTTTTTCACATTCTTTTCCTCCTTCACAGTACGGGTTCGAGCCTGCCTTCCTGCTACCACTTTTTTTTTTTTGCTCAACATACACATTCAAACACCCAGGCAACGCCGGCCTGAAATGCTAGTATATCTATAAAAGTGAATGTGTCTGTGTCTCTGTCTGTGTACATTTCCCTACGCAATAACTGTCAATTTTTAGTCTACAGACTCGAAATTTGATATACAGGGTACTGAGATTTGACCGTTTTGTTTTTTGTTTTGCTCAGTATACACCCCCCGCCGGGCTGAAATCCTAGTATATGTATATATATATATATATATATATATATATATAAACAAAATTGGGTACTTTTGCATAATTTGAATTCTCGTGAATTCCCGTCAAGCATGGATCAGGCAAGACCGGCAATTATCGGTGTCAGCCGAGCGTCGTAACAGACACAAACTAATGAAAAAAAAAACAAAAACAAACCGGAAAAAATACAAACAATTAAAAATAAAAACAAAAACAAAACTACCTGGAAAAATGAAAATATTTTTATTTCATTTTAGTATTTAATTTATCTATTTATTTATTTTTTTTTTGCAAAATATTTATCAACAGAAAGTTTTTTTTTCTCCAAGAAAAGATTTTTTAACCGTATAATTGTATAAGTTCAAGTTTTTTGTTTGTTTTGTTTTCTTTTTTGTAACCATATTTTTTTTCGATTTAATGCACTTACTGATCCGCGCTATTTTTTAAATCGTATT
>NC_136482.1:135639584-135677084 GCF_053919585.1 Euprymna scolopes
TTGGATTGATCTTTTATTAAATAAATAAATAAATAAATAAAAATAAATGGCAATCTTGACCGTCGTACGCAAAATGAGGGTCGCGAATGGATGTAAAAACTGGAACAGAACACAAATTTTAGCGAAACAAAATTAACGAGTATTCTGGAATCATTTATTAGTTCATATTTTAGTTATTTCATTTCATTGTTTTAGTTTTAGTTTTCATTTCATTATTTTATTTATGCAAAGAAAGGACGATGAAATTCAAATTTTACGGTATCTTTTGTTTATGAAATTGTTATGTGAAACTACAGTACTGTTTGGAAGAAAAAAAAAAGTTTCTTATTTCTCTTCCCTCACCCCCGAGGTAAATGTGACAACCTGAATACCCTGGCCAAACCGTCCGCGTTCAGCAAAGTTAATAAACGAACGAATTTGACATTGCCGTTAGGTGTTTCTAAACTTGTAAACGGATCAAATAGCAGACATATTCGAATGTTCGCGAGCAAGATTTTTTTTTAATATATTTACAAAACTTTTAAAGATTTAAAAGTAAAAATAAATATTTACAAAACATAATATTAAATATTTACGAAACTTTTAAGGATAAAAAAAAAACTTTTCTATTTACGCAAAACTTTTTAATGTAAGTAATAAAACGAACGTATTTAAACAAAATATATTTAAATAAATGGGTGTCTTTCTGGATGAGTTCTTTTTATATATTTACAGAACTTTTAACTAATAATAATAATTATAATTATAATAAAAATTAAAATAATAAAATGAATGACCTTAATTGCAAAACATTGGAAACTGAAATTTTTGGACGCTTACTTTCACTTAATTTGCCTTTATGGAGTAGTAAGCAAATAGCAAGTTTTTTTTTTGTTGTTTTTTTTAATAAAAATAAAAATTTTAAATCTCGATTGTTTATACTTGTGATTTTATTATGCATAAAAATTACCTCGGTCTAGAAGGATTTCTCATCCACTGACCACCTACATACATCGCACTTTAAATAAATATTGAATTGTATTAAAAACGCACGAAGAAAGATAAACACAAACACACTATCCATAAAAATTAATCTTGGTCGCAAAAATCCGAACAAGTCAGTTATTTTATATTTGTTTCTGCCATAAAAAGTTTGGTTATAACAATTTTATTTCAATTTTTTTTTTTTTTTTAATTATGTATTTTTGGTAATCGTGAAGAAAGAGAGAGCCTGTTTCCTCCGTTTGACTATAGGTGGCGTTACTGTCTGTCCACCCAGTTACAGAAGCACAAAATGTATATAATGGCGCCCTTGAAATAAAAATAAATGTTTTTGTTATATTTTAATTTTAAACACGTTTTTTTTTGTTTTTTTTTTTGCAAATATATTTAAGTTTTATTGTTTTCAAACATATGTACGTTTTTTGTTGTTGTTTTTGCAAACATATTTAAGTTTTATTTTTCCAAACACGTTTTGTTGCTTGTTTATTTTCAAACATTTACGGGTTTTTTGGGTTTTTTTGCAAGCATAAACTAAATGTTTTTGCTATATTTTTCTTTTAAACATATTTATGGGTACAACCGTTTTTCTGTGAGTATTTTTACGCTTTTATAATAATAAAAAAATAAACGTTTTTTAATCTCCCCCCTTTTTTTCTTAATTTTGCTGCACTTATTTTACCTTTTCCGCGAGTATTTATATATTTGAAAAAGGATATTGTAAAACCTGAATCTTACTTAAAACTACTATTAAAAGATAGCGCGGTACAATAGGTGCATATGCACCATTAGATCAGATTTTCAAAAAGAAAAATATAGCAAAAACATTTAGTTTATGCTTGCAAAATAAAAAAATAAAAAAAGTAAATGTTTGAAAATAAACAAGCAAAAAAACGTAAATGTTTGGAAAAATAAAACTTAAATATGTTTGCAAAAACAAAAAAAAAAAACTAAATATATTTGGAAAAAAAATGTTTAAAATTAAAATATAACAAAAACATTTATTTTTATTTCAAGGGTGCCATTATATACATTTTGTGCTTCCGTAACTGGGTGGACAGACAGTAACGCCACCTATAGTCAAATAGTTTTGTAAATATTTAATATTAAAGAAAATGTTTTGTAAATATTTATTTTTACTTTTAAATCTTTAAAAGTTTTGTAAATATATTTAAAAAAAAAAAATCTTGCTCGCGAACATTCGAATATGTCTGCTATTTGACCTTTTTACAAGTTTAGAAACACCTAATGGCAATGTCAAGGTCGAACAAACGGTGCCTCTTGAATTGTTCGTTTATTTTTGTCGTCTGCTACGGGGTATCTAATCTTTACTCGATCCAAAATTGTTTCAATAAAATTATACTTTCTTACGCAGACTTTTCACTAAATACTTTTACAATCATATATTGATATATTTTGATACAATAAATGTTTTGGTTTTCAAATATCCAGAAAAAAATTCCTTTTTGTTTTGTCGTGTTATTTGACCCAGAAGGGAATTTCTGATCTTGTCTCCCAATTTTACGTCTGCTAAAAATTTTAATCGCGTGATTACTGTGTAGCGTCAATAAAATAAACCATTCATTCAATTATGAATTTAACTGAATACGATATTAAAAATCACTTTATTAGTACTTATGCCCTTATATTACCAGGCTGACGGGTGTTTTGTAACTATTCTGTACTTTCACCTAACAATTTAATAAGCAAAAAACATCGTAAAACTGGAATTTATATGTATATAATCATTTTAATATATATATATATATATATATATATATATATATATATATATATTTGGGGGGGGGCTTAGTGAGATGAAGAACCGTTTGAATAAATTTATGATTTAAATTTGTAATTATATAAAAAAAAAATACGAAAAATTAGGAGGCAAAAGAGTCAGGAGTTCCAAAATAAATAAATAAATAAACATAATTAGCAGGTACGCGTGGAAAAAAATAAAAGAATTAACAATTTTATTTTAGCAAGAAGGATAACAAGTATAAAAGAAAATGAGTCCAGCAAATAAATTAATAACATAAACAAAATAATATTATATTAAATAAATAAATAAATAAATTCGTTTCGTTTCATTTTCGATCTGCTCTTTAAGTTTGCTAGATGCGGACGATTTTAGCCGTGATTTGGCCGGGGTATTTCGGACCTTTTTTCATTTCATTGTTTTGTTTTGGTAATTATTCAGAGAAAGGACGATGAAATTTAATTTTTCTGGTATCCCCCCCCCGCTTTTTTTTTTTTAATTAAAATGTTATGTGAAACTATAGCCGAGTTGAAACAAAAACATTTCTTAGTTATTTCATTTCATTAACATATTTATAACAAGTGCAGAGTAGTTAAAAATTAAAACACGTTTATTATTAAGAAGTATGGCGTGGTTTGCTTGAAGCATCGTTAAACGTTTATTATTAGTTGTTATCAGAGGTCAAGTTTTTTTTTCTTCATCTTGCAAGTCTGTATATCGACTCGCTAATATCGTTTCGTAAAAATTTGCATTCTGTTCTATTTTTTTTTTTTTTTTACATCAGTTCGCGACCGCACTCTTGCGTGCGACGTTAGGCAAGAGGGTAATCTATAAATATAAAAGCGAAAATGTATGTATGTATGTATGTATGTATGCGTGTTCGCTTTTTCTGTGTGTCTACAAAAGACTTCTTTCAGAGAAGCGGTCGCTCGCTTCACAACTTTTAAAACTTTTTATATCACATATAAATCGTAATATCTCACAGTTAACAACGAAGCTCTCTTGTCTATTTAATTTGCTCGATTTCGGGAAGATAAATATTCAACATTTGTCGCTCGCCGCATGTGGGTTAGTCTTTTTCCTATAACATCTTGGGGGGGGGGGCGTTCAGCAGTAAATGAAATCCCGCAGTCAAACTTGACCTCATTAACTCATTAAAACGGGCACCTGCTAAATCCAAGTAATTAAATAAATTCAAACGTGTTTCCGTTAGCATCTCGCAGTGGGGCAATAGTTAACGTCGCACGTTTTTTTTTTTCACACTTTAATTTACAACTTTGCCTCAACGGTTCGGGTTCGATCCTCATACTTACTTTTTTAAACACCCCCCCTCACACACCTCCAAACACCCGGGCAACGCCGGGTACTCCTCGCTAGTCTATATATATAAAAGCGAAAATGTATATATGTATGTATGTGTGTTCGCTTTTCTGTATGTCAACAAAAGGCTTTTTTCAGAGAAGCGGTCGCTCGCTTCACAACTTTTTAAAACTTTTTATATCACATATAAATCGTAATATCTCACAGTTAACAACGAAGCTCGCCTGTCTATTTAATTTGCTCGATTTCGGGAAGATAAATATTCAACATTTGTCGCTCGCCGCATGTGGGTTAGTCTTTTTCCTATAACATCTTGGGGGGGGGCGTTCAGCAGTAAATGAAATCCCGCAGTCAAACTTGACCTCATTAACTCATTAAAACGGGCACCTGCTAAATCCAAGTAATTAAATAAATTCAAACGTGTTTCCGTTAGCATCTCGCGGTGGGGCAATGGTTAACGTCGCACGTTTTTTTTTTTTTTTTTTTTTCCTCACAAACTTTGCCTCAACGGTTCGGGATCGATCCTCATACTTACTTTTTTTTTTAACCCCCCCCCCACACCTCCAAACACCCGGGTAACGCCGGGTACCCCTCGCTAGTTGTGCATAAAACCAGATCCTAAGTTTAAAACATGGCGGCAGGTTTGTCAATTGGGGTAGAAGCTCAAAATGGATACAATACTCCCGCTATTCTTCAAAACTGCTTACTTATATATTAGGGAAAAATATCAAGATTTTTTTAATATATTTTTTCTAATCTATTTACGTTTTTTTTTTTTTTCAAATATAGTTTAAATTTTCTTTTTGAAATGTACTATATTTACATATACTTTATTTAAACCTGTGTAGTCTATTACGATTGTCGCCGATTAAATAAATAAATATATATATATATATATATATATATATATATATATATATATATTATTGCTATAGTTTACTATATTTTACGTTTAATTTTTTAATCCCCTTATAATAAAAATATATATCAATCGATTTTGCGTGTTTAATCGCATAGAAATATCTAACAGTTGAACAAAATAAACATAGTTACTTGAAAAAGATATACGACCAAAAAACACAAAATCAATTGATTAAGAACGTTTACATATTTTTATATATTTTTATTATAAGGGGAGGGGGTAAAAAGTAAACGTGAAATAGTTAACTATAAACAATTTTTTTTTTATCGGCGACGATCGTAATAGACTGCGCAGGTTTACATAAAGTATATGTAAATATAATATATTTAAATATAGTACATTTAAAAAATGAAAACGTAACAATATTTAAAAAAATAAACGTAAATATATGTTATAAAAAATATATTAACAAAAATATCTTAATATTTTGGCACCACGTAATCAGTCTTGATGAATAGCGGAAGTATTGTATCCATTATGTGCTTTCATAACTTAATTGACAGACCAGCAGCCACGTTTGAAACTTAGGGTCTGGTTTTATGCATATTAATATTACCATCCTAACTTTTTTACCATTTAAAAGAATAAGCTCCAAATAAACTTCTAATATATTTAAAAAAAATTTTTTTACAGCACACAAAAATAATGAAAATGCGCGACAAAAGTCGTGTTTGAATTATCGACGCTTTAAAACAAGTCCATGTTTTAGAAATCTAGCAAAAATCAAATAATCGTCATATTTTCCTGAAATTTACGATATGTATTCATTATTAAATAAACACATAATAAAAGTAGGTTTCGTATTAGAGGAAATATTTTTAAAGTGTTCTCCCCTCCCCTCCCATATTTAATATTACGAAAACTAAACAAAATAAATGTAGGTCCACAAAAATTTCAACATTTTTAAAGCTTAAAAGATCAAATAGTTTTTTTTTTAATTTTATATATATATATATATATATATTATTAGTTATTTATTTTACTTACCTTAAAGTTGTAGGTACTCTTGCATAATTTGACCCGAATTCTCGTGAATTCCTATCAAGCATGGATCGGGCGAGACCGGCAATCATCGGTGTCAGCTGAGCGTTTTTCAAATGTTTAAATGCTAACTCGACTTTTTTTTCTGTTATGTTTTTAGTAATTTTTAAGGCGATATTAAGGGGGGGGACTTGTTATTTCTGATTAGTTATTTATTATTATTTTAATTGAATTTTGGGAGTTTGATTAGCCAATGAAAAAGCGCTATCTAAATGGAAGCAGACAACATTCAAATTGGAAGAAAGCGACTAAACTAACAAAAAAAAAAAAAAGAAAAGCTGACAAACAAATATATTTTCAAACTCGCCAAACAGAAAAAAGGCAAGAAAATAAATCTATACATGTTAGAAAAAGAAATGAAAAGATCGATGTAAACGACAATCTCATATTGTCAGGAGAAGAAATTGCTGTCCCGAAAAAATGAAGTGCAACAATTGTAAACACGAATGTTTACTTAAAAAAAAATCGGAGATGTACAAATGGACAGTGCCACCAAAAGAACTTGACTGAACTACAAGTCTTGAAAATAATTTAAAAAAAAAAAAGAAAAAAAATACGGTTACAAAAAAAGAAAACAAAACAAAAACTTGTACTTACACCTAACAATTATACGGTTAAAAAATCTTTTTTGGGGGAAAAAATCTGTTAAATATTTTGCAAGAAAAGAAAAATTAAATACTAAAATGAAATAAACATATTTTCATTTTTCAAGGTAGGTTTTTTTTTGTTTTTTGTTTTTTTATTATTTGTATTTTTTCCTTCTTCATTAGTCTGAGTCAGTTACGACGCTCGGCTGACACCGATGATTGCTGGTCTCGCCCGATCCATGCTTGACAGGAATTCATGAGAATTTGGGTAAAATTATGCAAGAGTACCAAGTTGTAAATAAAATTTGACATTAAATCAATATTATATATATAAAAAAAAAAAATAATAAAATAAATAAATAAACACTTTTTCTTGATAATTTCTTTCTCGGTAATAGAATTATTTGAATTAAAAAAAAAAAAAACCAGAATTCTAAAAAAATCAGAATTCTAAAAAATAATTATTTTTAAAAAGCTTTAAATGATATAAAATTCAAATATTCCGCGATATGAAGTTTAAACAAAGATTTTATTATATTTATATTATATAAAAAAAAAAAATGAAAATTCGTTTTATTTGATTCTTTTTTTTTTTTTTTTTACACAGGCGTCACCACGTTATCAAGGCCAAGAGGCCACTCGAGGATAAGGGTTAAAGAGTGTACAGTAGAAATTGGACAATATAGTAATCAATTCAGTAAATTTGTTAACTTATATGGAACAGCTTATCAAGAACTTGCTCACGTTAGACTTGAAGACAACCATATTGTAGTCAGCCGGAAAGCGGGAAAACGGAAGACAATTCCACAGGCGTGCAGTTCTAAGAAAGAAGCTTTGTTCATGGAATCTACGTTTAGGTTTCGGCACAGATAAAGTGTGTGTGTGTGGGGGGGGGGTTATTGATAGTGTTTTCAGCTAGATGAGTGTTTCTTGTGAAAGTTTGGCGAGGGGGGACCATAGACTGAAGCTCAGTCGAACACTTTCCATAAAAATAACGATACATCAGAGACAAACTCGCAGATAGAGGTTGCAGGGATGAGAAAAGGACATCTCCTACAAGGCTACGAAGTCTATTTTGAACTCTTTCAAGGCAGGACAAGTCCTTTCTAGCAGCTCCTGCCCAGACGTGGCAACAGTATTCCATCCTTGGATGTACCTGGCTCTTATATAGATAGAGAATTGCATCAGCAGTGAGATATCTACTGGATCGATAGAAAGATCCCACCATTTTTCCAGCGGTTTTGGCAATGGTACGTGTTCCATTTAAATGATAGAGGGTGTTCTTTATTTTTTTTTGCGCCTTTTTATAGTGGCCTGTAAGCAACATTATCTTTAGATACGTAAGTGTCAACAGAAAACGTTAAAATTAATTTTATTTTATTAACTTTCGTCCGTGTAGTTCGTTAAAAAATGTTTTACAATGTAAATATGAAAATCCGATAGCAAAAAAAAGAAAGAAAAGTTACTTCCATTAACCATTATAGCGCTAATGCACGTCCATAGAAATTGACTCAGAAAATAGTAAACACACGAAATGACGACGTTGCTGTTATTGTGTGAACCGTTAGGTGTATCAGAATTTTGGTGCAATTTTTGACACCCCTAACAGAAAACTGCAAATAAAATATAAAAAAACTTGTAATTTCTCTTTTTAAAGTGGGTTGTATATTTTCTGTATGGAATATACTTTCAAAATAAACTATTAAAGTTGTTTAAAAAATAATAGAAATATTATTTTTTAAAAAACAGTGTTTACAAAGTGCCGGCACGCGTTCAACCAGCCATTTTTTGAACGTATGAAAACAATTGAATTTTACAAGCAAAATTTTTTTTAATTTTTCAACTTTAAAAATCTATCAAAATTTTTCTATTGGTTCAATTTTTACGATATTTTCAGGATCAATGTGAAATGTTATGCTCTTTCCAATAAACTGAATGTAATATTTTAGACAAACGTTTTTTTTTTAAATTCACCCACCCCCATTTTGAAATGTCTATTAAAAATTAAATAATTAATTAATGTACCAAAGTTTTATATATCACAAATTGAAATAAAATATTCTAATTTAAAACAAAAAGAAAACAGAAGTGTTTTTTTGGAAATTTACCTGTAAAGTCCAAAGTGTAAAATATTTTTTTTAAACAAAGTTGATTTTTTTTATTTTTTTTTTAAATGAAAGCTCATGTTATGCTTATATCGTCAAGTAAATACCGGACGCTGATGGCAATTTTTTCTATTTCATTCAATGTTTTCATTTTTTTAGATATTTAAAAAAAAAAAAACAGTCGATAAAGTAGAAATAAGATATAATAATCAAAAGCTCGTGTATTTCATTAAGAGAATTAAAAAAAAAAAAATCGGTTGACTGGATTTTTTGTTTAACGGGAAAAACTTATAAGTGAATGTGTGCTTTTTTTTTTTTTTTTTTAAACTACGGAGGACCAAAAATACTAATTTTGGTTAACAGCACACAATAAAAAAAGAGACATTAATTATGTCCGTTTGACGAATCCGTATTTGATAAATTGCAAATTAGCAGGAGCAGCACTTTAAGCTTATGGCGCAAAATGTGTTACGAAAATGCGATTTGCTGCGACCCTTGCTTTAAAAAATCCTTTTATTTAAAAAATACATGGAATATAAAATATAAATATGGACAATTCTTATAAATGAAGAATTGAAGCAGCCATTGCTTAGTTTTTTTTTTTACAGGTAAGTGATTTTTTGGCATTTATATATACTTAATAGATTTTAGTACCATTTAAAATTTGTTGAATTTTTAAAAATCTTTTTTTTAAGAAAACCGATGAAAAAAAAAATCGTATTTTTTTGATTAAACCTTTCATTATTTTAAAATTTGGTTTTTCCTCATTTTATTGAAAAAAAAATTATGGTTTGAAATTACATTTTCATATTGATTATAAGCTTTGAAACAGAGACAGTCTATACAATCAGATGTTTATTCAAGTTTTCAATGGCGGCTTCTGATACTCCTAGAGGTGCATATAATCATCTTAAAACTACGAGGAATATGTGGATATCATTGTTTTCATGTGAAATTCAGTATTACGATTTCCGAAATTTCGTCGAAATAGTGTAGAAGTGCCTAAATTTTTTAAAAAACTATTCAAACCAAAAAAAAAAATCAACTTTTTAATAAGTTTTCATTTAGTAATATATGAATCCAAATTTTAGTTTAAAAAGTTCTATTTAAAAGATTTGTAAATAAATGCACTCTCTACAAAAAATAAATCAATCTTAGTCGTGAATAAATAATATAACTCGTTTTTACTAATTATTTTAATAAAAAATAATTCCTGAAAACCCATTTGAAAATTAAAACATTTTATAAATATGTATAATATAAAAGAAAAAAAAAGATTTTAACCCCCCCCTCTCTAAACAAAATACCACCCATCAATCTAAAATAAAATAAAATAAAACTTTCCGGTCCAACATAAGGATGTAGGTCCAGCAGACGAGCCTCGTTCTAACATTCGAAAAATTTAGGTAAAAATATCAGTGAAGTTATCGAAAAGTAACCCATTTGAATGAAGATGGATATCTTTAAAATTGATTAATTTCTTAATTTTACTTCAAAACAAAATGTAAACATATATAAACATGTAAACATATATAAATTTTGATTAAAAATATATCGTAAACAGAAAGAAATATTTTGTAAATAATTATTGAAAAATATTGCATGATTCTATGGGACAATAAAGGTGCCCCCTCCTCCCCCAAAAAAGACAACAAACTGAAAAAGGCTTTTTACTATTTTAAAGCGCTTTTTTAAAAGTTTGAAACACAAGTAGTGCCTAGTTGTTAACATAAAACAACAACGGCTCATAGGGTCGAAAAACGCTTTTTCAGCCGTCATATTTGTTCCTATTTGCTTGCCTCCCCACGAGGGCAGAGTAAGACACAACGTCGGTTTTTAATATGGACGAATCCAGTTCCCCAAAAAGGGGAACTCTGGATGGGAACAAAAATAAAAATTGCCTTAGTCTAGAAGGATTTCTTCTACACCGACTGAGGACAGAAAAGGTGAAGTGTAGCATAAGAACATTTTGCTCCTCGCCAAGCTGAACAACACGAGCATTTATTACTAAAAAACGAAATGGTGAAATATACAATACAAAAGCAAGTTAAGCTAAAAGTAGAAAAAAAACAAAAAACAATTCAAATAATTAAAGAAAAAGTTCAAAGAAATTTCGAACATTTATTACTATAAACATAACGAACATGCTTTCCATATCCATCATTCAAAGGGTAGAACACCGGTGTCACATCTCACGTGACCTAACTTTTCAGATTTTTCAGAACGAGGCTCCTTTGCTGGACGTACTTCCTTAATTTGCACCATTGATAAAAATATCAATCCAAAGATTAATTAAAAAACACGCTCTTGGTCGCAAAAATCTATTCAAATTGGTGTCACCTGAAATTTGTCCTTTTCTAAGTAAAGCCGGCCAGGATCCTTATTCTCTACTCCGTCCGTATTTTCTAGGTATGAGCAAATCTGGGTCTATTTCAATGATAATTAGTAAAGTCCTAAGATATTGAATTATATATATAACACCTTATTTGTACAAAAAATAACTTACTTAGCTCCCAAAAGCTAGAGATTCTTGCATCGTTGAATCAAAGGGGAACAAAGTCCGTCACATGGATTATACGAAAGCCCAAAATTTCCGACAGTCGAAAGGCTGTCTGAAAATGACGTCAGGTAAGGGTGATGTTTTTCATTTTATCCACCAGATGTGCATCCGTACATTCCTATCGTGAACATTTGCATAATTTTTACCATTTTTTAATTTAATTATGTTTCTGCTGTTAAATTTTAAAAAAAAGTTTTTTTTTTTTTTTTTAAATTATATAAAAATTATGTTACACCGAAAATTTCACATTCATGCAACCAAGGAAAATATTAGGATCATTCAAAGAAAAATTATGCGAAATCTGTAATTCAAAAGTAAAAAATAGAAATATATTTTGTGTGAAAATGCTTAATTCAATTTTGAGAAATTAATTTTTCTTCGAGTTATATTGAATTCATTAATACAGACTTTAGGGGGTTTTTTTTTGTCATGTTCCTGTCAAAATTATTTTTTTTTTTATTGTTACAATTTACGATGCTTTATTTTCATAAAAAAAAGCAAAAATAAATTCATGAATTTTTTTTTTTAACTACTGAAAACCATAAATTTAGTAAAGGTATTTTTTGTTTAAACAAAATAATATATTTCCACTAAGATTTAAGTAAAAATAATGTGTTCATTATTTGATAAATACTGAAAATTTCATTAAAATTGGTTAATTTCTTGATTTTTGATGAATTTTTAAGCAAAAGGAGGGGGTCAAAATGTTTATACAGTTTTATATATATACAGTAGAACCCCGAGGTACGGTGGCCCTAGGATAAGGTTGTTTCAGGTTATGATGTGGAATACAATGTTTTTCCAGCCCCTTGTTACGGTGTTTGCCCCGCCTTACGGTGTTATCTATAATGTTATTTGATTATATACATGTTTATTATATACTGTACTGTATTTTGTTACTAATTTTTAATGCCGTTTCCTGGGGGTTCTACTGTATTCTGCTTTTCATATGAGAAAAATTCGGGCTTTTATCTTTTTTTGGGGGGGTAAGCTGCTCAAGAATAATGGATTTTAATAGATTTTATAATTTGTTTAAAAAAAACAACTTTTTTTTCCATTTTTTTGGTCGTGTTTATAACTGATCATTATAAATTTTGGGACACAGCTGGTATATAAGAGTTGGAAAGATAGGCTGTATTTATTTTAACTTAATTTTATGCAAAGAGGGCAGAAGGAGAGAGGAAGAGAAAGCCTTAAAAAAAGAAAATTCAGATATCTCCGATTTTTGAGAAATTGTAAAAGTAGGTGTTTGGCATCAATAAATTTCAGATTATTTAGAGTATTTGAAAAAAAAAAAAAAAGATTTTAGAGGCCAGATATCATTAAAAAAACTCAAATATTTCATAATTTGTATTGAATTTGCTTCATAGTCATCAGATAAGCAAGATTTTATGAATTTTGATTTCTTCTTTCATGCTTTTAATTTTAATCATTTTATTTTAATCAATCAAAATATGGATTTTGATAAAAATTGATTGTAGACATATGGTTTAGTATCATTATACATGGATTTTTAAAAAATTTCTTTGGACTATTTTTATTTTCAATATAATGTCTCTTATATATAATATATATTATATAATAGCAGGTGCAGAGAAGGGAAGTACCTAAAAACAAGAATGTTTTTGTGTTTTGTTCTACTCAGCGTTATCCAGGAGCAATGGATCTGAGATTGCACTATTACATTTAAAAGCTTTTAGTCGAACACCTACCCTAATATCATTAATATGAACTCTTTTCAAACATTAAAGTTCTAAATTAATATTTTTCATGAACAATGTGATTTTTATATGATTTAACGATTTTAATAATTCTCTTTGGAACTGAAATGATTCACAAAAAAGGAATTACTTCCCAACCCAACGAAATGACATTTTTTTTTTTTTTGATAAAGCCTACACTGAGGTAATTTAAACCTCAATAGTAAAATAATTTATAATTTTACTTTGTTTATATCAGATGTTTTGCAGAACGAGTGTCAATCTTCCTTGGTGAGTTAAATAAAGGTTTCAATTTGAAATTCCTGGCAAAAAGCGACTGAGAAATAGCCGAAAACATGGCAACAACAAAAATGAGAAAAAACAGTTTTGCTTTTATCCATTAAAAATGCTTTTACATTCAATAATAATAATTGTAATTACCTTTAAATTATGAAATGTGTGTGTGCGCGCACGCAAAAATCGTTAAAGTAATTTTTATTAAATTATTTAAAGCAAGACAAAAGGTCTTGTCAGTTTACACAGCTTGTTTTGTTTTGTACTCTTTGTTATTTTTTATGATGGCAGTTATGAAAAAAAATGTAGCAAACATCTGAACAAGATTTAAATACAACAAACAAAATCAATTGAATGCAAGCTTATAAGACAGTAAAATAAAACTAGCACGTATCATTCAAATAGATGCGAGCAAATTAAATTAAAACCATCAGAGGGAAGGGATCAAATGACAATTACATACGGTTTATTTGTTGATTAATAATCAAAACAGACGTTACTGACGAAGGAGAGGAGGACTGGAGAAAGAATTTGTTTCAGAAATACAGAGTGTAATACAATATTATAAAAAGAAATTAATACGTGTTTGTGTCTGTCCAGGGCTATTGAGTCCAAGTTTGAATAAATTCATTGATTTAGGAATCAGAGAAAATTGAATAACTGTCTTTAAAGAAAAAGAAAAAAATTGGAATTCTTGAGATTTTGTTTTAAAAAGAAGAAAAAGTAAAAAAGTCGAATTCACAAAGGCGTGAAAATTTTTTTTATCCTCTTGAAAATCAAAATTTTCTTAATTATATATAATACTAGCTGTACCTATCCGGCATTGCCCAGGATGTAGTGAAGTGGTTTTAATTTTTAATTTGTATTTCTTTTTATATTTTTTAATTTATACAAAAAGAAATAGCATTTTAATTGTAAGATAGACAAGTATTTCAAAATATTCCATATTAAACCCGAAGCAGACTACCTATTTACAACGCCACTTATTTGATGGAGCCAGATTTATCTCCTTCATATTAAATTGACTCCATCTTGCTGCAATCAAAAGGTGGGTAAAATACTCAAATAATCTTGCTTGGAATTTATTTTATTATAGTTTGAAACATATTTTGTATGTAATGGGTTGTAATACACTGTCCAGTACAAATGAATCAAGAAAAGAAAACAATTAAAACAAAGTACACAATAACTCTACTGATGAATTTATGAAGGGGTGTCTTAATTGCCTTTTTAGTTACATACATAAGAAAATGGCGTTGTTATCCATATACTACATATATAATTAGTTTTATTTTTCTATTAAATACATGACATTTCAGGAATTAACTCAATCAATTATTATTAAAGAAAAAAAAAAAGAAAAATATCCAATGTCCATAAGTTTCAAGACAGAATTTTGTTAAAAATCTAAGTATGTCTTTATCCATAAAGTAAATACAGCTCCCTTCCCATTTCCTAAAAGTTTATATAAAATTTTATGCATCAATTATCAGTGTTTACTTCAACAATGCTCAATATGTGAGTAGAGCTAGGTCGCATGTTATGAAAATAAATAAGTTAATAAAGTTACAGAAATTTTCACGGTTCATTTAATCTGACGAGTCCTTACAGGGCTGAAATGCAGAAAATTCTGTGTAGCGTAATTACCATATATATTTTCATAACTTATTTTCTCTCTCTCTCTCTATATATATATATATATATATATATATATATATATATATATATATATATATATATATATCAAATACTACAAGCTGTAAATGGTAGAGCATTTATAGGTTATGCTCTATATATGATTGATACAGTCCAATAGCATTTTCCCCATAAGTAAAGACGAAATACTTTCTACAACTTATATCAAAAGAAAAAATAACAAAGCAAGTAGATGCTATTAGATCTAAAGATATAAGAATAAACAGTAAAATTTTAAGGTTTACTTGACTTGATGATTAATTATTTTAAAGATGATGAACATATGTGATTCATCATTTTGGGTGTGGCTAGAAGTTCGTTGTAGCGGTTGAATTCCAACAAACTTTTTCTTGTGAGAAACACTGATAACATTGCTTATTGCCTTTATGTAAAGAAAACAAATTAGGGTTTGTTTTCTTTTTAGCTTTTAAAGAGCAAATAATAAGAAAGGCAATATTTGTTTAAGTTACGATTATAACTGACTAGCTGTCCCAGGCAATGCTCGGGAGTTTTTTTTAAGTCTATTTTTGTTTCACTTTTATTTTATTTTTTAAACGTCTTTTTTTGTTGTTGTTCTTGTTTTTCCCCCTAGTTATTGTTTTTAAATAGGATTTTGAAATGTTAATTTAATTACTACAGTATTGCTTGGTTATTGAATTATTAATCAAATTGTTATAAAAACTATAACAAATTTTGTTAAGATAACGTTATTTTAATCGTTATTAAATTAATGCTTCCAATATGTTTAATTTTCCAATATTTGCTAAAAAGTTTTAAAGTGAGATACGAGCAGTTTAAATGAATGCTTCCAAATTCTTTTAAAATTTCAAAGGGCCACAAAAGTAATCCCATCCTCACCAACTTCTGATAAAATATTAAAAGAGCCGATTTCTGTACAAAGAAAGTGAATGCATTCTAGTGGATTTGATTTCGTAATTAAATCACTTTTTAGATATGATTTTAATATTTCTATTTTATTATATATAGAGATATGTACTCCTATAAAAAAAATTTTTTGTGTATTCATATTCATATTAAAAACACTTTTTTCTATTTATTTAAAAAGAAAATACAATTTTTTTATACATGGTTCGTGAAATTGCATTCATCTGCAAAAGATCTAGCTAATTTGCATATTCTTTTGAACATTCATTTTAATTAATTCCCTATTTTTTCAGTTTTCTTATAGGATGATCATCTTTAGTTAACTATTATATGTAATATAATTACTCATTATATTCATGCAGATATTCTACATGATTTATACTTGCATAATATTTGCATAAAAAGTTTATAGTAAACACAAACCTCTTTCTCTATATATTTATGTATGGTATAAAAAATTTTGCCTACCAAACTCCTGTCAGTTTTTGGTCTACAAACATGGAACTTAATATATAGGGTATTCGAACCCATGTAAAACTTTAGATTTAGATTTTAATTGGGGAAAATCGGTGCAAAAGTGTAAAAAAAATTTTTTTTTAAATGGAATTTGCCAGGTGAAGGTTGAACGATGACATTACGAATATGCATGCATAACGTAATAGCTATTGGTTCATGTATTAATTTTTAGTCTTGCAGCCAACAAAGGAAAAAGTAAATCGTAAGCTAAACGTTTTGGTTTCAATTCTCGGTGGTGGCACAGGAGTCATTTTCTTTTTTTTTTTTTTTTTTAAACTTTAAATCATTACTATATATTGAGTCTAATATAATATAATAATAAATACAAAATCTGCATTAATCAAAATATCATATTTAAGTGTATTTTACGACCAGGTAATGCCACGCACGCACGCACGCACACACACACACACACACACACACACACACACACACACACACACACACACACAAGGTGTCCCAAAAGTAGTGACCTATTGCAAAAAAAAAAAAAAAAAAAAAAAATCTTAATCTTTTTTTTATTCAATATTTTTCTTTTATTTTTTCGGATTAACTAGAGCAACTCTCCCAACACAAATATGAGTTGTGTGTCCATCGAGGAACGAACCGTCATTGTTCAGTGGTACTTTAAATACTATGGGTCAATTACTGAAATTCAGCTAAGTTACCGTCGCCATTTCAACAGGAGATCTGCCCCAAGTGCTAGGATAATTAAGAGGATAATCAACAGATTCTAAAAGTTTAATACCCTTTCTGATTTACCAAGATCTGGAAGGCCCTTTTTGGTATCCACTGATAAAAATTGGGAAGCAGTGCAACAGAGTATCACCGAAAATTCGTCCACATCAACCAGAAGATCCAGTCAATTGGCAATTTCCCAATCTTCTCTCCAAAGAATAGTCCATGTTATCGACGGCATGTTTCTCTATAAAATACAGTTAGTTCAAGAGTTATAGTCTAGAGGTCACGAAAAGAGATTAGAATATTCCATGATAATTCAGGATTTAGTGGATGGTGACCCAAATTTCTTAAAAATTTTATCATGTTTGACGAAGCGCATTTCTATTTGCACATTCCATGTGAGCTTAATTAACAAAATTGTCGAATTTGGGCGACAGAAAACCCCAGAGCTATTCAACAGCACAAACTGACCCCATCAAATGCACAGTTCGGTGTAGTATAACTGCTCGAGATAATTGAGCCTTATTTTTTTGAGGATGAGGATGGAAATCAGATCACAGTAACGGGTGAACACTACCATGCAATGATTGAGAACTTGCGTTCAAAACCAACCCGAGCTGATGCGGTTCCAGCAAGATGGGGCTACAGCACATTCTGCAAGAGACATAATAACACTCTTGCAGAACATCTTTGAGAACTGAATAATATCGTATGGTTGCGAATTCAATTGGCCTTCTCGGTCACCAGATCTGACAAGTCCAAAGTTTTTTCTGTGGGGTTACCTCAAAGAAAGGGTTTACCAAATTAAACCTAACACACTTGTTGAACTGAAAAACAATATTGAAACTGAAATTAGGGCTATAACCCCTGAAATGTTTAATAATGTAATGGAACATGTGTTCGATAGGGCAAAAGAATGTGAGAGGACAAAATTAACACTTAAAGAACATAATTTTTCATAATTAAAATAAACTTTTGCAGAAAAAGTGTTACTCTATATATAATAATTTGATTGCAGAAATTCCCCCTCTGGACCAAAGTACACTAGGTTTGCGTCAACAGATGCCACATACAAATTTATTATGTATACACTATCAACCGCCATATTATGTAACTTTTGAGCGCCACCTTACTCACATTTATTCGCTCTATTAAAATCCTAGATTACATCCTAGAAGGAGCATCACCACTGTTGCAAACATCTACAGTGGGAGCAGCTGCTATTTTCTCCTCTAAGTACTTTTACCACTCCCACCCGACACCAGAAACATAAGTAGTTTTCCGGATATCAAGCAATGTCATTTCTTATGTTATTGCTGGTGGCCATCTTGGTATGCGCAAGCGTGTAAACGCAACGCTGAGTACCAAGATAGTCACCAGAAATAACATAAGAAATGACATAAAATAAAATGTTATGTTAAGTTGAAAACAAGGTAAAAAATTACCGTTTTATTTTTTTGTTTACATAGTTGAATTTTCAGTAAAACAACAGAATAGAAATGACAAAAATTATCAACCGGTGAATATGTAGTCATTGCTTATTAAGATTCCTGATATCCTGGTACTGTGAAAGCTACATCAAGGATTCATATAGATTTATGGTTTGCATCTCAGAAAATATGGGTATATTTTGGGCCAGATAGAGAGGATTTACAAAATTGAAAATTGGACTGGTCCCAAAATGCATAAATTCTGGTCGATTATGGAAATTTCCATCTTTTATAGAAATCCAAAATTTATATGAAAAATTTTCTTCGATTTATTTCTGAGATTAATTCATATCTACTCAATTTTTTTCTTTTCTTTGAGGAAGGTAGTAAATACCGGCCATGAATGCGCTTTAGGTTTAGATTAAGCTCTCCTTTGGTGAGGAGGCAGGTAAATACCTACTCTCAATAAAGCTATATTTAAATACCACTATAATACTTAGTTTTGTTCATGAATAGACACCCACTGTATGATACCATGCACCAGTAAAAAAAAAATTGAAATTTGTACATCTTAATTTATAATTCACTGAGGGGGGGGGTACCCGGCATTGCCCGGATGTTTGGAGGGGGGGGGGAATAAAATAAAAAAGTTTTGGTAGGGGAGTATGAGGATCGAACCCTTGAGGCAAAGTTGGAAATTAAAGTGTGAAAAAAAGACATGCTAACGTCGCATGTCTTTTTTTCACACTTTAATTTCCAACTTTGCCTCAAGGGTTCGACGTTAACCATTGGCCATCACGACATACTAACGTAAACACGTTTGAATTTATTTAATTACTTAGAATTTGCAGGTGCACGTTTTAATGTCTTAATGAGGTCAATTTTGATTGCGGTGTTTTTATTTTTATTTTCCCAAGATGTTGGGGGGGGCAGCTCCCCTTATCCAATTTGAATAGCAATTGTCTGATATAAGGAAAATATAGCGGGGGTACCTGGCGTTGCCCGGGTTTTTAGAGACGTGGGGGCGGGGTGGGGGTGGGGGTTGAAATGATTACAAAGCGAAGTAATAACCCTGTTTAAATATTATAAAAACAAACAATGTTAAGACTTCTTTAAAAAAAAAACGAACGGTCCGGCGGTGCCCAGGTGTTTGAAAAACCAAAAAAGTTTGAGGGTGGGGGTGGGGGGTTGAATCCTTGAGGTGAAAGCGAGAAAAAAAAAAAAAAAAAAAAAAGAAAAGTGATGAATTAAGTTAAAAGTGAATTAGGTCAACCATCAATCCCGCAGTGAACTTTGTTTTGGTTTAGTTTCTCCAAAACGTAGGGTCGAAAACCAGTTCCCCATAAAAAAAAAATAAGGGTGTCCATGGGTTGTTTCAATATAAAAAAAAAACAAAAAACGATGTTAAACCAAAACAGCAAGGTTCAAAACCAATTAAAAAAAAAAAAAAAAACGATGATAAACTTGTTTAGAAAATCTGAAAAAAAAAAAAAAAAAAAAAAAAAAAACAGCGTACGTGATGGAAAAAGAAAGGACGAACTGTTTCAATAATCGAAAAAAATCGAGATGTGTGTGAAGCGGACGATGTTAAAAGTTGTTAAAAAAATCAGAAAAACAACGGATATCCTACATCATGATTCGAACACGCGACCTTCAAATAATGACGCTGCTCTCTAACCAAGTAAGTATCAGTGAAATTAGGTCGGTTTTTATAATATTTAAACGGATTCAATCGACGACGTCATTGGCGCATGCATATATATTCATCTTTTCATGAAGGGACGGATTTTTGTTACCCTCCCTGTAAAAAAGCGTCTGGTTGAGGGTGAAGGAATTAATGTTTTTAGCCAATATGGCAAAGAGATACATCAGATTTGACTGCATAATCAGAAAGAACACACAATTTTGCTTAAGAGTATCAAGTTTCATGAGAATAGCTTGAAAAATAAATAAATAGTGGCGAAATTACCGAATTTCTTGAAGTGTTGAGGTCCGTAATTTAACCGATTTTTTCTTAAGAAAAATGTCCACGGAAATTAAAATTTTGGGACTTCTTACAACTTTTGAACTACTGATGGTATTTGCATAATTCAAACGGTTTTAAGCATCTTTTACACAACTCTTTTAATGCAAGTTGATAAAATAATTATCTAAAAAGAAAAATCAACTTGTAATGCAATCCTGTATATATTGCTCAAAATAAGAAAGAATTGTTTATTATTTAAAGAAACTGTTCTGTTTATACGGTATATTTTTTCTGCTGACTTAAAACTGTCACTTTCTGAAAAATCATGTACATTTTTACATGGTAATGTACATGTGACTACAGAAATTTAGTTCCCTTTAAGTGATAGAGGGTTTGATAGGTTTTTACCACCTTAACTCCCGTCTTGCCAACAAAAATACTATGTCCAGGACAATACTCTGCCCGCCAGTTTAGTCTGCATGAACCAAAATGGCATGTCAATTCCGAAAACCATTCTTGCAGGTGTCTATTCTAAAAGCCATTCTTAACATGAGGAGGTTGGGGGTTGGCCAACAGCAAAAATAACAACAGCTGTACTTAAAATTTTTATGCGGAAGGAAGATGCATGCTACCACTAGGCAATGCCGGTTAACAGGTCCTGCTAGTAAGTACTAAAATCAAAGTCAGTGTTTTCAAAAATCTTGGAAGGACTGATGCAACTACATTTCAAAGTTGGTCAGTATATCTTTAAAAATAAAAAAGTTTTTTTTTTGTTTTGTTTTTTTTTTACATAGGAGTCACTACTTATCAAGGTCCGGAGGCCACTCGAGGATAAGGGTTAATGGGCGTACTGTAGTCAATGGTATTATAGCGTAGTAATCATAAGTAGTGGAAATCTTGTAAATTGGATTACTTGGGGGGACGGTTCATCAAAAACTTGTTTACATTGGACTTGAAGACAATTAAATTGTAATTAGCTGGAAAGCAGGTAAACGGAAGAGAGTTCCACAGGTGTGCCGTTCTACGAAAGAAGCTTTGTTCATGGAATCTACGTTTAGGTTTAGGCACAGATAAAGAGTGGGAGGAAATTATTGATGGTGGTTTTGGCTAGATTAGTTTTCCGTGAAAGTTTGGCAAGGGAAACCATAAGTTAAACCTCAGACGAGCACTTGCCATGAAAATAATGATAAAGCTGAGACAGGCTCGCAACGTCTCTTCTGTGGGAAAGAGATTGCAGGGAAGAGAAAAGGGCATCCCCCACTAAGCTACGGTCTATTTTGAACTCTGTCAAAGCAGGATAAGCTGCTTCTAGCAGATCCTGATCAGATGTGGCAACATCATTGGATGTACCTGTCTTTTATATAGGTAGAGAATTGCATCAGGAGTGAGATATCTACTGGAGTGGTAGAAGGTTCCTACTATTTTTCCAGCGACCTTGGCAACAGATTTGATGTACGTGTTCCATTTAAGATCAGGAGTAAAGGAAGCTGATCAAAACATGCAGCCTCCCCAAGACGAGAGCCATCCATTTCAATTGATGCCAGAAGTTATTCAAATTTTAAAACAGGTCATTACTTCTGGGCCACTCTGTATATATATATATATATATATATATATATATATATATATATATATATATATATATATATATTTGTATGTATACAAATTTACTTTTAATCATGAATCATAAAAGTCTTCCTTTCCTAATTGCAATATATATATATATATATATATATATATATATATATATATATATATATATATATATATATATTCCCCGTTTCTATGTACATACGAAACATACACACATGTAATGATGTTTTAATTTAATTAATATAGAAAGATTTAAAAACAATAAAGAAAAGGAAGGAGGGTGAAACTGGTATGTTGAAAATAAAGCAATCAACAAGGATAAGAAAAATAGTAAATGTTAGCCAAGCGATTTTATTTGTATAAAGTTAATATAAATGTAAACAGTTCTTTTATAGGACAGAAGTACGTGCAAACATTAGTTTTTTTTTTGTTTGTTTGCCTTTTTCAGGAACAAAAAAACAAAACAAAAAAACATAACACTTGCCTTTGAAGTCAGAAATTTTTTTTTTTTTTTTTTTTTACAAAGGCATCACCACATTATCAAGGCCCAGAGGCCACTCAAGGATAAGGGTTAAAGAGTGTACAGTAGAAATTGGTCAATATAGTAATCATTAGAAATGAAAATTTGGTAAATTTAATAACTTATATGGAACGGCTCATCAAGAACTTAATTTGCGTTAGACTTGAACAAAACCATATTGTAGCCAGCCGGAAAGCAGGAAAAAGGAAGACAATTCCACAGGCGTGCAGTTCTAAGAAAGAAGCTTTGTTCATGGAATCTACGTTTAGGTTTAGGCACAGATAAAGAGTGGGGGAAATTATTGATAGTGTTTACAGCTAGACGAGTGTTTCTTGTGAAAGTTTGGCGAGGGGGGACCATAGATTGAAGCTCAGTTGAACACTTTCCATGAAAATAACGATACATCAGAGACAAACTCGCAACATCTCTTCTGTGAGATAGAGGTTGCAAGGAGGAGAAAAGGACATCTCCTACGAGGCTACGAAGTCTATTTTGAACTCTATCAAGGCAGGACAAGTCCTTTCTAGCAGCTCCTGCCCAGATGTGGCAACAGTATTCCATCCTTGGACGTACCTGGCTCTTATATAGGTAGAGAATAGCATCAGCAGTGAGATATCTACTGGATCGATAGAAAGATCCCACCATTTTCCCAGCGGCCTTGGCAACAGATTTGATATACGTGTTCCATTTAAGATCAGGAGTAATGGTCAAGCCCAGAAGCTTGTCAAAACTTGAGGCCTCCTGAAGACAAGAGCCATTCATTTCAATTGATGACAAATGTAAATTAGAATGTTGATGATGTAAAGAGAGAAGCTTGGTTTTAGATGCATTAAAAGTAACCAGCCACTCCTTTCCCCATTGTACTACGTGCTCAAGATCAGAGGAGAGAGAATTGGAGAGAACTTGGTCGTTTACTGTCTTAGATGTGGTACCATAAATGGAAGTGTCGTCAGCATAAATGTCTACAAATGATGTAAGGATATGATTTGGAAGATCATTAATGTAGATCAGGAAAAGAGTTGGGCCCAGGATGGATCCCTGAGGGACACCGGCATTAATACTGTGAGCTTCTGATTTTTGCCCCTCAACTACTACTCTTATGAACCTATCAGAAAGAAATGATTTAATAATTGAGAAGACTTTTCCAGCTATACCATAGCTAGCGATCTTATGAAGTAAACCTTTATGCCATACCCTATCAAAGGCTTTAGATATCTCAAGAGCAATTGCCCTAGAAAGATTGCCACCGTCGAGAGATTTGCTAATCCTATGCGATATAACTGTAAGGACATCTGCTGTAGATCTAGCAGAACGGAAACCATATTGAGTGTCACTAAGAAGGTTATTTTTGTTGAGATGTTTGATTACTTCTGTATTTAACACAGATTCTAGCAACTTACTCATGACGCACAGGAGACTTATTGGCCTGTACTGAGAGGGGGATGAGCGATCACCTGAATTCTTAAATACAGGGCATACTGATGAGATTTTCCAGGGAGATGGGAAACTATTCTCCTTAAGACAACATTTAAACAGTTTTGTAAGTATGGGCGCTAATTCAGGTTGAAGTTTTTTGAGTACTATAATTGGAATACCATCAGGGCCAGTTGCTTTACTCGAATCAAGGTTTTTGATTAGCTTCGCAACATCACGTACAGATATACGTATATCACATAGCGTGTTTTCTGATACAGGAGGAAATATTGGGGGTTGGCGGTCTTGGTCGCAAAGGGTAGAATTAGCTGCAAAGTTCTTGACAAAGAGTTTGGCTTTGTCTGATGCTGACGAGATTACCTCAGGTCCATTGATAATAGTTGGGATGGAGCACACGCTTCTGTTTAGGATTCTGTTTGCTATTTGCCAAAACTGGTGGGAACCAAGCCGCTGCTCAGCTACTTTGGACTTAACAGATTGAGCATACAACTCTCTTGCGTTCCTTATTACTTTCTTACAATGGTTGCTGGCAGTCCTGAAAGCGGCTTTAGTTTCCATACATCTATTACGTTTGAAGCAGTGGAAAAAGTGATTTCTGTGCGCAATGGCAGCAGCACATTCTGGAGAGAACCATGGCTGGCTGTTAGGTTTTTGCTGAAACTTTTTAGAGGGTATGAAATGGTCAATACCTACAATTAACCATTCAGTTAGGTCTAATACTATAGAGGACACATCCTTTTTAAACATGGAATGCAGAGGTAGATCAGATATAAATGTACGGAAGCTATCCCAGTCAGCCTTAGTGTATCGATATACTGTACGATGAAGAGTCTGGGGACTTATTACATTTCATTTTTATCTTAATTGATACAACAGAGTGGTCGGAAGATCCAAGAGGCGACAGAACAGAAACTGAACATAGTTCAGGGCAAGTTGTGAGAAAAAGGTCAAGTAGGCTCGCATACTGGCCGTCATTATCGGGCACACGGGTAGGTTCCTGAACAATCTGAGTGAGGTCATAGGCAATGGAGAAATCATGACAGAACCTCCCCTCATCATCGGTCTTGTTTGAGTGGGTCAACCATTCGACGTTGTGAACATTGAAGTCTCCACATACGTGAATGTTAGCTGAAGGATAAGTAGAAAGGACTTGGTCAATTTTCTCAGATATGCTTTGAAAGATAGTAACTCCGCTGTTGTGGGGGCGATAGAGAGTAAATATAAATGCAGTAGTGTGAGCTAAAGCAACCCGGAAGCACATATAGGGTAAGTTAGGATCTTCCCTGGAGATGTCCCTCCCACATGGAAAGCTATCTTTAATATAGGCACATAAATTACTTTCTATTCGACAGCTATCTGTTATAAAGGTGGAAATAATATATGAAATGTGCTTCCTAACGTGACACACTTAGTTTAAAATAATTTTAATGCTTTAAAATCACTTCAGACTTGAATTAAAAATTTTAAAGGTAAGTAAGGTATATTAAGGTCCTAAATCAAAGGAAAAAATGCAAATTTCGCATGCACCTTTGTCATATAAAAGAGATTCGATCAAATTTGTAACAATTTTCTCATATAATGACCTTATTTTTTTACACTAATTACTTATTAAGACCAAAAATCAATCGAGGGTAAGCAAAATCCATTTCAAAAGAAAACAAGTTTCATTATTATGCGCTGCAGTTGTGCGCACACACACACACACACACACACACACACACACACACACACACACTAACATGTCTGCTATTAAAGTGATAATACTGTTTTCATTATTTCTTAAATACCTTACTTTTATAATTGAATTTACTTAAACAAAAAAGAAAAAGCATGTGCTATTTTGTTTACACTACAAACGATACTAATATTTCAGTAAGGAACTGCTTATTCTTGCTTTTTGCTTGAATATCTAGTGAATTACAAACATATACTGAATATCCTCTCTTGATATTACACACAAAAGAATATTGAAATTGAGCAAATATAGATTTTTTTCGTATTAAGAGTGCAAGTTATACATTGAGCTTTATACATGGAGTTATTGATATTGAATAAGATATACATGGAGCTTCTAAACAAAAAGGATTGATATACACAATGACTTTAATATAATTGAAAAAAACAAACAAACACATTTTACCAAAACAACAATATATTTAATATTTTAATGATGCTAATATTGTTTAAAACAATTGTTTAAAAATTCCCGATAAATCAGCTAAAATATATTCTTCAAAATTCCTAAAATAATAGCAGTAAAACAAAATACAAAATTACAAAAACTAAAATCACTTTAACAAAAAAAAAATAAGAAAAAAGAAAACATTAAAAAAATTTAAAATAAAAATCATAGGATTTATCAATAAATGTAACTTTGGTACAGCATAATGCGATAGGTGTATCAGAATTTTTGTAGGAATTTTGACACCCCTAACACGAAACTGCGAATAAAATATAAAAATATCGTAATTTCTCTGTTAAAAGTGGGTTGTTTATTTTCTTTATGGATTATACTTCCAAAATAAACTATTAAAGTTGTTTTAAAAGAAATATTTTTTTTTTTTTAAAAACAGTAATGAATTTTCCGAACTCAATATTTTTCAATTTTTAAACTTTAAAAATCTATCAAAATTTTTCTATTGATTCTATTTTTACGATATTTTCAGGATCAATGTGAAATTTTATGTTCTTTCCAATAAACCGAATATAATATTTTAGACAAACGTTTTTTTTTTTTTAAATTCACGCCCCCCCCCCATTTTCAAGTGTCTATTAAAAAGTAAATAATTAATTTACTCACCGAAAAGTAAATAATTAATTTCCTCACAAATTGAAGAGAAAAGGTCAATAAATAATATATTCAAATTTAAAACAAAAAAAAAAAAACGTAGTGTTTTTTTAGAATTTTACCTGTAAAGTTTGAAGTTTAAAACCTTTTTTTAAAACCACGTTATTTTTTTTCTTTTTCTTTTTTTTAATGGAATCTTGGTCCTTGCTCCTTTAATTGAAAAAAAAATTAGGGCTTGAATTACATTTTTCGATGAGCTTGGAAAGACAGGGGGTCGAATAATTCACGCTTCCCATTTTTAAATGTCTATTAAAAAGTAAATAATTAATTTATGTACCAAAGTCTTATATATCACAAATTGAAGAGAAAAGTTCAATAAATAATATATTCAAATTTAAAACAAAAAAAAACTACTGTTTTTTTAGAAATTTACTTGTAAAGTCCGAAGTTTAAAACCTTTTTTTTTTTTTTTTTTTTAAACTTTTTTTTTTTTTTTTTTTAAATGAAACCTTGGTCCTTGCTCCTTTAATTGAAAAAAAAATTAGGGCTTGAATTACATTTTTCGAGGAGTTATAAGCTTGGAAAGATGGGGTGGAATTATTCACTATTTTCACGAAATTTCATACACACCTAATAATGCGATAATTATCAAAAAGAAATCACTCAAAACACTAGCAACCATTATAGGACTATAACAGTAAGAATTGATTTTCTACATTTGATGTTTTTAGAATCACATAAAGGCACACCCTTTAAATGTGGAACTAATATTTAATAAGGTTTATTTGTCCATCTCCTACCTAAGAAGCCGAGAACACTGGCTGCGTTCTTGGAGAATCAATGGGGACAAAAAATAAATACATAATAAAAGCCAATTTACAGAGAAACTGTCGTAGTAGTAGCGGCCTATAACCAAGAGAGAATTTTAGTAAATAGATTCCCTGATAAGATTAGTGTGACAGACAAGGCTAAAAGCTAAACTTATTGATTTATCAAAGAAACGGCAGATCTAATACGATCTAATGTTTTGATAGATTCAAAACATGACTTACAAATAAATAACAACAAAATGAAGAAAAGCAAACCTATCACTTCAGGATGAATATCCCCAATTCCACATGGCTTTCGTAAATCTAATTGGATGCACTTTCTTTTCTTTTTTCTTTTTTTTTTTTTTTTGCATATCGTTTCGTTTGAAAACATCTTGAAAGGAGACGCAGAATTGCCCATTGTGTTCTGTACCCAAACCGATTTATTTAGACCAATACGAAAGAAACAAATCTTAGAACTGGCAATTTGACAGACAACAATAAAGCAAAATAATCACAATAACAACAAAAAAAATCTTTAATACGAAAAACAACCGCTAAAAACAGGCAACTTTTGACAGTTGTTTTTCTACTAACTAGCATGATCAATATTTATTGATCATTATCTCAACAGACAATTTGTGATACTAGATTAAAGAAAAAGCAACAAATATATTTACTGATTGGCAAAATGATATGATTGCTTGATTATAAGTGAATTATATATTATTATATATTATATATATTATAGAAATTGCAGAATAAAAAACAAATTATAAAGCACAAAATTTAGGTGCTCAATTAATAAAATTGTGCGACCACTTTTCGTTTTTTTGTGTGATTTACTTTTTTCTTTACTATTAGTTATTTGTTGAAATAAAAAATGCAATAGTGTAAAATAAAAATGAATAAAAAAAACTTATCAAAAATATTTTAATTATGAAATTAAATCCATCAAAATGCATTTTCGTTTATTCATAAACAAGTCAGCCATTTTAATCTTTTATTACTTGAAAAAAAGAATGACTTCTTGGCCTTCGGGACAAGATCAAAGTGTAGTATCTGTTCTTCAGATGCTGCACTTCTATTTCTTGTTCTCTTTCGGTGGAGGAGAAATCCTTCACGACTGAGACAATTTTTATTTTTGTACCTTTTCTCCACGTTAAAAAACGACCCTGGTGTCTAACTCTGTCCCGTGGGGAGGCATAGTAAATAGGTACTTCATGACCCTCTAGAATTTGGAAGTATTTAAATATTCAAAGAGAAAGTCATTTATTGGTCCCCTGACAATTCGTCTGTTCGAACTTTTCTCAATAACTACGGCTTGGAATTAAAAAATTTTTTGCAGAAACATTAAACATGATATGAATAAAAAAGTAACAGAACGGATTTTCTTTAATAGTAAAGAAAAAAGTAAATCACACAGAAAAACAAAAAGTGGTCGCACAAACTGGTTGCCCCCACCCAAGAGGTGCCTTTTGGGTTAAAATGGCTAAAATTCACACTTTTGTGCTTATTAAAAACAACTGATAGCTTCGATTTTTATAAAACTTTCTAACTGATTTCTATATAATTTTGTTTGTCTATACTTTGCGATAACTCTTGGGTGTGCTAATAAAAACACTCCATTTTTGAGACTATTTTACCATATTTGTCCAAAATTTTCTGTGAATGTCTATTTAGCAGTTTTGCATGGTGCTGAACTCAAATTTAAATATGTTAAGGCCTTGGGGACTTTTGGGGCTAAAAGGGGGGGGGGGCTTATTTTTCATTTTTTGCTTGGTGCAGAACTCAAATTTACAAATTTACAGGTTAAAGCCTAAAATTGCACCATTTCTTCATGTTCACCAGGATTTGACGTCTCCTGGAGACTTTGGGGCTTAATTGGGGGAGGCAGGGGTAATCATTTTTTATGTCTCATTCACTGTGCCCTCACAGGGGACCATATATGCTTCACTTGTTCCCTCTTTGAATCCATTTACATCTAATAACTTTATAAATAAAGACTAGAACAATATTGTCATAACAAAATTAGTTCTAGTTTTAAAACAATTCGGTTCAATTCATAATTTAATGACCAAATGATACCATAATAATTAAATTAAAAGTAAACAAAAAATATTCCCTGGCAATGCCGTAATTATACATGCTAATTTATAAATAAGATTGACAGAGTGTCATATTTTATATTGTTTTTTATAGAGTTGCAGACATCACAAAATATACAATGTTTTATCTTTATTCAAATAAAACATTTTATATTTCAAAAGTATTTATTTTTTAACGATTTGTTTTCTAATGAAGTAGTTTCATTTCGTTTTTGAAAAAGATTTACAGATAGCCTTTTTATTTCTAAGAAAATAAAATGTGTAATTTGAAATTAAAATCTTCTTATAAAATGAATTGGCAATATGAAAGACTTTTTTGTAATATATAATTTTATATTGAATCCAAAATAATTCAAATTTTCAAGAATAATCGTGAATCAATCTTAATGAGAAATTTAATTTAAAGATTAAAAAAAAAATTTTCTTTTTATAATTTTAATTTAACTAAAAAATTACTTTAAGTTAATTTCGATTGCAAACAATCATTTTTATCACTATAAAAAGAGGGCGTACACTTGTTTCAAAGAAAATAGGTTGTCAGTAATTATTTCAAAAGTTTTACTCTCCATTAAATAAATTTCTTCTCGTCTATCCACAGTAAATAACTATTTCTTCGTTTTCCTAATAGATTATTAAATAAATATCCACTTTTATAATAAGTAATGATAACATGAACAATAAAATTATAATAAAACAATAAAAAGATTTGATTGACATCGATATTTAAATTTCAAAGAATCTTTTCTAAATTTTAGCTTTTATTAAAAAATTGATATATCATTGATACGTCAAGCCCAAAATAAAATAGTAGACAGTCTATGAGTGTTTCAATATTAACATAAAGCATAGATTCTTATATTTTATAAAGCTGGTAAAATATTTAATTTCATTTAGCAAGTTTGGAATTGATAACGGTAATCACAGTGGAGTGTTGAAAAGATCATACAAGAGACATTGTGTGTGTGTGTGTGTGTGTGTGTGTGTGTTTCTTGTAAACAATATTAGCACACTATAAAGAAAGGGGGAGGAATGTGTTTGCTGACTCAATAAATGGAGAAATTAGAAAAGAGTCAAAACATTGTGCCAAGTACAGATGTCTGCAAAATTAATCAATAATAGAGGCTTGTGATGATTGTATATTGGAAATTTAGATGGTTAGTGTGTGTGAATGAGTGAGTGAGTGAGTGAGACAGAGAGAGAGAGAGAGAGAGAGAGAGAGAGAGAGAGAGAGAGAGAGAGAGAGAGCTTATATCAGTTGAAACGAAACCGTATCATAAGAAATCTATAGCAGACTTAAATAGGCTTAATCATGGGAAATAACTTACATCACTTTAGTTAGATTATTTAGAACAAGCATTACAAATACATGCAAATCGATACTGATTGAATTACCCAAAATAATCAGAATAAAAAAAGTGTCTAAAATGTATTGAAAATAACAGCCGACTAACTCATTATACGATTATAAGATAATTTTTAAAAATCGATTTTAATTCTCTCTCTATCAAACGGAAATATGTTTTTTGTTGCATTCATTTAGTGACAATAAGGGCTTAAAAGAAACTTATCAAAAAATTAAATTACATTAATTTTAAAAATAAGTAATAGCAAGGCAGTTGGAAACGTCACACTTATATTTAAGAGGGGGGGGTCATCGATAGGTGAAAGTGAGATCAAATAGAACTAATTGCGGAAGTCAACAATTCCAAATATGATATATTTTTTATCAGATTTGCAATTTAAAGATAACGTTTGTTTTAGCAAAAATTAAATTTGCAGGAAGATCTGACGTTGCTCGTGACTGAATAGGGTTCACCACTATGTTTGTTTTTCACTATGCTCATAATACTATAGTTATTTTAGCTCCATGTTTTACCTCCTAATCTCCTTTCTATAGCAAACACAACTGTCACACATATTGCATCGAGTTTATATATAAAGAGAGATTGAAAGAAAAGCATAGATTGATTGCGAATAAAACACAAAATAATTGAAACTTAGGATAGAAACGAAAGCATCAAACTAGCTATGAAAAGGAAAGAGGAGAGCTGTGTACATGAAAGAATCAATTCATAAAAATGTTGCAGAAATGTCTAAAAGACAAGTTTAGTTTTCATGCAAAACATAAAAGAAATAAAATGAAAAACAGGAACGAATGGAACCATTTCAGTTAAGAACGTATATAATATTTAATATCAATGCGGTAGAGTGCAACAAAACTCAATTTGTCAATGCTTATATAATAATACCAACAATATGAATCAACTACTGAAAATCGAAACAGAGCCGAATCAAGACAACAAACCTTACGCACACAAAGGGTTCGATATCCTTTCAGATAAAACTTCACAACAATAATAAACAATTATATGGCCTAGCTTAGTATTTAGCGCACTTAGTTTAATCACTATAAATCCACTCCTCAGAAATGTATTATTTAAAGTAAACTTTATACATTTGAACTCATTCAAATATATATATATCATCCACATACAGTTCTGCAGTTTCACAGCTCATCAGTGCGGCTAGACAAGCAACTACCTCAAGCCAGGATCGAAACCTGATCGCCCAAATGACAGTCGGAGCTTATAACCGTTGCGCTATACGGCTGCTGCTTTGCAGGCAGTGAATTAACAATGTTTTGACATTGTCGAAATACCTAAGTTCAATTTGTTTACACAAAGAGCATCGCTTCATACGCTAATGGTAATTTGTATATCACTTCCAAATATGCTCAACCTAAGATAGGGAGCATTATATATATAGTCTTATTTGTAGTATTCCGAATTTTACTGGGTTTATATAATTCAGTAATCATTCATATACCAATAAATTTTAAGCAAAAAATAGATGACTTAAACTGTAAGCTACAAAATTATCATATTTCATAATTGAGCATTCATATATTGTTTTAACAAAAACCAAGACTTCAAAGAATAGGTTGATAAAAACAAATAGTGTATTTCATCGTTAGTTACAATTGTTTCAAGACTATTCAGACAAATCCAAACATTATGTCATTTGAAAATCCAAGAACAGCCTTTCTTCCGACTTATTGAATAAAAAACACTTTAACAATAAAGCATTATGGAAACCATTTCCCTTATAAGGAAAAGAAAACAAGCAAAAATATTTTACCTATATCGCATCCTTGCAAAGTATTTTTTGAAAGATTTATATATTTACCTATTTTCGTATCTCCATTTAAAAAAAATAAAATTCAAACAAAATATAAAATGTTACCACTAATTACCTATGTCCATTTAATATGTTTTGTTAATACTATTCATTGATTTCTTAAATTAAATTTCTTTATTTAATTTAAAGTATTTTTTTAATCCGGACTAATCAACTAAGTTAAATTGTTACGATTCTATGTTAGTTTCGTATCTGGAATTTGCTTTGTTTATTTACAAAAATATCGGCTAACCTATTTATGTGATTTAAGTTTGACAAAAGGTATCTGTCACATACAGTGCACTTCAGTTCCGGTTGTAATTTCTCTGACATTACATTTTCGTCCTACTTTCTTAAAATGTGTTTTAAGACAGCAAGATCTACATGCTGTTTTTCAAAAATCTTACAATTTTCTCTGATTGTTTTTCTCCACAGTGATTGATCTTTCGCTTGGGCTTCCCAGATATGTACATCCATCTCAAGTATTTTCAAGTTTTTTCAGGGAGTTCTTGGTTTATGTTGTGGTCTTTTACCCCTATCTATCTCACCATAAAACAGTTGTTTAGAAAGTCTTTCGTCCTCACCCTGAACCAAGTGTCACGTCCAGTGCGTCTGATATTGAATGATTTTCATTTCTATACTAGTACTATTTGATCGTTCAAGAACTACAGTGTCAAGCATTAGGGTCCTCCAGTTAATATCAAGTATTCTCTGAATAGAACTTTGGTGAAACCTTTCCAATAACTTGAGATGCCTTTTATATGTTGTCCAAGTCTCTGGTCCATATAGCAGTGTGTATATAATATATATATATATATATATATATATATATATATATATATATATACACACATATACTAGATGTAATTTTAAAACACGACCTTATCATTCGACGTAATTTTAAAACGACTTTTTATATAACCAGCCAGACGATGGCGGAAACGTCGAAAGTGCTCGCAGAACACTTTTACACCATTTTACATATAACACAAGAAGGATTATTCGAAAACTGGAAAGAATAAAACGGAAAATTGTCAAACAAGAAAATGCTGTGCTGTTTAACAACATATGCTTAAAGGAGAATATGCTGCCTACATATACACAATATACATATATACACATATATATATATACACATATATATACACATATATATATATACACATATATATATACATACACATATATAGATATATATATACACATATATATATACATACACATATATACATATATATATACACATATATATATATATACACAAATATATATACACATATATATATACATATATATATACACATATATATATATATACACATATATATACATATATATATACACATATATACACACATATATATATACACATATATATACATATATATATACATATATGATTGTTAAGCTGGATTAAATCCGACGATATGAAATAAAATGGAGGTGGAAGGACCTGGATGCTCAACGTTTCGCCCGATTTATGCGGGCTTCTTCAAGAGGGATGGTTACTGACGAGAGAGTCGGAGGATTGGGGCTATATATAATGATGGGGGAGAGCATAAATAACAGTGATCATCTAAGTTTTTAAGTCCATCGGAAAGTCACGAATAAAAATGATTACATACACTTTTACTCTCATCACGATGATAAAGTAAAAAGAGGTATTCTAATAGGATTTTTTCTTAGGGCCCTGAGAATATGTAGTGAAGAATACATCGTGGAAGAATTTGAGTATATCGAACGTACATTCATGAACTTGCAATACCCTCAACATTTTTTGGCAAATACAAAAAGAAAAGCACTAAAAATTTACCATAACCGAAACCGAGACCATTCCTTAAATAGCCAGACACACAACAGACAATTAACATTACCAACTAATAAAAACAACGACACAATCTATAAGAACCTAAATAAGACAGGCATTCAAATAACAAAACTAAACTCTTTAACAATTAGGGATCTAACACGTAAAATTATAACTAATACCAACATTAACACCAAAGCCGGAATATATTCCATACCCTGCCTTGATTGTGGAAGAATATACGTAGGAGAAACTCAACGTAATTTAAATAACAGAATATATGAACACAAAAGAGATGTAAAAAACAACAATACACTCAACGCCATATTTTGTCACATCATGGAAAACGACCACCATTTTGATTTTAACAAAGCAACTTTCATTAAACACATAAATAACAGATCCATACGACGTTATAATCTCCCATTATAATTAAGCAAAGAAAAGGTTTTTTCCACGTTGCTCCCTTTCTGTCGAAAATAATTATTAAAATAACAACTTAGACACCGGTTAAACGCGAAAAAAAAAAAAAAAAAAAAAATAGTAATTTCACTTAATTTTATTTTTATTTTACTTATTTACTGTATTTTATCATTATCTATTTTTAGACTCCATTTTATCACCTCCTATTCTTATTTTTAAATACCATCTTTTAAGTTACTGCGCTATTTTATCTCAATTCAATTATTTCTAATTTAAAAAAAAAAAAAAAGATTCTTTCGTAATCTCGTGTCATTTTATTTATTTAATCTATCACCGCTATATTTCCAAACACAATTTTTAATCTCTACGATATTTTATCTTTTAGACGTAATCCACTACACTAGTTTACTCTAATTAGTTCTTCTCTCATAAAATGTATATACATGTATATATGACATCTAATTTACATAAGGAAAACACATTGCTCTCCCCCATCATTATATATAGCCCCAATCCTCCGACTCTCTCGTCAATGACCATCCCTCTTAAAGAAGCCCGCATAAATCGGGCGAAACGTTGAGTATCCAGGTCCTTCCACCTCCATTTTATTTCATATACATATATATACATATACATATATATATACATACATATACATACATATACATAAATATATATACATACATATACATACATATACATAAATATATATACATACATATATATATATACATACATATACATACATATATATATATACATATATATACATACATATATACATATATATACATACATATATACATATATATACATATACACATATATATACATATATATACACATATATATACATATATATACACATATATACATATATATACACATATATATACACATATATATATATATATACACATATATATACACATATATATATATATATACATATATATACACATATATATACACATATATATACATATATATACACATATATACACATATATATACACATATATATACATATATATACACATATATATACACATATATATACACATATATACATATATATATATGAAGGCTTCCTTCAGTCTTGACAGACTATGGATACCCACTGTAAGGGTGCCTGTGCATGAAATTTGTGTGGCAAGAGTTGCGCAATCTCCAACCACGCCTCTCCTGAGTCAGCATTGTTGCATACCAGTGGCAAGTTGAGGTACAAGACGACTGGAAACAATGCCAAGATAAGCGGAGAGCACATACAGCGCCTAGAATTCCCAAATGGTCACCCATCTGGTATTAGCCAGGCTCAGCGTTGCTTAACTTTGGTGATCTGACAAGAACCGGTGTGTCAACGTGATTATGCCGTATATACATATATATATATACATACATATATACATGGTGACTGCCACTTCTTTACAGAAGACGGCCAACCCTCACGATACGATGGCGTGTGAGTGAGTCCGCATATGATTCCACATAGCCCCACCCGGCCTGCACAGTTTGCCGCATATTCTGCAGGATAACCTTGTTGGTGACCGCCCCCCTCCCTCCCGTGCTCCCAGTTCATGTCCCGCGTGCGTAGTTCCATGACTCTTGAGGCCTGCCTTTGACAGGCACACCCTGCCGCATATCCCGCACGAGTACGCGGGGTTGAGATCAAAGTTCTCTGTATCCTCTCACTTTCGTAAGGCTCGCTTTATAGTGGCGTGCTCAACTCTCAAAACCTCAAAATGCGCGTTCGCATTTAGAAACTGTGAAACGGGAGTGCTCTTTTGTTTTCGGACAACGAGCAAGTTATTCAACCTTACTCGTTTCAGGGCCAGATCGAAAACATTTCACTCACTTGTCAGGGAGCTGCTGTATGCTGACGATGTAGACTTCGTCGCACACACGGCAGAAGATATGCAGGGCATCATGGACCGCTTCTCCAGGGCATGCACTGCCTTTGGCCTCACAATTAGCCTGGAGAAAACCAAGGTAATGTTCACCCCAGCTCCAAACAGCCGCTACGAGGAACCGGTCATCTGTGTAAATGGAATGAAACTGGGCACCGTTGATGACTTTGTATATCTTGGCAGTACTATATCGAGCGACGGAACCCTCGATAAGGAAATCTTAGGAAGGATCAATAAGGCAAGTAAGGCCTTTGGTAATCTCGAAAAACGAGTGTGGGAAGACAGAGCCCTGACCTTTAAACCAAAGATAAAGGTATACGAGACTTGTGTACTACCTGTCCTCCTATATGCCTCGGAAACATGGACGACATATCGCTGTCATATCAAGGCTCTGGAAAGATTCCACCAGACATGCCTACGCAGGATATTTAATGTCACCAAACAAGCTCTCTTGTCCGATGAAGAGGTGCTCAAGAAGGCGAGCACATTCAG
>NC_136482.1:135694584-135707084 GCF_053919585.1 Euprymna scolopes
AGAAGAACGATGTGTAATAAAATTCTGTTTCAAACTTGGGAAAAATGACACAGAAACGTTTGGAATGCTTTAGATTGACTTTAGACCATTTTGCATGAATCGAGCATCCGTGTTTGAGTGGCATGAGACTCAAGGAAGGCAGTAGTCTGTGAGGGATGATAAGAAGTGTAGGAAGAATAAAGAAGTCAGAACACCAGAGTTGATTGACCAAAAAAATAATTTCATGGATAAGGACAATCGTGAGTCTATAGAGACAATAAGTGCACAGTTTGATGTCAGTGTAGAAACTACACACAATTCTTAGCGAGGAAATTTGCATTAAGTCTGGTCCAATTGTATCCATCCTTATCACAGATTATTTGAGCAAGATAGGCATCACGACAGTTCCTCACTCTTCTCATAGTCCAGACCTTGCTCCTTGTGACTTTTGGTTTTCCCTATTTTGGTTATAAGACAATTGAGGAGATGAAAGAGGCTGTGACAAGAGTCATTGACACACTTGCACAAGAGGACTTCCAGTGGGCTCTCCAGAAGTTGTTGGAATGGTACAACAGATGCATTGCAGCCAGAGGAGATTAATTTGAAGAGGACTAGAGTTTCATGTGTTTACTATTAATAAAAGTGTCCATACAGAAAAAGTCTGGAAACTTATTTAATGCACCGCATACATTAAAATAACAAATACAAAGAGAATATTTTTAAGACAAGTTAAGTCTATGGGGATGACAGAATTCCATTTGGGAACAATGAATTCTGAAATAAATAAAGTCTAAACTTTTTACCTTAGTAAGATTGGTTCATTTTTTTCTTTTCTTAATGGGTGTGAATAAACACAATTATAAAGATATTTTACAGAACAGAAGAGAAAAACAGAGATCAGAAAATAAAACTAGTTTATGTTTCGAAAAAAATATGTAATTTATATAAATATATATATATATATATATATATATATATATATATATATATATATAAATTGCTGCAGTGGACGATTAAGCTATAATTGGATAAAATCCTATAGTGATTTTCAAAAACCTTTTAAACTGAATAATCTATTAAGATTTATTAGTATAATTACAGTGAGTGCAAAGGTAAAAAAAAAAAAATCTCACAAATTGTTTCTTCGCAAAGAAACGAAGGCAATGAAGATTTAGACGAAGATTATGACTCTTAAAGCAATAAGACCAGATGGTTCTTCACTAATTGACTTTAATAGCTATTGAACTTCTAGAACCTAGACTAGACAACGTTGCATCATGTGGAAATCTATATCAAGGTTTTCTTTTGGACAATTCAGTTAAAACAAGTAGAAATATCAAACGGAAGAGTCAGAGTCAGCTAATTCATGGCATTAGGAATTAGAATGGGTGAAAATTGTTCAACTTTTACAACTAAATAAATAAAAACAGAAAAAGAAAAAAAGAAGCAATACTTGATGTAGGAGAAATGTTTGAACTATTTTTTATTTTTAATGCCCAATAATGGTAAATTCTGAGGTTTTTCATCATTAAAAAAAAGTTATTTAGATTTTGTTCATTAAATACGAAAAAATATATATATATATATAAAACCTTGTCTATTTTCTTCAAAGTCAAAACACTATAAAATAATCTCTGCTTATATATAAAAAGCACTGTGTGTGTGAGAAATATATATATATATATATATATATATATATATATATATATATATATATATATATATATATATATATATATATATATATATATAAGAGAGAGAGAGAGAGAGAGAGAGAGAGAGAGAGAGAGAGAGGGAGAGGGAGAGTTCCTATGCATTCAAAAACGGGTGGGCCGATTGTTTTAAATTTCACAAACATATACCTTATAGGCATATAAAATCAACAGTAGGTTCTTTAATAAGAAAGGGGTGTGTTCAAAATAAATGTTTCTGTTTAGAGTACAATTAAACTATTCTAATTGACTTTTGCATTTAAAATTTTAATTCAAGTCATCATATAAAAATGATTTCATAAAATCAACAGTAGGTTCTCTAAAATGCAATGTAGACTACAGTGAATTGTGGACTAAGGGAGGCATGTGAAGCTTCCTCCTAGTGCATTGCGGTGGGTTCCTGATTAGAATCGATTAATGAGCATCATGTCTTGTAAGTTTCATGCAACTAATAAATATTTGAAATTAAAATAATGTTATTCTGAAAAAAGAAAAAAAAGTAATATTATTTACATGTTCTGAAATATTTTCTTCATCTTGGTGAAATTTTCACAGCATCCGGTTGTTGTATTTTCTAGCCTCCTTCAAGGGTATTCTGATATAATTAATAACTCTCAGTGAATTTTGACTTGAATCCTTTATTTAAACTTAATTTTTATTGTTTCTTGTTTAATCCCCATTCCATCGTCAATGAAATGTTATTACTGTAAATAATTCAATAACACTTTTTCAAATTTGGTTTATCTTAAGTAGGATAGCCTCTGAAGTGAATATAGTATTATGGTATTTCTAGGTAAGAGTGGGATAGAAAATATTAAGTATTTGAGACCAACAATAGCCAATAACACCCATTATCCCCACACTTTTGAATAGCCTTGTGCCTAATTTGTTAATTATGTATTTTTATATTTTGTGCAAATCTTTCAAATGAGAACTGTGTTAGAGAGATATGGGGGGGTATAAAGACAGTCACCTTCAACATTCAAAGGAAGTGATTTGCTTTAAAAATAAACAAGCGGGCAACTATTCAACCATAAATGTGAACCCATGGAATTAAAATTTAAAAAAATATCAAATAAAAACAGCAAAAGAGAAAAACTAAGATCTGAAATCTACAATTGCTTGAAATTTTATACTATTAATAGTATACGTTTAATTAGTAGACACTTGAGTAATTAAAGTGATTTATAAACAAATCTGTTTACATGTTTACATATCAATTTTTGCTGTTTCCATTGTTTTCATAATTATTCTTTTCTTTTCTCTTTCAACCTATCAACATTTCAAATCCCATGAGACATAAATATGCCATTTGGGAAAGAGAAAAAAAAACCCATCTTACTCAGTAGAGAACATCTTTGTCCTAACAAACATCATACATTTGTCTTGGTCTTGACATGTAGCATTCCTTAACTGCAGAGAAAAGCAAAAGGGGACAAAAAAAAAAAAAGTTATTTCTTTTTTTATCTGTGACATATTTACCTGTAGAAGAAGTGTCCACAAACAATTAATTTTCTCCTCCCTCTCCCCCTCTCTCTCGTCATCTTAATAACAAGATCAACTGAAATAATGAGATGGAAGTAGTATTTGATTTTATAATAATCTGATTTCTTTAACATGGATAAATATGGATTTAACATGGATAAATAATAATAATGATAATAATAATTGCATAATAAGACGAACACAAAAGAGTTGAACTGATATCATCTCATTCTCATTACATGCGGAGGCATTAAAATTGTTTTGTTTTTTTTTTGTTTTTTTTTTACATAGGCATCACCACATTATCAAGGCCAAGAGGTCACTCAAGGATAAGGGTTAAAGAGTGTACAGTAGAAATTGGACAATATAGTAATCATTAGTAATGAAAATTTGGTAAATTTGATAACTTATATGGAACGGCTCATCAAGAACTTATTTACGTTAGACTTGAACAAAACCATATTGTAGTCAGCCGGAAAGCAGGAAAACGGAAGACAATTCCACAGGCGTGCAGTTCTAAGAAAGAAGCTTTGTTCATGGAATCTACGTTTAGGTTTAGGCACAGATAAAGAGTGGGGGGAATTATTGATAGTGTTTACAGCTAGACGAGTGTTTCTTGTGAAAGTTTGGAGAGGGGGGACCATAGATTGAAGCTCAGTCGAACACTTTCCATGAAAATAACGATACATCAGAGACAAACTCGCAACATCTCTTCTGTGAGATAGAGGTTGCAAGGAGGAGAAAAGGACATCTCCTACGAGGCTACGAAGTCTATTTTGAACTCTATCAAGGCAGGACAAGTCCTTTCTAGCAGCTCCTGCCCAGATGTGGCAACAGTATTCCATCCTTGGACGTACCTGGCTCTTATATAGATAGAGAATAGCATCAGCAGTGAGATATTTACCGGATCGATAGAAAGATCCCACCATTTTTCCAGCGGCCTTGGCAACAGATTTGATGTACGTGTTCCATTTAAGCCCAGAAGCTTGTCAAAACTTGAGGCCTCCTGAAGACGAGAGCCATTCATTTCAATTGATGCCAAATGTGGATTAGAATGTTGATGATGTAAAGAGAGAAGCTTGGTTTTAGATGCATTAAAAGTAACCAGCCACTCCTTTCCCCATTGTACTACGTGCTCAAGATCAGAGGTGAGAGAATTGGAGAGAACTTGGTCGTTTACTGTCTTAGATGTGCTACCATAAATGGTAGTGTCGTCAGCATAAATGTCTACAAACGATGTAAGGATGTGATTTGGAAGATCATTAATGTAGATCAGGAAAAGAATTGGGCCCAGGATGGACCTCTGAGGGACTCCAGCATTAATACTGTGAGCTTCTGATATTTGCCCATCAACTACTACTCTTATGAACCTATCAGAAAGAAATGATTTAATAATTGAGAAGACATTTCCAGCTATACCATAGCTAGCGATGTTATGAAGTAAACCTTTATGCCATACCCTATCAAAGGCTTTAGATATGTCAAGAGCAATTGCCCTAGAAAGATTGCCACCGTCGAGAGATTTGCTAATCCTATGCGATATAACTGTAAGCACATCTGCTGTAGATCTAGCAGAACGGAAACCATATTGAGTGTCACTAAGAAGATTATTTTTGTTGAGATGGTTGATTACTTCTGTATTTAACACAGATTCTAGCAACTTACTCATGACGCACAGGAGACTTATTGGCCTGTACTGAGAGGGGGATGAGCGATCACCTGAATTCTTAAATACAGGGCATACTGATGAGATTTTCCAGGGAGATGGGAAACTATTCTTCTTAAGAAAACATTTAAACAGTTTTGTAAGTATGGGCGCTAGTTCAGGTTGAAGTTTTTTGAGTACTATAATTGGAATACCGTCAGGGCCAGTTGCTTTACTGGAATCAAGGTTTTTGATAAGCTTGGCAACATCACGTACAGATATACGTATATCACATAGCATGTTTTCTGATACAGGAGGAAATATTGGGGGTTGGCGGCCTTGGTCGCAAAGGGTAGAATTAGCTGCAAAGTTCTTGACAAAGAGTTTGGCTTTGTCTGATGCTGACGAGATTACCTCAGGTCCATTGATAATAGTTGGGATGGAGCACACGCTTCTGTTCAGGATTCTGTTTGCTATTTGCTAAAACTGGTGGGAACCAAGCCGCTGCTCAGCTACTTTGGACTTAACAGATTGAGCATACAACTCTCTTGCGTTCCTTATTACTTTCTTACAATGGTTGCTGGCAGTCTTGAAAACGGCTTTAGTTTCCATACATCTATTACGTTTGAAGCAGTGGAAAAAGTGATTTCTGTGCGCAATGGCAGCAGCACATTTTGGAGAGAACCATGGCTGGCTGTTAGGTTTTTGCTGAAACTTTTTAGAGGGTATGAAATGGTCAATACCTACAATTAACCATTCAGTCAGGTCTAATACTATAGAGGACACATCCTTTTTAAACATGGAATGCAGAGGTAGATCAGATATAAATGTACGGAAGCTATCCCAGTCAGCTTTAGTGTATCGATATACTGTACGATGGAGAGGTACGTCTGGGGACTTATTACATTTCATTTTTATCTTAATTGATACAACAGAGTGGTCGGAAGATCCAAGAGGCGACAGAACAGAAACTGAACATAGTTCAGGGCAAGTTGTAAGAAAAAGGTCTAGTAGGCTCGCATACTGGCCGTCATTGGAATTACCGACAGTATTTGCCTAAAAGAGAATGAAAAGAGAAGAGGACAGATACCACAATCCAAAAACTGGAGAGTCCTGGGAGGGGGAGACTTATTGTTGCTCAGTTTTCAGGGTAAAAATCAGAAACTTGTATCATCAGCAATAAAAAAAAAAAAAATCACTAATAAGGATGGTTCAAAAACACCAAGTGAGTTACAATAATAATGAACTGGAGATTCTGGCATCTGTTGCTCAAATTTCAGGAAACGCTATCAGAAGAAGATGACGATAGATTTCAAAGTCAACAGACCACATCAGATCAAGGAAGCAGAAAAACTAGATGTGTGGAACTTGTCAGAGAGCAAAAGGATATGGAAATACCAATAATTGTAACGGCCCTAGGAATAGTTTTGAAAACTTTAAAAAAGGACCAAGAGAAATTAGAATCCAAAGTAGGATTGGCACTGTACAAACAGTGACATTAAGATAAATAGCCAAATTTTATTTCACTTTTTTTTAATATATATATATATACTATCTAGCATGAGGATACTTTTCTCTACAAGTAAACCTTGACTAAATATTCAACATTACATGGTATGGCCAAAATAAAATCTCCTCGGTATGACTAAACCACAGTGGCTTATATGAGTGATTTGACCTCAACTAATGTGAATGCTCTATCAGACTAGATGTATTCTTGTCTTGGAATCCAAGAAGATCACAATAAAGATATTCTATAACATATTTAACTAATCAATTGGGGGGAGGCTAATCATTTGAGACATAAAGGAAAACTTTACTGGAATATTCAAACATCTCATATAGAGATCAAATGTTAGCCACCAGATGGAGGCCCCTTGGTTTCTGAGAACCTGGACTGAAGTAAAATGAAACGAGAAAAGAAATATATATCATGAGAATGCAGTACCGTTTTACACGTCACTGTTCAAAATTAAACATTACCTATAAACACTCATAATTATAAAAAATAAATATAAAATGATTTATTTAACAATTTAAAGTGCAGGATCAGTTCCACACATAAATTTAACGTAAAATAAGTGTCTTTTTCCAAAACATTCTAGTCTGTTAACACTAGAATGTTTTGGAAAAAGACGTTTTTTACATTTGGGCAGTTAACCAAAACAAAAATATTTTTTTCTATTAAAGATAAATGATGTGCATTTATTTGGGTGGGATGTCTACATTTTTAAACCAATTACGCATGGTTTTACAACGTTGCCAATTGAACTTAAGTAAGTCGGAAACAATTTAGTTAACATCCATAAAAAATTAGAATGGCCCAGAAATGATTATTTTACATTAAATTTATATTCGAAACTGAGCTTCCACTCTAAATACTAAAATGATTGCGTTTCTTTCTATCAAGTTTTTTAAGGGTTTCACATGTAATCACCTATAGAAATAATATTTCATTTTGGAATGGGGATTTAGCTGAACGTGTTAATCTACAAATTTATTATTATTATTATCATTATTTGCATCTCGACTTTGTTTTTGTTTTTTACAGCAAAGCAAATCAATTTAATAACCAACCATGTTTTTATAATTAAAATATAAGGGTCACTTCATTCATAAAAAGAAGGCACTGAATAGTTAACAAAGCCCATGCCTTCTCTATGTTAAAAATGGTTTTCTAAGTAGTAACATTATCATTTAGAAATTCATTTGTAACAATGAGAGGGGGTGTTGTTAAATATTTTCTTCTTACATCGTTTTCTCATTTTGCCTCCCAACCATAAACTATTTTCAATTGTTTATCAAAACTTTCAAGTAGCATGTAGCACACTAACGACAGAACTGATACAATCTGATCCGGCTTTGTTTTAAATCAAAATAAATCTTTTGTTGTCTTACAATTTTCGATCAATTATAAGGAACACATTTGAGAAAAAAATATATGCGGAAATAAGCAGAGCTTATGTAATAATGTTAAAATTTACAAAAAACAACACATCTCTAATTAAATACTTATAAATTTTAAAAGAATTGGAATCAGAAATCGTATTGGAAATTTAGAATGGAATCGGTAATTATGTTGGTATCAGGAAAAATTTTGGAATCGTCCCACCACTAGTATGTATGTATGTATGTATGTATGTATGTATGTATGTATGAATGTATGTATGTATGTATGTTAGAAGAATACCAGTTCCAGGATAAGTACAATCAATTCCCCGAACAGAACAGTTTTGCACCACTTTTATGTCTCCTTAATACTAAACTCAAGATATAATACTAAACCTTATGTTTAGAATCTTTATTCAAAATTTGCTCATATGCATCATATGATTGTGATTCTACAAAATATCTGAAATTTAAGAAGAAATTAAAATTTAGTGAATCTTGCTTATCTAATGACTATGAAACAAATTTAATGCAATTCTGAAATATTCAAATCTTCAAATAGGAGATTGTGTCCATATTATACCTCTAAAAGCTCTTTTAAATACTCCCAAAAACTGGAATTTAGAAAATATTCACTCTATGGCTGACTGGGATAGCTTCCGCACATTTATATCTGATCTACCTCTGCATTCCATGTTTAAAAAGGATGTGTCCTCTATAGTATACTACCTGACTAAATGGATAATTGTAGGCATAGACCGATTCATACCTTCCAAAAAATTCCAACAAAAACCTAACAGCCAGCCATGGTTCTCCCCAGAATGTGCTGCTGCCATCGTGCACAGAAATCACTTTTTCCATAGCTACCAGCATAATAGATGTACTGAGACTAAAGCTGCTTTCAGGACTGCCAGCAATCACTGTAAAAGAGTAATTAAAAATGCAAGAGAGCTATATGCTCAGTCCGTTAAATCCAAAATAGATGAGCAGCGGCTTAGTTCCCACCAGTTTTAGCAAATAGCAAACAGGATCCTGAACAGAAGCGTGCGTTCTATCCCAACCATCATCAATGGACCTGAAGTCATCTCGTCAGCATCAGACAAAGCCAAACTATTTGCCAAGAACTTTGCAGCTAATTCTACCCTATGCGACGAAGGGCATCAACTCCCCGTATTTCCTCCTATAACAGACAACATGCTATGCAACATACAAATATTTGTGCGTGAGGTCGCCAAGCTAATCAAGAACCTTGATTCCAGTAAAGCAACTGGCCCTGATGGCATTACAATTATAGTGTTGAAAAAGCTTCAACCAGAACTTGCCCCCATACTTACAAAACTGTTTAAGCATTGCCTTAAGTAGAAGTGCTTTCCAACACCCTAAAAAACCTCATCAGTATGCCCTGCATTTAAAAATTCAGGTGATAAGTCATTTTCCTTTCAGTACAGACCAATAAGTCTCCTGTGTGTCATGAGTAAGTTGCTGGAATCCATATTAAATAAAGAAGTAGTCAACCACCTCAGCAGAAATAACCTTCTTAGTGACATGCAATATGGTTTCCGTTCTGCTACATCTACAGCAGATGAACTAATGGTTATATTTCATAGGATTAGCGAATCTCTCAACAAAGACTTCCTTTCTAGGGCAATTGCTCTTGACATATCAAAGGCCTTCGATAAGGTATGGCATAAAGGCCTATTTCAAGATTTCCAGCTATGGTATAACTGGAAATGTTTTCTCAATTATTAAATTGTTTCTCTCTGATAGGCTTATAAGAGTAGTGGTTGATGGGCAAAAAATCAGAGGCCCGCAGTATTAATGCTGGAGTCCCTCAAGGGTCCATCCTGGGCTCAACTCTTTTTCTGATCTACATCAATGATCTCCTAAAACACATACTTAAATCATTCGTTGACATCTATGGCAACACATCAAAGGCCATAAATGACAAAATTTTCTCTCCTCTGATCTTGAGCATGTGGTACAGTGGAGGAAGAGGTGGCTGGTTACTTTTAATGCATCTAAAACCAAGCTCCTATCTTTAAATCATCAATGCTCTGATCCCCATCTGGCATCAATTGAAATGGATGGTTCTCGTCTTGGGGATGCTCCATGCTTTGACAAGCTTCCGGGATTGACCTTTACTCCTGATCTGAAATGGAACACGTACATTAAATCTGTTGCCAAGGTCGCTGGGAAAATGGTAGGATCCTTCTACTGCTCCAGAAGATATCTCACTGCTGATGCAATTCTCTATCTATATAAAAGCCAAATACGTCCAAGGATGGAATACTGCTGCCACATCTGGGTAGGAGCTGCTAAAAACAGCCTATCCTGCCTTGACAGAGTACAAAATAGACTTCGTGGCTTAGTGGGAGATGCCCTTTTCTCTTCTCTGCAACCTCTCTCCCACAGAAGAGACATTGCAAGCCTGTCTTTGTTTTATAGTTATTTCCATGGCAAGTGCTCGTCTGAGCTCGTCCCCCCCTCATCAATATTTCACAAAAAACACCTGTCTAGATGAAACCACTGTCAATAATTTTCCCCACTCTTTATCTGTGTCTAAATCAAAACGTAGATTCCATGAACAAAGCTTCTTTCTTAAAAGTGCACGCCTGTAGAACTCTCTTTCGTTTGCCTGTTTCTCACCTGACTACAACTTGGATGTCTTCAAGTTCAACATAAACAAATTCTTGATAAACCGCCCCCTTAAGTAAGACACTTTATCAAATCTCCATTACTAACGATGACTACGATATTATTCTGTTGAGTACTGTACATGCAATAACCCTTATCCCCAAGTGGCTTGCAGGCCTTGATAAGTGGTGACTACCATGTAAAAAAAAACAAAAAAACTTTATTGATGTTTAATACGTATTGTTAATATTTCAAAAAACGAAGATACCTGAATTTTTATGAAAACTTTCTATTTTCTCTTTATCTTCTTTGCATGGAACTAAATAAAATTAAATATAGCCCACAATTTATAATGATAGGTTAGTTTATGAATGAATCCTATTCATAGAAATATATAAACATACATACAACCTAATATAAAGAGATATACTTGCCAAAAATAACAGAAAAAAATTATGTTTTGTCACTGTTTGCACCAATATTTATATGAAATTATTATTATTATTAGTAGTAGTAGTAGTAATTTAATTTTTCATGTGTAAATTATTATCATTTCTGATAAGCTATAGAAAAAAGAAACATCTACCGTTAACTTTTTATTTAGAGTGAAGGATTTATTTCCAAATTCATTTCAGATAGTGTGTGACTTGCAATTTGATATCCTCTCACCATTTAAAATTGTTTCATTTGGAAGTAAGGAAAAAGAACTTTGTTTTTTAGTAGCTAACTTTTATGTCACAAAATGGAGATATATTCATTTATCTACAAATAAATACACATTGATATTTCTGATAGAGTAATTGTTATGAATAATAACATGGAAAATTTTCTTTATTCCACCACTGTCTACTCGTGCACATGAAAAGCCACTGAAAAAAACGGATTAAAGAATTACTTGTCAAAAAGACTTACTTTTGAATGAATTTGTATGTTTGTTCCTATTTAGAACGCCCCTTTTTGGTTAACTGAATTTTCCACACATTCAAAAGTGATCTTGTGTCTAACTTGGCCTTCATGGAGAGGCAAGTAAATAGAAACAATAATGCATGTCTAACTAAAGTAGAGTTTTCTCCTTGACTATACTTTTATTATATATTTAAAACAATTCTGAGCTACTGACAGATGGATACTAAAGGTTAAAAAGTAGGTGACTTTTCGCTATGAATGTCTAATTTTGTGCATGCGCAAAAGTAACAGCAGGCGTAATGTTTTATTCAGTTAACCCTAACCACTGCCAATTGTTTTGTTTTTAATTTTAATCCCTTAGCAGCAATTTTTGTTGGCTAAAAATCAAATTGAAAGTAGGCAAGAGGTTCAAATTTCAACTCTGTAGATCAAATATTCAGAGAAATTTGGTAGAGCCTTTTCGTACTCACACCAACAAGGTAATGTATACATAAAATATTTCTGCGTACTAGAACGTTTTCATCTTAAATTTGTAAATCGTGTAAAAACTATGCATAAATAGAATTCAGCATAAAATAGTGAAATGAAAGCAATCATCTCATAAGAAGTCATAAAATATGAATAATTAATTAGCGCTCAATTTTCAAAGAATATGCAAATTAGCTAACCTTCATACAGTCTATGACTGAGTATATAAAGAAGTTCGTTTTAATAATTTTTAAATTAAAAAGTGGGCTTTTAATATCAAAGCGAGAAAATACACCCAACTTTATAGGTATACTGATATATATATACGAAGAGAGAGAATGATATATGGTAATATTAAATAAATTTGATAAATAAACAAGAACGTAGATTCCATGAACAAAGCTTCTTTCTTAGAACTGCACGCCTGTGGAATTGTCTTCCGTTTTCCTGCTTTCCGGCTGACTACAATATGGTTGTGTTCAAGTCTAACGTAAATAAGTTCTTGATGAGCCGTTCCATATAAGTTATCAAATTTACCAAATTTTCATTACTAATGATTACTATATTGTCCAATTTCTACTGTACACTCTTTAACCCTTATCCTTGAGTGGCCTCTTGGCCTTGATGATGTGGTGATGCCTATGTAAAAAAAAAAAAGAACATTACTCAACTCTAAAAACTAAATCAACAAAACCAGTTCAATAAGAATGATTATAGGTATTTTATAATAATTTTGATAAGATGCTAAGAAATAATAAAACGTTTGATATTGCATCTACACA
>NC_136482.1:135717084-135724584 GCF_053919585.1 Euprymna scolopes
GCCAATATGATCTTACTGGCGTATGACTATACTGAGGGTGTTTCCTCAGAATGGATTGGGGAGTATTTGGATAAGTACAGATCCCAAACCAACTGGGAGAGGTTTGAACATGACATCCAGCAGCATTTCGGCAGTCACTTAAGCCGAACAGAGGCAGCTCGAGCGCTGATAGGGGTGAAGCAGAGAGATGGAGAATCCATTGCTAACCTAGAGGGACGCATGAGCGTTCTTGCTAAGGTAGCCTACCCGGATCAAGATCGGAGAAATGATCCGGCTACCCAGGCCCAGCTAGCAGAGTTCTTCACGGATACATTGAGTAATTCTCTGTTGCGTGAGGACGTGGCAAGGGTAGAACCTAACACGTTGGAGGAGGCCTTTGCACAGGCTCGACGAGCTGAAGCTCTCCTCCAGAGATTAGGAAAATTAGAGGAGAACAAGACAGACTGGTTGAAGGTCTGCTACGGATGCGGTCGACGAGGACACATCCGAGCAAAATGCCCTGAGCTTCAGAGTTGGGGGGAAGAAGCCACGAATCCAGAACACCGGGACCTAAGGGTAGGGGGAAGATACATACCCCATCTTAAATTTAAGAGGGGTCTATTGTGCTTTGTTTGCCAGAAAGAAGGGCACAGGGCACATGAATGTAGGATTAAGGACAGAAACAATCCACCCAGAACCAAATTAAAACCCAGGAAGACCCTAACAAAGAAATCTTTAAACTAGTTAGGCTCGGCCCAGTAGCGAAAGGGCGGGTGACCCCTAGGAGAGATAGGAATGTCCGGAAAAGCATAGATGGGGCTTTAAAATTAAAATGCTATAATTGCGGAAAAGAGGGGCACTATAGTTATCAGTGCAGAGACGGGGTGCACTGTTTCAACTGTGGCCGCCCGGGACATTCGAAGAGGGCCTTATGTTGAGACCTAAGTGTTTTAAGTGCGGCAGTGAGGAACACTTAATTCGGAGTTGCAAGGCAAAGGGGTTTGTACGGTGTGACGAGTGTAAGGAAAGAGGGCACACCGCAACTAGCTGTCCACTTAGGAAGAAGGAGACGTGCCAGGGGTTCGGGAAGAATGGGCATTTATGGGAAAGTCATAGAAAGAGGAAAAGTAAAGTTAAGAATCCTTTGGACAAGGATAGAGAAGGGATTAAGTTATGTCAAATATGATCCGAAGATGACGAACTCACCTGCAATATTGAGGTAGAGGGCAAAACGCTCAGAGCACTGATAGACACCTGATCGGAAATTTCAGTCATTAGTTCGTTAGAGTTGCAAAGACTAAGACTCCCCGCCGACCGATTTATGCCAACTAAGGTGAACGCGTTTCAAGCAGATGGGGGTAGATTCAGGTTAGATTGGATGCTGGAAGTGAAGATACAAGTGGGGGAGACCGAGACATCCCACACACTGTATGTAGCACCAAAAATGACCCAAGAAGTGATACTGGGAGGAGACTGGCTTAGATAGAGGAAAGCCGTATTAAAATTCGACCCTCCAAAGTTAGTCCTTGGGGAGGAAGAAATTATTTTAGGTAGCACGATGCTCACTCGAGTGGACCTTGTGTCTCATGAAGATTTAAAAATTCCACCTAGAACAGCGGTAACGAGCTGGGGTGAGGTAGAAGGGGCTATAAGGGATAACAAAGCCGTTTATCAGGTGTTACCCCTTCCCCAATAGAAGAGGACGAGGACGTGACAGTGTTACCAGCATTAGTGCAGGCAGGTCAGGCGCAGAATTTTCCGGTAGTTGTAGCAAATATGAGTCAGTTAATATTAAATCAGGAACTAAGTTGGGCAGAGCTTCAGTGTTAACATTAAAAACTAGGGCAAGGTGCGAAGAAATACCTGTAGAGAGCGAAGCAATTAGTGACAAGGTAGAATTAGACTGTCCTGACCAATACCGAGAAAGATTAGGAAGACTAGTTAAAGCTAATAAGCGAGTGTTAGCTAAGTCAGATAAGGAGTTAGGTAATACACGTACAGTAAAAATGTCGATTGACACGGGAGGCCATCAACCAATAAAGATGAGGTCGTACAGAACGCCTATTTGGAAGAGAGAGTTGGTTGAGAAAGCAGTGAAGGAGATGGGAGAGGCTGGAATTATCGAGCCATTTCAATCACCTTGGGGTTTCCCAGTAGTAGTAGTGGAGAAAAAGGACGGAGAAAATAGATTTTGCGTAGATTTTAGAGAACTTAATAAGATAACAAATCTACTGCTTATCCCCTGCCCTTGATAGATGACATTTTAGCTATGCTGGGGAAGCTACATGTTTTTCCTCCTAAGACTTAAGATCAGGTTACTGGCAAGTGGCAGTAAATGAGAAGGACAAACCTAAAACAGCTTTCTGTTGTCACATGGGGTTGTTCCAGTTCTGTGTCATGCCGTTTGGGCTAGCAGGAGCTCCTGGTGTTTTTCAATCATTAATGGCAATAGCTGTTGAGGGGATTTGAACATTTTGCCATCGCATATTTGGATGACACCTAAATCTTCTCAAAAACCCCGGAAGAACACTTTAAACATTTACAGGCTGTGTTAGATCGTCTGAAATATCATGGCTTGAAATTGAAGATCGAAAAGTGTCAATTTATGAGAAAAGAGACTAAATATTTAGGATTTATCATAGACTAATCTGGAGTAAGGCCAGATACTCATAAAATAAAGATTATAAGGGCAATGCCAGAACCTCAAACAGTTAGACAAGTTAGAGCATTTATAGAGACTGTAGGTTATTACAGAAGGTTCATAGCAGGGTTCTCTAGAATAGCTATACCGCTAATTAATCTAACAAAAAAATATGCTAGGTTCAATTGGACCGAGGCATGTCAGAAAGCATTCAATACGTTAAAGGCGGAGCTGACCTCCATTCCTTTATTGATTTATCCCGATTTGAACAAGCCTATGGTCCTATATACGGATGCTAGTGATACGTGTATCGGAGCTTGCTTGACTCAGCCGTGTGAAGAGGCAAAAGCTGTAATCCCAGGAATAAAGGATGAAACACCTATCCACTTTCTCTCCCACAAGTTAACAAAGACTCAACAGAAGTGGCCTGTGATTGAAAAAGAGGCCTATGCCATCGCGTACGCTTTGCAAAAGCTGCATTTTTATTTAGCGGGCGCGACGTTCGTAATAAAAACTGATCATCGCCCATTACAGTACTTGTTCGATGCTGAATGGAAGAATCGAAAGGTGCAACTGTGGGCTATGCAACTGAGTGGCTACGACTGTAAGATAGAATACCTGTCCGGAAAAGAGAACACGTGTGCAGATTTATTATCTAAAATTCCTGAAGCGGTAGGGGAAGAAGCTGACGCTAGTGATCAGAATCTAGTTAATGATAATAACTATGGAATCTGCGTACTCAACTTTCAGCAATTGCAGAATAGGCCCTCGGAGATGGAAGATGAAATAGAGCCAGAAGAAAATGACTCAAGAAGACGATTCCGATAAGCTTGCGTGGAAATTGATAGACCTGAAACTACTTAAGTTAGAAGCGAGCAGGGACAAAGAGTATAGCGAACTTAAGAAATCGCTAGTAGAAGGGAAATTACCGCTTTCAAAATCGAGAAAATACCTGTTGGAAGATGATCAGGTGTACTATGTAAATGGGGAAGAAAAGAACCCAATGTTACGCTTGTATGTCCCGGATGGTCACATGAGGGCCAGTGTAGTGCAGGTAGCACATGATGGGTTAGGTCATGTAGGTATTGACAGGACTTACTCGCTTTTAGCGAAGAAATACTATTGGCCGGGTATGTATAAACATATCCACTCCTATGTGACGGAATGTGTCATTTGTCAGAAGCGGGCTGTTAAGGGCGCTAAGACACCCCTAATGGAGACTGATATTCCGTCATATCCATTTGAGAAGTGGAGCATGGATGTCTCAGTGCCATATAATAGTAGTAACAAGGGAAATAAGTATATAGTCAGCATGGTCGATTGGTTAACTAGCTGGGTAGAGGCATTCCCAGTGCAAAGGAAGGATGTACAGACCATGGCGGAGATACTTATGAATGAAATTTTCCCTAGGTATGGTGTCCCACGTATGTTAGTGACAGAAAATGGCAGAGAATTTGTAAATGCCACTATAAGGGAGGTGACGGGATATTTAAGAGTGAAACATATCACCACCTGTTCATACCACCCCCAGAGCAATGCTAAAGTAGAAAGATTCCATAGGTTTTTGGGTGATATGCTGTCGAAGTTATTAGAGGACAAAGTCGAAAATTGGGACTTGTTCTTGAATCAGGCCTTAGCAGCGGTCAGATCTTAACATAACGATACGGCTAAATTCTCTCCATATTACCTGGTGCACAGTAGAGATGTAGTGTTACCATTAGATAATCTTCTACTACCAAAAAAAAGGTATACTGGGGAAGAAAATCATAAAAAAATGATTGGGCAGCAGCATTCTCTGTTTAGTGAAGTGCGTCGAAGGATTAACTCAGCACAGAAAAAGCGTAACAAAAGAGTCAACGATGGAAGGGTTAAGAAAACATATGGAGTTGGCGACCCGGTATACTACAGAGCACAGGTTAGAAAAGGAAAATTAGATCCTACATGGAAACCGTACTATAGGATAGTAAAACAAACGGGACAAGTAACATATAAAATATGGGATCAACTGACAAATAAAACGAAGAGGGTTCACGCGTCAGATATCTGCGAAGCCAATATTAGGGAGTGGAAAATGCCTAATATACAGACAGATAGACCTGTAAGGAAAGCCACCCTGATAGATCCGGAAGGAGATCGGGAAGATACGGATAGGTGGGCTGATGATGAGATAGCAGATGAACGGGAGTTAGAGGTAGAATTTGAGGTAGAGGATACAGACTTGCTGATGGAGAGAACAACTACGCCCCCAGATTCGGAAGGTTGGGAATCTGAAGATGACATTCCATTGTCAGTACGCAGAGATAGGGAAGCTGGTAAGGAGAATAGGGCTGACGAATAAGAGAGCAATACGATTCCGTCGTCACAGCCCCCAGAAGTAATAGGCGACGTGATGGGACCTAGACTTCTGAGAAGCAGCATAAACGACCTATCTCAAAACGAGGCAACCGAAAGATAGTTATAAAGAAGATGAAGACAAGGAAAGTCCAATTAATTCTATCATAAAGTTATTTGGGGAACGAAATTGAATAATTGAAATAAAAATAGAACAAATAATAAAAGAGCTCTACTATGTGTATTTGTAGGATGTGTCGCCTGATAGTGATGATGGTAATGATGGCTGGTTGGACAGTAGCGCTGCGCCACACCCACAGCACAATATTTAAGAAGACCAGCGAGGTGACAATTACGCGCTCTAAGTGGATCTTGACATTCGTCATCGATCTAGGAGCGTATCGGAAGGTTCAAAGGGAACTAGAACACGAAGTTGACTTAGCGACGGACTTAAATCGGCAATTGCAGAAAAATCAATCAAAACTTGGGACCGATTCCGATCCAGTGTTATTTGTATCACTAGGAGGACGATTAGTTAAGATGAAGCAAAGACTCAGATACGTTGGAGGATATTTCAGGGATATTGGATTATTGGACACAGAAGGGACCAAAAAACGAGTTAGAAAGAGATCTTTATTACCTTTCACAGGTAAAGCACTGCACGTATTATTTGGTAGAGTATCAGAAAGTAACAAAGAGGCATTAAGACAACATATAAGCGGTTTAGAGGAAAATCAACAGAAGATAAAGTATGTCGTAGGGGAAAGTTTATCGATAATGAACGTTAATAGATATGAACAAACAGAACATAGACAAAGAATTAACTGGCTATCTCGCACGGTCACAAGCCTAAACGGAAGTTTGACTTTTTCCGCTAGAAAAAGAAGTACCATAGAGGCTGTAATTGGGAAAATACTGGACCTGCTAATGATGACAAACCAACTCGACTCATCAATTCAGTTATTGACATTGGCAATGGAACATGTTAGGACACAATTAGATTTACTTTCATTACAAATATATATAATACATATATATTATATATATATGTATTATATATATATATATGTATAAATATATATATGTAAATAAATATATATAATATATATATATATAAATATATAATATATACATATATAATATGTAAATAAATATATATAATATATATATATATAACTATATATATAGATAACTATAACTATATATATATATACAGACCTATATATACATATATATTATATATATAAATATATATATATAAATATATAATATATATATATAAATATATATTATATATATATAAATATATATTATATATATAAATATAATATATAATATATATATAAATATGTATATAATATATATATATAAATATATATATATAATATACATATATAAATATATATATATAATATACATATAAATATATAAAATACATACATATATATATAAATATAACATATATATAATATATATATAATATATATATAATATATATATAATATACATATAAATATATAAAATACATACATATAATATATATATAAATATAACATATATATAATATATATATATAATATACATATAAATATATAAAATACATACATATAATATATATATAAGTATATAATATATATATATATATATATTATATATACATATATATATAATATATATATAAATATAATATACATATAAATATATATAAGTATATAATATATATATATATATTATATATACATATATATATAATATATATAAATATAATATACATATATATAATATATCTATTATATATACATATATATATATAATATATATATATAATACATATATATTATATATAAATATATAATATACATATAAATATATATAATACATACATATTATATATATAAATATATAATATACATATAAATATATAAAATACATATAATATATATATAAGTATATAATATATATATATATTATATATACATATATATATAATATATATATATTATATATACATATATATATAAATATAATATACATATAAATATATACAATACATATATATAATATATATGTAAGTATATAATATATACATATATACATATATTATATATATAAATATAATATACATATAAATATATAAAATACATATATATAATATATATGTAAGTATATAATATATATACATATATAATATATATATAAATATATATATATATATACAATACATATACATTATATATAAATATATAATATACATATAAATATACATATTACATATATATTATATATATAAATATATAAATATATAATATACATATAAATATATATAATACATATATATTATATATATAAATATACAAATATATAATATACATATAAATATATATAATACATATATATGATATATAGAAATATATAATATATAATATACATATAAATATATACCTATATATATACATATATGTATATACATATATATATATATATATATATACATATATATATATACATATATACACATATATGCCTCTCCCTCAGACATTTAAAATCCA
>NC_136482.1:135732084-135760574 GCF_053919585.1 Euprymna scolopes
ATATATATACGTACATGTATATATATACATACGTACATGTATATATATACATAAATGTATATATATACATACATGTATATATATACATACATGTATATATATACATACATGTATATATATACATACATGTATATATATACATACATATATAAATATATACATACATATATACATACATGTATTTATTTATATATACCTACATGTATATATATACATACATGTATGTGTGTGTATATATATAATCTCTCTGTATATGTAAATATATAATATGCATATATATATATACATACATAATATATATGGATAAAATTTATATATATATATATAATATATACATAATATGTATGTATATTATGTATATATATATAGTTTTCATTCATGTTGATAGTTTTTGTATCAATATTTAAATCCGATTATTGTGAAGATTTCTTGTGTAATTAAATCTGATAACATGAAGATGCAAGTAAACACTCATGCACATCATGACATTCAATAGTGTAGAATGCAACAAGAATTTTCTCATAATCCATTGCACGCACACACAAGCTGAATATACTAGACATTACCAGGTTGAAAAAATATTTAGTCAGATACTATTTAAGATACACCAAATATTCTAACTTCTTATAATTTTCATGTTGGATTTATGGAACCATTAAATGGAAAATAACTCTTGCAGCTTAAATAAATAAACTTCCGTTTTTAAAGGAAACTGGTGTATGCTAATAATAATTGAAACTAAATTTAATTAAAAACTGGTGTATGCTAATAATAATTGAAACTAAATTTAATTAAAAACTGGTGTATGCTAATAATAATTGACTAAATTTAATTAAAAACTGGTGTATGCTAATAATAGTTGAAACTAAATTTAATTAAAAACTGTTGTATGCTAATAATAATTGAAACTAAATTTAATTAAAAACTGGTGTATGTTAATAATAATTGAAACTAAATTTAATTAAGAACTGGTGTATGCTAATAATAATTGAAACTAAATTTAATTAAAAACTGGTGTATGTTAATAATAATTGAAACTAAATTTAATTAAAAACTGGTGTATGCTAATAATAATTGAAACTAAATTTAATTAAAAACTGGTGTATGCTAATAATAATTGAAACTAAATTTAATTAAAAACTGGTGTATGCTAATAATAATTGAAACTAAATTTAATTAAAAACTGGTGTATGCTAATAATAATTGAAACTAAATTTAATTAAAAACTGGTGTATGCTAATAATAATTGAAACTAAATTTAATTAAAAACTGGTGTATGTTAATAATAATTGAAACTAAATTTAATTAAAAACTGGTGTATGCTAATAATAATTGAAACTAAATTTAATTAAAAATAAATTACCTTTGAATAATATTTTCATACATATATCAATGAAGACAATTTTATTACAACAAACAGTTAATAAAATTGAGCTAATTATTAAATTAATTTTTTTTGTTATATGCAAACGATGTTATTCCTTGAATGTAGATTTCCTTTTAATGCATAGTATATATTATATATATATATATATAGAAATCATGCTGGATGTCCGTTTTCAGTATGAAAATTAATTTCTTTAGCTGTGTACCTTTTGTATATATCAATCAGATTGTGAACAAACAGACAGAAATACAACTTTATTATAATAGATATACTAGTGTACATCCACTGTCAAAAATGACATGCCTTGCTATTTACTTTCTTGCTTCCCTCAGCATTCGCGATGGTTTCGTACAGGGGGGGGGGAGTATGTTTTGTACTCACTAACTTCTGTGTGACAGAAAGGATTTAAACGCACATTGGTCTTTATTATAATGAGCTATATAAGGGCATGCGCTATCTGTGATTTTTAGAACAATAGGTGTTTGTAAACTCCTGATTTTCCTTATAATAAAGCTGGATTTCTTTTTCCGTAAAAAGGCTAATTATATACATATATATATATATATATCTGTGTGCATTTCCCTACACAATAACTGTCAATTTTCAGTCTACAGACTCGAAATTTGATATACAGGGTAGTGAGATTTGGGAAAATCTTTGTAATCAGTTTTTGGCCAGAAATTTCGCTGTTAAGGTGTCAAAGTTCAACGATTTGACATTTCAGAACTGTACCAAAGTCCTCCGCCAATTTTGAGTATAAACACTTGAAATTTTAGATATAGGTTCCTTGGACAGGGTCTAACTTAATAACTTGAGTTGAGCTCAAAACAGTAAATGTTAAGAGTCATAATAGAGGTCAAAGTTTAAAAGTGCGGTCTCTACCAAATTACTCAGACAATTTCTGGTCTAAACATTTGAAATTTTACATGAAGGGTATTCAGAGATAGGGTAAGTTTTTTAATCGGTTTAGGTCGAAAATTTGAGCTACAAATTTATAAATTCATGTATGTTTGCATGTCTGCCTAACTTTCGACAGAGGCGACGGATTTTCACAAGATAACTATCCTTTTGAAGCTCGACCCTTCAAACAACAAATAACGAAAAATTGGTTAAAAACATTAATTTCTTCACCCTCAACTGGGCACTTTTCTACAGGGAGGGGTCGCTTTTTTCGCCAATATTTTCGAAAGTCATCCCCTCTTTTCAATTGTCTAGCCTTGATTTAAACCTACGTCACTTCTGGTTTGGCGGTAGTCGTAGCAAAGACGTCACGTTTTGTTCACATTATTTTCCTCCTTCGCGGTACGGGTTCGAGCCTGCCTTCCTACTACCACTTTTTTTTTTTTTTGCTCAACACACACCTCCAAACACCCGGGCACCTATGCTATATATATATATATATATATTAGTTTAAAAAAACAACTTTTTAAAAAAATATCATAGATAAATAATACATATTAAGAAGGCTGGAGACTATATTTGTAAAAACATAAAAATCAACATCGAAGAAAATCGTAAAAAATAAAAATGATAATTACTCACCCCAAAATTTTCACAAGAATTAGGAAACCTATATATTTTACTTTTTAATTTAAATTTCAAACATATTCATACAATATTCAAATTTCTGTTAATTTTCATTTGTGAGACTAAAATAAGAAAAACAAGTTAAAAAAAATAAAAATGAACAATACGCATTACTGAGCATGTATAAACATATGTTTGTTAATAGATACTTGAAGATAGATGCCTTAAAGTGACAAAAAGAAGAAACATTGCAATATAATCTCTATTACATGGAATTCCATAAACAATTATAGTGTGTGCTGAAGTAACATGAGTAACGTGTCTGTTGAAATAACACGGAGTAACGTATATATTCAAGTAACATGGAAGAAAGTGTGTGTTTAAGTAACATGCTTTTAAATGATCACAATTCACATGGATCTGTCAAAGAAATGATGCAGGTATCGATGACACGTTAAATTGGTAGAAATAAATCTGATTAAGAAATATATATATATATATATATAAAGATTTCAGAAACTAAACCTACCTCTGAATTAGATTTCTTTTCTAACAGATACTTATTTTTTCCCAAAAAATAAAAAAAATAAAATAAAAATAAAAACCTAATCAAGTTATAGCTAGAACTATTGCAAATCGTTTCAAGGAGAAAAAAACTAAATTCAGAATTAATAGTAAAACATTGGATTTACGAAGACATTTTTGGGGTCTATCTGATGAATTTTATCTGTATATTTTTTTGCATATTTAAGAGCATGTGTGTATATATATTAATAATTTCATTAAGATGTCGGTAACGGTGATTTTTGGAACAATAGGTGTTTGTAAACTCCTCCTTTATCTGTGGAAAATATTAACAGAAGACAGTTTATAAGCACTCACTGCTCTAGAAATCGCCGATATGGATGGCTAATCAACGCAATTGTACAATATAATTAACAAATATTTTTTGCTCTTATTAATGTACTTGAATACTCTAGCTATTTATTGACGCACATAAATGTACATACAATCTTTTTTATTATTAAAAGTTGAAATACGCTGAAAGGAGCATAATAGGTAAATAGACAAGATGAATGGGACGAGAGAGAGACGAAGAAAAATATATGAAATTTGTTAATTGGTCACCTTTTGTACTGTAAGTCCACTCACTTGCATCCGCTCTGCTAGCCCTTTTCAAACATTGCTGGTATTTTACCATTGGTAGTGACAGCGCCACCATTATCTGCCGAGCTCTCTAACATGTGCTGAACAACCGGAGACTGTATCCATAAAGTGTGTTAGCATCCTCCTTTTGGTCTGTTACGGAGTATTAATTACCTACTTTAATAGTAGTAAGAGACAGATAAATCGACCCAAAATAACTTTATATCACAAGATAGATTGATTGAGGGATCATTGGAGATTTCTTATCAGGGTTGGTTCATCATTTTAAAATGATGTCGGCTCTAGATTGCCGGGAGAGAGATAGATATAGAGAGAACTAAAAATAATACTGTAGATAAAGGAAGATAAAAGATGAGAATGAATACTAATGCTACGGTAGTTGCTGATGGTGTTGTTGCTGCTGCTGATGATGATGTGGGTATAGTAGTAAGTTTGTTATGGTAAGCAACAAGATCTTTGATGTTTCGTATTTGTTCTGTGTGTTAAGCTCCATCACAGCAACATGTGGTTTGAGAGAAAGACACACAGAATGGGGGGGGGGGGGGTAATTTTTGTCACTTCCTGCCAAATCTTACCGAGTCGTTCCCCCCTTGTGTAAGCACAGCTGATCACTTCTGGATGAAGATGGGGAAAGATTGAATGCGCTCCTCTGCTGCAGCATCACACACTTTTAATGACTCATCTCTGATATTGATACAGGAATGATTTTTACTTATCCTTTTCTGCCTTACTTTCTAAAGCTGCTGCTAGAGGTTTGCAAGAATGGCATCTACTTAAACAACAAAAACACAAGAAAAAAAAAAAACAGAGCAAAAGAAGGAGAAATAAAGGTTGCCAACTAAGAAAGAAACGTATCAAGATCGTACACACAATATATATGTGTATATATGAGAGAAAGAGAGAGGAAAGTGTGAGAGAGAGGGAGGAAAGTGTGAGAGAGAAAAGAGAGGGAGAGAGAAAGAAGCTGCTGTAATAATGGGTGAGTGGGTGTGGGTCAGTTGGTGGATGCTCTTTTCTCTATCAATCTTCATCTGGCTCCTTTCCTTTTTATTTCTGACAAACTATATTTTTTTTAAACATTTCTTTAAACACTGCAAATAATTTTCTGTATATCAATTTTATGTAGATACATGTAAATATATTAAATGAGGAGAGGTTCTCTTTATTCAATCAGAAAAAAATCTGAGCGATAAAGTATATATCAGTTTCATCTAAATTACCAGGAGGACATGCTGCGTTTCCTCAGAGTAATTATTTTCTATTTCGTGCATGCATGCGTACACAAATCTGCACTTGTCTGCAAAGTCAGCACTACCTACCACTAAAACCTCTACCATGGTGGGGAGGGGAAAACTAATGATTTCAGTAGAGTTCTACAGATCTCTTTAGTTTTGTCTTCTTTACTTAAAAAGTTGGTATAAAAAGTTATAGGGCCGTGTTTTGCAAAGGTTTTACTGCATAAATACATGAGGCTGATTTAATATCCTTTTAGAAATTGCTAGGTATTTTGAAACTATATATATATATATATATATATATATATATATATATATATATATATATATATATATATATATATATATATACATACAAGGTGACCCCCCAAAAAAAGGGCCCCAACTCTAATTAGGCCCCGTTTATTAGTGTTTTGTCCGAATGAAATGAAACTTTGGTCATAACTAGTTTATTATATTCAAAACATTACATCAAAACACTGGGGTCTTTTGCCTTTTTTTCTCCGTTGACTGTAAAATGCTCAGAAGAACAATTGAATGTCCTCTGTTTTTTTTTTTTTTTTTTTTTGGGGGGGGTCACCCTGTGTGTGTGTGTATATATATATATATATATATATATATATATATATATATACATACATATATACTAGCAGGCTGCTCGGCATTGCCTGGTCGTTAAATATGCGTAAATATGATATTTTGGTTAATGCAGATCTTTTATTTATTATTATTATATTGGATCCAATATATAGTAATGATTTAAAAAGCCAAAAAAAGACTCATGCCCCACCACCGAGAATCAAAACCAAAACGTTTAGCTTATGATTTACTTTTTATTTTGGTATTAATGACTGAACTATGAAAACATGTTTGTAGCAAAGCTAAAAATTAAAACATGAACCAATAGTTATTACGTTACACATGCATATTCGTCATTTGATTTCACCTGGCAAATTTTATTTTTATTTTTTAATTTTCACACTTTTGCACTGATTTTTCCGGGCTAAAAACCTAAATACAAAGTTTTACATGGGTTCGAATATTCTATATATTAAGTTTCATACCAAAAACTGACAGAGGAGTTTGGGAGGCAAATTTCTTTTAAACAAATATATTTACACATAAATATATGTAGAAAGAGGTTTGTGTTTACTATAATCTTTTTATACAAATATTATGCAAGTCATGTAGAATATCTGCATGAATATAATTACACGTAATAGTTAACTAAAGATAATCATCCCATTAGAAAACTGAAAAAAAAATTAATACGGAATTAATTAAAATGAATGTTTAAAAGAATAGGCAAATTAGCTAGATATTTTGCAGATGAATACAATTCCACGACCCATATATAACAAAGTTGTATTTTCTTTTTAAATAAATAGAAATAGTGGGTTTAATATGAATATCAATACAAAAAAAAAAATTATAGGAGTATAGATACATACACACACACACACACACACACACGTGTCTGTGTGTGTGTGGAGGGGGGGGTTGAACCCCATCCTAGGATTCTATTTCCAATTACATTGCTGAACTGACAGACAGACACCACATTGGTCAATTAATAAAAGAAATCTATAAAAATTGGATAATTCTGATATTTGGTAATAAAAAGAAATATTAGGACGTTGATTTATCATAGTTTAGGAATGAGGACCATTGGGGTCGGGGGTTTGGGAGCTAATACTGTTTGCTTTGTTGCTATGCATATCAAAATGTATATTTGTCACTTTATTGATTGAGGAAGAGTTTACACATATATGTAACTAGTTTAGGTTTGTTTATTCCGTTTTGGTGTTATTTAATTACGAACGATACGAAGACAGTAGTGATTTTACCAATACATGATGAGAGGGAGTTCAGAGGCTGGTAACGCAGATTCCACACAAAGTCTTACAAACAATGACTAGAAGCCATCAACCTGTACTCACTGAGCAGAGGTAACCGCACAGCAATCACTTCTTCATCGTTAATATGCGCAACATTGATTCCACAAAAAGGATTTTGTAGAAACTCAGACACTATACCCGACCTGAAACGATTTCAGCTGAATCGTTGGAAGGCTTCTTGTTTTTTGGGGATTTTTTTGGGGTTCAGGTCACTGGACCATGAAACAAACTATTGGAAGCCGCCGTCAGCCTGCAGACATTCAAATACTTAAAAGCAACGCTGAATGCATTGTGGCCGTTGATTTTTGGATCATTACCCTTATGCATGACCACTGCCAGTCTCCTATGCTTTAATAAATCAATTACATGGCTATACTTCTGTGCTAATCTTTTATCAATATATTGAATTGAAGTGATTGCAGATTCATAGCTTTCCAAAGAGTATTAGTGCATAAATGACCATAATACATTTGATTGGATTTGAGTATGTTATAGTTAATTTCATAGTCATCAACAGTATCCATCAGGCCATTACCACAACCCATAAATAATTTTCTTCCTTTGAATAAAGCAATAAGTTAACAAGGCTGCCAATACTTTGGAGAAAGCACCTGAATTTAGTTGATCTGAACTACTATTTGTGGTATGACTAGTAGTACTACAACATATACTGCTTTGTTAGTCATCATTTTTACTCTTATCCAATGATAAGGAAAAACTTTTCTCACACTCCTTGATGAAAAATAGAATTCATTTACACTTTAGATGCACTTCTAATAAACAATAAACGAAATTCATTTAGTGCTACAAAATTTTTAAAACTTGAAATTTATATCAAGAAAAAGAAGAAAAAAAAATTCAATACTTCAAATAATTGATATAGTCTAGCTGATTCAAAGAATATGGCATCAATGTTACTTTTGACATTTTTGATTAATGCCTCTTTATTATTTCACTTTTAGCAATGACAGAAATAATAACACTAACTCCCCTAGATCCCCCATCCCACCAATAATTCGAAGGAAAGGCGAATTCCTATCACCTTACAACTGAAAAAAGAAGTTTTATATCATTGACCTAGTAATGCTTAGTGCTATAAATTACCCAACTTTCTACATGTTATACAACCATTACCTAGAAAACAACCAATTATCTGAGACAGCAAGACACCTTTTACCTTATTAGGAATCCCAAAGAATTGTTGATGGGGCTGCTAACTCAATCAACAATTGTTTCAGCAGGAAACACATAGTGGCAGTGTAAACATAAAAAAAACTATTTGAGAGAGAGAGAGAGAGAGAGAGAGAGAGAGAGAGAGAGAGAGAGAGAGAGAGAGAATCGAATTGAGGGAATTTAAAAAAGATGAAAAGAAAGGAATCCTTTTTGCCAACAGAAATTAAATAAAATTTTGCTTTTATTGTTGTTTTTAATTTAATTTTCTGTTAAAAAAGAAACTTCCTGATTATTATATTTTGCATTTTTTTTATTTCCCCATCTCAAAACTATGCTGTTTAAGGTGCAAACCCAGCTCTTCAAAAGAAGACACTCCGGACTGGATACAAAAATAACTTGTATAATCTAGTCGGCATTCAAATGAGAATGCTAACCCATTTTTTTGACACTGTAGCAAGTAAATTATTATATTTTTTTAAAACTTTTTTTAGATTAAGCAAGTCATATTGTAACTCACACATTAAGGGTGGTGCTACTGTGATAGGGATCAAAATTACAAGAAAACAACCTGGATAAGAAATTGACGTTTGCACAGAAATTTCTACATGTTCAGGAGAAAGGGAATTCCGAAGACAAACAGTTAAAAAACAAAATATAGTAGAAAATCCAACATGCTTCCCTGAATCAAATGGCTATTGAATGGAGAAAGTACATACTAAAAAAAATGGCTATTGAATGGAGAAAGTACATACTAAAAAAAATGGCTATTGAATGGAGAAAGTACTAAAAAAAAATAAATTAAAGGAAAAGTAAACAACTATATTATAAAACAATTGTGCTGTTTTTTTTTTTCAGCATTATATGATCCAAGATAAACCAATGATATTGTTAGCTAAACAATTTAATCACTTTTTGGGAAAAGTATATCGTGAGTAAATTTTTCTAGACAAAAAGAAGGAATTAAAACAAATAATTAAGTTTAATTTAACTTATTATATGGAGAAAATTCAATTTCGGGAAAGCATGGATAAATATTGAAAATAAATAAACAGGAATAGTAATACAGTATTTATAAAATATCATATAAAATATAAATAAAATTTAATAGCTCTTTTCTTTATTTTTTTTTTAATTTATACTTTTCAATAATAAAATTTATGTGGCCTGTGAGTGCAAATATTTAATAATTTATAATAAAAGCTACATTTGAGATATTAGAAATTCAATCAAGTCAAAAACGATATTAGTATTTTTTTTTTCTTTAAAATAAATTAATTATTCACCATAAAAAAATAAATGAGCAAACTTTCAACCCAGTTAAGGTCTTTTTCAAGCATTTTTTCTTAATTTTTTACATACTCGGGAACTCTACATCACCCATCATATTCTCTGAATTTTGCACCAACTCCTAAAATTAAATTACTAATTTTACTAAATTATTACCAATAACACTTTGCAATATTAACAAATGAAAATTGCTTTGTATTAGGTTGATGCAAAAATAACGTCGTTTTTTGATGTTAAACTTCACACCAAAAAAATGACATTATTTTTGCACTAACCCTAATAAGTTAAAATGCTATTTGAATGTGACTTTGAAAAGCAAAAAAAAAAACTTTATATGTTACATTAATTGATAAACATCACCCAAACTCTTGGCACTGCTCAAAATGAAAAGGCATTACAATAAGGCTAACTTGGGTGCATCAGGGATCACATCAATGATGCTCCATCAGGAAATATATTTTCTCTTCCTTCGGAACAATGCGCAAATAAAACCACTGAATGGATCAAAGTGGCAATTAAAGGACATGATCCCACACATAAGTTCTATAGCGAACCCCACTCTCTCCAATGGCTTACTTTCACTTGTGCAACTGCCATTGCTCAAAGGCAGCATGCATACCACAGATTTATCAGACATAAATCCAGTAAAAATAGATAAGTACATAAAAGCTAGAAGTAATTGTGAGAGAGAAATAGCTACAGCTAAGAGAGAATATACCAAAACCACCAAAAAATGCACCGAAGCACAGAAATTAGGAACTCGTGACTTCTAGAAACTCTATAACAGTGTGGTAAATGATGGGCAGTCAACAATTTCCCCACTATCCAACAATCTTGAAGTTGTTTGCACGGCAACCAAGAAGGCTAATCTGCTTGCCCATTGGTTTGCCTCCAGCTCTACTTTGGACCCAGAAAGCCGCTCCCTCCCAGACAGAAACCACACTAGATGATTTGAAAATCACTCCTTCACAAGTACATGATATCATAAAAAACATAGACACCTCAAAAGCATGTGGACTTGATCTCATCCCGGCTATACTATTAAAAAAACACTCCACTGAAGTTGCTCCAGTTCTCTCCAAACTTTTCAACAAATGCCTTAATGAATCTTGCTTTCCTGGAAAACTCCTTCTGTGGTACCAATTTACAAGAATTCTAACAAAAGAACTGGCCCATTATATAATAATATAATGGGTCAATTCTTTTGTTAGAATCTCCTTCAATTAGCCTCCTCCTCCTTTTCACGAAAATATTTAAGTCCATAATTAATCAAGCTCTAGTCCACCACCTTACAGCTGCTAAGCTTCTGTCTGACCAACAATATGGGTGTAGGCAAGACCATTGCAGATAGCCTAACTGTAATCTCTGAACATATATACAATGCACTGGATAAAGCAAGGAAAGCTAGGGCAGTAGCCCTAGATATATCTAAGGATTTTAACAGGGTATGGCAAAATAGCCTTCTCATGCAGATCAAATCCAATGGTATTACTGGACGAATATTTAACATAATTAAATCCTTCTTAAATAAGAGAAGAATCCAGGTTGTTGTCGATGGTCGTATGTCCAAAGAATGATATAAATGCAGGTCTACCTTAGAATTTTAGAATTCCTGATATTCATAAATGATTTCCCTGATAAAATTGTCTCTGAAATGTGTTTACTTGCTGACGACACCACACTTTATAACAGATACGAGGGAAAAAAAACAAAAAACGAGCACGTATCCAAGGCAATGACAGGAACTCTAGAGGAAGATCTCCAGTCTCTAGTGGGAAGAGATCAAAAATGGATGGTAGCATTCAATGCTGCCAAGACTAAGCTTGTTTCCTTTAATAACTACAAGAAACCTTCTCAACCACCAATAACTATGGCTAATGATACAATATCTGAAAGTACTTCATTCAAACTTCTTGGCTTAACGTTCACAGGAAACATGAGTTGGAACAGATACATTGAGAGCATTGCCAAGACTGCTGCAAAAATGGTGGGCTCTCTCTACCATGCTAGAAAGTTACTTACACCTGAATGTATCCTGTACCTCTACAAGGCCAAGTATTGTTGCCACATTTGGGCTAGTGCATCTGCTACTAGTCTCTCCCTCTTAGATAGGGTTCAAAAGATATTTGCCAAAATAATAAGTCCCACACTGTCAGCTAGGCTTCAAGCGCTGTCCCATCAACGAAATGCTGCATCTCTCTGCCTGTTTTACAAGTATTTTAATGGTAGGTGCTTCAACAAACAAGCCCTAGTACCCCCTCAACGTAAATACTCTCCACGAATCCAACAAGCATCAAAATCCCCAGATGTAAGAAAACCTTCCACTCTAATAGTTCCTTCCCTAAAACCGCTAGACTTTGGAATTCCCTTCCGGGTTTCTGCTTCCCTGACTATACTGAAATGCAATAAAAAATAATAAAAGACAACAGCGTTATTTTATTATTTTTTGTTTAAATCTGACATGCAGTAATTTATTATTTCGAGAGAGATATAGCAAATGTTTGCTACAGTTGCTGAATTTTTTTTTTTTTTTTTCTGAGATTTAATTTCTTAGTGTATCATTTCAAAACTTTATTTCTAAACGAGTTTTCTTTTTCCCCAAAACTTTAAAAGTTGGACTTAAATGGCATTTAAACTGAACATATCAAACTTTGATTCTGGTGAACCAATTTCTAATTGTTATTGCTTTATAACAGCATAATAATACACTTTGCAGAAGTTTATTAAAATAAATGGTGTATTCCCATCCGAGCAACTGGTAATATGGAAACTTTTTCCAATTATGACCGAAATTATTTTATTTAGCAAGGAAAATAACATTGACTACAGAAAATGCTTTATAAACTTTTTTTAATGAAAAATTTAATATATATTTTTCTAATTTAAAAAAATAGTAAAATATATATAATTTTAAAATAATGTATGAAGTAATTTATTGTTTTTAAAACGTTTCAAGATATATAGAAATATTATTTAAAAATAGAGTTTATCAAAGAAAAAATGCCAATAGTAGCACGATTGTGTAATTGGTGGTTTGAACGTTCGAATCTGGAAATTTTAAACGACCAAACTGACCTAAGTTCGATTCTGTTGGTAATAAATATGTACATTATATATATATATATATATATATATATATATATATATATTTTACAAGGTGGTCACCCCTTATCAAGGCCCGGAAGCCACTCAGGGATAAGGGTTATTATAAGTACAGTACGTTAGTGTGGATATTTAAAGTGTCTACTTAGGGGGGCGGTTCATCATATGCAGGCCGCCCGGTGTTGCCTAGTTATAAAATATGCTTAAATATATTTTCATTTATGCAGATTTCACATTATAAAGCCACTTCTTTATTATCAAATTAGATTATTAAATTATACCCAATATATAACAGTAATTTCAAAAGTTTACAAAAAATATACGACTTGAGTGCTATCAGCTAGAATCAAAATCTAAACATAGTGCTCCAGCCTTAGTTATTACTAGTTGCGCTGTAATTAGATGGATAAGAAATACTTTAACATAAAATGTATACTTATGCATGTGCAGAACAGCAATTGAAGTCAAATTACGCTTGCCAAGTTCCATTTTTATCAATTATTACTCCTTTGCAGCTATTGTTTTCCTTTTTCGGCTGAAAACAAAATCAAATTTGTTTAACAGGTCCAAATCCCCTATATATCAAGTTTCAAGTTTGTAGACTAACAATTGACAGGACATTGGTAAAGACAACAACAGACAATGTTACTATATATATATATATATATATATATATATATATATATATATATATATATATATATATATTAGTGTTCGGACAATTATCAGATTTAAGGAAGGGAAAAAAAAAATCAGAATTTTGGGGGTATTGGAATCGTTCTCAGAAAATAAATTGTACTTATTTTCCGACGCCCAAAATTATGCTTTTTATGGGTTTCATTTCTTTCTTTTTGTTTACAATTTAATTTTGCACGGTTTGTGTTCATGATGAAATAATATTTCTTGATTTCTATCAGTAAAATAAATCTATAGGTTTATTGCAAAAATATATGCACATTTTACATGTTTTTTTTTTTTGCGGTTATTCAACACACACAAAAACAACTCTATGGTTATAAACTGAACAAGCCGCGAGTGCGTGGTTCCCCTCTTGTGTTGCATGTGAGATGACGCCACAAAAAAAATAGTCAAGAAATGATGAATGTGAGAAGTGTGAAGGGCCAACTTTGCCTTCACATTTTCGCAAAGTTTCAGAAAAATCTAATGGATGGGGCAAAAGTTATGAGGTAATAAGTGTCATTTTTTGCAATTTTTGGGCATTTGTGACCCATTTTAAGCTCTTGGGAATGCCGAATCCCAGTGAAAATGGACAAACGATGCAGTTTCACACCTTCAGACATGTATACTTGAATTCAGCACCATGGAAAACCACTATATAGACATACATATCAAGTTTTTGAGTAATATGAAAAAAGAGCTCCAAAAAGGCATGTTTTTTTAGCTCTAAAAGTCCCAGAGGGATGCGAACCAGAATTTTGTCAGGGTCACCCATACTGAATTTATATTAAGAACAATGGCCTCCACATTTTGGCCAAGTTTCAGGAAAATCTAATTGATGGATCAAATGCTATAGAGCAAAAAGTGTCATTTTGGGGGTATTTTTTACCCCCTTTTGGGCTCCTGGAGACGCTGAATCCCAGTGTAAATGAATAATTGTGCAGTTTCAAGCCTTAACACATGTATATTTGAGTTGATCACCGTGAAAAAATCCTATATAGTCAGACATATTAAGTTTTTGTTGAGAAATATGAAAAAAAGAGCCACAAAAAGGTGTTTTTAGCACTGAAAGTCCCCAGGGACACGAACCAGAATTTTGCCTTCACCCATACTGGATTTATATTCAGAACAATGGGCTCCACATTTTGGCCAAGTTTCAAAGAAATCTAATGGATGGATCAAAAGTTATGGGGCAAAATGTGTCAGTTTTGGCCATTTTGGGGGCGCAGCGAGAATTTTTGTAAAAAAAAATTTTTTTTTACTGTGCACATCTATTTAATGAAATACAATTTGTAGCAAAACTTCAGGAAAAACTAATGGACGGTTATCTGACACTCGTCCGGAATAACTGACAAACGGATGGACGGACGCATGGACGCCACTGAAAACATAGGTCCCTCTACCATAAATCGGGGGACCAAAAAGAATCAGAATGGTAATTGTGTGAGAATCGGGAATCAAGAACAGAATCTGCAATTGTAATGGAATTAGGAAAAATATTGGAATCATTTCATCACTAATATATATTATTAGATGTAATTATTCAGCGTTGCAGTTATTTTAGTTTTTAATTTTTATTTGTTTGCACACTAAAACAGAAGATAGCCTTACAGACAAGAGGAAACCCATGTTGCATTACACAATAAACTATCCTTTTCTTTTTAAATCTAAAACGTGAAATGAAATACAATTTTTCTCTTGTCTGGATGGCTAGTTTCTTGTTTTGGAGCACTGAGGAGGACTCATCAAGAAATAAAAATGGCTAATACATTTGGAACATTTTAGATGTCTTGATGATAAGATGTAACAACGAGTGTATGCTCTTAAAATTTAAAAACAGAAAACAAAAACTGACTCATTGGTTGGTTGGTGAATTAACAAGAATTTACATTTGATGATGATATACTAAATATGATAGCTCTAGTATTACATTATCGAGCTATTGGATAAACTTTGGGTAATTAAATTTCAAAATTTATGTTCAATTATATATATATATATATATATATATATATATATATACTTAATAAAGAAAGAAAATCTCATTTCATAAATGCATTACACATTTCGAATTTTAATGTCATCAAAAATTAAATAAAAACATTATTTCCACGTCACATACACACCACGTATTTCATATCTTCAACTTGTATATTCATCATGATAAAGTCTTTGAAAAATAAAGACCAACTGTGATTAAGGTTTATAAACAATTTTCGAATTTCTTTTTCCTTTTTAAATACATATTAGTTTAATATATCTATTAAAATGTTGCTGATAAAAACCATTCCAGAATTCTAAAAAATAAAACAGAAAAAATAAGATCATCAGCAGATAAAAATTGATGTGAACTATCTTGAGTTCATAAGAGTAAAATGTTAAAAAAAAGAATGGAAGATAAGATTTACTCAGGTCATTAGTGACTGATATAAAGTATCAATTTAATAATCATATGAATAAGTGTAGACACAATCACCAGAAAAGTAAAAGTTGTAAAAAAAAAATCGTGAAAATAAATACTCACTCATGATTTTTTAAAATGTTTCTAATTGTTACTTATTGTCAGTTTCTGTACTTAGTATTAAAAGCGAGGTAGTTTATCTCGAGTGTATGGGATAGATAGTACACAGAAACATGATCTAAGGAAAAGCTCCAAACCCATCCACTTCTACTACAAACACTGGGGGATCATTAGTTTGATCCTACTTGAGAATCCTCAAATTTATTTTTATTGTTTGGTAGTTGTTTTTATTTCTTTTATATATATATATATATATATATATATATATATATATATATATATATATATATTTCAACATCTTCAACTATCTATTGATGTTGTAAACGTGTGTTGTTTATGAATGTATTCAATATAAATGTTGAACAAGTTGTTTTGTAGACATATCTTTTCTTTTTTTTTTTAATAACTTTCTATTTAAACCAGAGATAATGATCACCGTTAAACTTATATACAATACACTAGATAAAACAGATCAAGAAGCTAAATCAGCAGCCATTGATATATTCAAAGCCTCTGACAAAATCTGGCATGAAGGTCTTCTCTTGAAAATTAATTTGTACAGTATTAAATGGACAAATATTTATAGTGACCACCAATCGATCGAAAACTGCTTTTTCTGAAGCTTATTAAAATCTATTAAAAGCTGTTATTTCTGAACAACGTTTAGTTTTACCAGCAAATTTATGTTAAAAGCAAAATAATATAATACTTTCCTACGATTTTTAATAGAATTTTAAGTTTTACATTTTTCAAAAAAAAAAAAAAACGCGTTTGACCGAGTTTTCACTGAATGTCAACAAAACATGTACATTTTTTTTAAAAAAGGGTTTTGAATCAATTAAACTAACTTTTTTATGTATAAATAAAATTTACTATGATTGGCTATAAGAATATGCACATAGATTTGAATATAATTACCTTATATTTAAATAAATTCAAATGATTCAATTATTTAGCATGATCTTGTACATTTTAGGATCCATGTGCTTACTGCCGCCATCTTTGATTTTAGGTATGGAAACCCAGTTGCATCTAAATATTTATTTAAGCATTTTCATAAATTTTAATGTAATCAGACAGCCAAATACATTTTTTTTAATAATTAGATTGAATTATAATGACAAACGCCATGTATGGTGCAATATATTATTTTTAGCTTTATAATTTTTTCCTTCCTAATTTTTCCTATAATACTTGTTAAAAGTAAAGAAAAATTGCTTTTTTTTCTATTTTTACATCGAACAAATTTTTAGCATTATAGTTCTCAGTTTTATTATCACTTTTAGTCAGTTTTTAATTTCATGATTAAACTCATTTTTCCTTTCTTATTTTCTAATTAATAATAACCAATGAACCACACTCTTTTTTCATGAACTAGGTCGTACTGTATTTTCTCCAATTCTTTATTGCATAAATCAAGTTGACAAAGACTTCATTGGAATTTAGTGGCCCTTAAAAGGGCCGTTTTTGGTAATGATCCGGGGGATGCAACTTGTTGGGATGTCACAACCATTATCTGCGGATATTCATGCCTTCATAGTTATAGTTAAGTTTCAAAAAGGGAGATAACCTTTTCTAAACCGTAACTACTGTAGCTTGAAAAAAATCGTGATATGCAGATACAATTATTACTTATAAATTTCACACCTTGTTTTTTTTTTTTTAGTTTTTATTGTATCGATTCTTTAAAGCATTCTTTATGTACTAGTACATGGAAAGTTTACACATTCTAAAATAAAATTTATAATTTATTTTTATTAAACATTTAAAAGTATGCCTTTTTAAGCGTTTTCATAAAAAACAATATTTTAAAATTTTTTTATTTATTACGGACTATTATCCTCGTTGTTTCTCAGTTATTTTGTTTATCCTCATCTGAAAGATAATAATTATTGATAACATATTCAATTTCACACTTCAAAACGCAAAAGATAAAAAAAATTAAACACAATCAAATTTCGGATTTCAATCCTTGATATCGAAGGCACCCTGTGAGATTTTTTTTTTTTCTACATTCACTCACCGTCCTTCAAAATGAGTGTGGGCTTAGTGGATCGCTTGGACTTTAAGGAGTCGAACAAGGGATAAATGAGGAAGGAGAGCAGCATGAAGTCCCCAAAAAGATATATATATACAACGAATATGAAACAAAAGTTACACGCATATAAAGTGCATTCTTTACTAATTAATCAGTGAAAATTTTACATTGATTGGATAATTACCTGATTTTTGGTAGATTTTTAAAGACAAACTCGGTTACGAAAATCAGAAACACTCCATAAATTTGGTGGTCACTAAATATTTAACATAATCAGATTTTTCTTATTCAAAAGAAATATCCAGGTTGTTCTGGATTGCTGTAGATTTAAACACCATGACATTAATATGGGGCGTGCCACAGGGATCGATTCTTAGATTTTTATTATGCCTGATTTTCAGGAACAACCTTGCTGATGAAATATGTCCAAGATGAGTACATTTACTGATGACACTATGCTCTATTCTAGACTTGGGGGTTAAAGAAATGCACAAATATTGAAGGTGATGTATGGAAGCTTAGAAAATCTATAGTGGAATGGAGATTAAATGGATGGTACCATTAATCCTAATAACACAAAGCTCCTTTCCTTTAACAATTATAAGAAAATTTTTCAACCAACAATTGCCGTAGCTAAAAATCCATAATTTTAAACTCCTCTGTCTCCCATTCACATAAAACATGAATGGGAACACACACATAGAAGATACTGTCAAGACTGCTCTAAAGCACGGAATCAAATTTAAGAATATAAAAAAAAAGTGTTTTTATTGAGAAAATCTGCAATTGAATGTAAAAAAAGAGTTTTGGAAATTCCGTCTATAATATAAATCTCACCTGTATGTATGAATGTATGTATGTTTGTATGTCTCGCAAAAACTTTTGACAGATGTGATGGATTTTCACAAGATCGGTATCATTTTGACGACAAATATTGGAAAATTGGCCAAAAACATTAATTCCTTAACCTGGGCAGTTTTCTACAGGGAGGGTCGGTTTTTTTGTTGACATTTTTGCCAAGTCATTCCACCATCGCGTCCACAACGTCAGATAAAAAGCGTTATTTCAAATGCCTGTGATGTCACAACCACGGTAGGCACATCAGTAAGACCGTTTGTTTTTGTTTTTTTTCACATCTTTTTCCTTGGGTGGGTTACGGGTTCAAGCCTGCTTACTCCTATTTTTTTTTTTTTTTTTTTTGCGCTTGCAAGTTTCCTTTTTCTTTTTTTTTTTATTTTGCTCAACAAACACCCTTATTACACACACCTCAACTTTCTTTTCTACCTTCAAGTCATGGGTTCGAGCCCGCCTGACTACTACAACTTTTTTTTTCAACACACACCACCAAACACCTGGGCAAGCCTGGGTACCCATGCTAGTATCTAATAACAAATAGAGTATGTGTGTGTGTGTATATATATATATATATATATATATCCACCCACACAAATATTTATTTGAAAACTATACATACATATTTCAAAGACGAACCAGTGGTTTCATTGGATAGGAACAACCTTCTGTGGTTGACTAAAAACCTATACAAATCATCACCATCATGAGGAAAGAGAAAAGACAAACTGAAAAAACAAACAGAAAAAGGAACACTGCTGTTAACTGGCAGTGTCTTTGCACTAATGTCCTCTTTATAAAGTGACACTAAAATATTCTGGACAAGGGAAGTAGGCAGGTAGGGTGTTGGTGGTGGTGGTAAAGTTCTTCAGAGAGCACGTGTGTGAGTACGTATATTCAGTAGCGAATAGTGTGGGTATAAAAACACTCGCTGGAAACACGAAGGCTGCATCAAAATAATAAATAACGGATGCATAAAAATCATACATAATATATAATGATAAGGATAAATGATTAAGGGTAGATATAATAAATAAATAAAAAATTATTAAACGGTAAAAAACATATGCGCACACACACACACACACACACACACACACACACACACACACACACACACACAGGCTCCTTCAGTCTTTGATAGAATATGGATACCAACGAAGGGGTGACTGCACATGAAATTTTTGTGACAGGAGGTGCACAATCTCAAACCACACCTCTCCTTAGTCGACATTGTTGCATACCAGTGGCAAGTGTATGTACAGGACGACTAGAAACAAATGGCGAGATAAGCAGAAAGCACATATTGTGGCTAGAATTCCCAAATGGTCACCTATCCGGTACTAACCAGGCTCAACGTAGCTTAATTTCAGTAATATGATGAGAACCGGTGTGTCAATGTTATTATGCCATATATATATATATATATATATATATATATATATATATATATATATTCTAACGAATGATAAAAAATATTCTTTTGTATAGTTTTAAAGATTAAAAACTTCAAAGACTATATATATATTACACACACAAATATATTATAAATGTTTATTTTTGAAATATTGTTAATTTTATTGTATACCGTTTTCACTTAACATATGATAAAAACTGAATCATTAATTTCAAGTAACACTGAATTTTATATATATAGCATATATAGTACACAATTTTGTTGAAATTCAAAGACATTTTGTCTTTTATATAACTCGTTTTATTTCATCTTCGCTCTCTTCATTACAGCTGTTTCGTTAATGGGATGACGTTTTTATAAAAAAATTTTTTTCTCATCAACTCGTCAGATGTAATTTCCATTCGATCTTACCAACAAAAAGTCAATTTTGTACATGATAAACCTGGTGCGTTCATTTGGGGACAGACATGGTCCCAGTAATCTATGGGTTTTGTTGACATGTCTTCAGCAAACTGTTTGTGGGCTTTCTTGTGTATTGCCTTCAAAAGAGGCTTCCTCCTGGGGTGACAGCCATGCACACCAATTTGGTGTGCATGGCTGTCACCCCAGGAGGAAGCCTCTTCTGAAGGCAATACAAGAGGAGCACAAGACAACCACTGCTTTAATGAAGACTCGAACCCAATAGAACATCTTTGGGGCATCCTCAAGCAGGAGGTGGAGGTGCGCAAAGTCTTAAATATCTGCCAGCTCCACGATGTCAAAATTGAAGAGTGGAACAGCATTCCAGTGGCTACATGTGAAGCTCTGGAAAACTCCATGCACAGGAGAACAAAAAGGCAGTTTTAGATAATGATGGTGGCCACAAAAAATATTTAGAGTTGACATGTATGTTAATATTGACAATTTTTCATAAGGGGTGTACTCACTTTTGTTGCCAGGGATTTAGCTTTCAATGGCTATATTTTTATTTATTTTGAGGGGAAAATAAATTAACTATGTTATATGTACTGTAGACAGAATACTTTTCATTGTGTCAAAAAATCATTTTTTCAGTGTTGTCCTATGAAGACATATAGTTAAATATTTGAAGAAATGTGAGAGGTTTACTCATTTTGTGATACACTGTATACACACACACATCCATGCATACATATACATGTGTACATACACACACACAGAGCAAAAACAAAGTCCGCACTTGGAATTTTTTCCAAAACTGCAAATTTAAGCTAAATTTAATGTAACTGTTTAAACAAACTATACCTCATTGGATTGGTCTTTTATTCTTCTATAATTTTACCTGTTCATATTTGACTTTTAATTGAAATCTTCTAGTGTTCATGTCAATTAAAAAAAATAACTTCAAATTGAGGAAGCAAAAAAAAAGTCCGCACAATGAAAAATTGTTATTTGAATGTAACTTAAAGACATTAATGCAAAATAAATACAACAGGAACACAACTAATTAATATTTAGTAGCATAGCCTTTGTACTATTTGACAGCCTGCTATCTGTTGGGAATTACTTGAATTAGACTGCAGCAATACTCTGGGGAAAAGGCATCCCACTCTTCTTTAATTTTTGTCCAAAGTTCTTCCAAATTTGAAATTTTATCATTGTGTAACTGTTGCTTGATGTAATGCCATACGTTTTCGATAGGTCTGGAGATTGTGCAGGCCAATCCACACACGGAATATAATGCTCTTCCAGGAACCTCTTTACATTGCCACCTGTGTGTATGGAAGCATTATCCTGCATGAACATGGGATTATCATCCAAATTCCACCACAGTAGAGTAGAAAATGCTCAGTCAACATATTAATGTACTTGGTCAAATTAATTCAACCTTGCAAGCGAACTATAGGCTCTGGACCATTGGTACTAATAATGCCCCAAACCAAAACTGAACCTCCACCACCTTGCAGCGTTAAAACTGAGCACCTAGGATTAAATTTTCTGTCTTTCCTCCGACGGACCATCACTGCCTAGCCTATTGACCTTGCTCTCGTCGCTAAAAAATACTTTCTGACCAATATGAAGAGTCATGATCTTCATTGTATCTGACGAAGTCCAGACAGCGCTTTCCGTTCTTTACAGAAATCATTGGCTTGCGTCTTGAAACATATCCTTGCAACTTAAATTCCTTTAATCTGTTCTGGACAGTAGAAAGAAAGCACTTTTTAACAAGATTGCACTGTTGTTGGATTTGGGTGCCGTTTCAAATCTGTCTCTTAGGCTGCTGATCTTGATAGGATTGTCTTCACTGTTAGAACTGTAGTACAATCAGACTTAGGGGCATCACGAATACTGCTGATGTTTTGGCGCTTTTGCACAGTCTTTCATATTGTTTTCTCATCACATTACAATCTGCGGCTGATTTCTTGATTGGATAAAACAGAAAGATGGAGACTAATGAGTACCTGGTGATCACTAAGAGAAAGTCGTGGCATATGAACTAAATGTTACATTGTATAACCTGGAACAACAACAATTATGATTAGAGATGCTTTGTTGCCTGTTGGTGGATATTTTAACCTGATTTAAGGTCGATAATTTAAGCTGGTTTTAAGCCAATTTGTTTCTGTGGACTTTCTTTTAACCTCCTCAATTTGAAGTCATTTTTTTAAATTGACGTTAACACCAGAATATTTCAATTAAAAGTAAAATATGAACAGGTAAAATCATAGAGGAATGTAAGGCGAATAAATGAGGTATAGGTTGTTTAAAAAGTTACATTATATTTAACTTAAATTTGCAGTTTTAGAAAAAAATACAAGTGTGGACTTTCTTTTTTCGGCACTGTATATACGTCGCTTAAGCTACACTGAATATTCTGCGTTTCATCCACTCTGGGATTCTTCAGGCTTATGCACAACTCTAGAATCCTAGAGTGGATGAAACGCGCAATATTCAGTGTAGCTTAATCGTCATATATATTTAATAACTTACTAACTAGCTCTACCTACGTATTAAGCACTGCTGAAATAAATACTTAAAGTTTACGCATACATTTATACTTTCGTATATTAATTTTATGTGAGTAAATGAAGTAGTTATATATATATATATATGAAAGTGAAAGTGTCTGTGTGAGTGTATGTGTGTCTTTGTACATTTCCCTACGCAATAACTCTGTTAATTTTTAGCCTACAAACTCGAAGTTTGATATACAGATTTGGGAAAATCGATGTAATCGGTTTTTGGCCAGAAATTTTGTGATTAGGAGTCAACGTTCAACGATTTGACCTTTGAGAACTCTATCAAACTCCTCCGACAATTTTTAGTCTAAATACTTGAAATTTTAGATATGGATTCCTTGGACATGGATCTAACTTAATGACTTGACTTGAGCCCAAAACAATAAATTTTAATGGGGCATAATAGGCGTCAAAGTAAAAAAAATTGACCGTTTATTATTTTTTTTTTGTTGCCAGCATACACCTCCAAACACCCGGGCAACGCCGGGAAGCCATGCAAGTCTATATATCTATAAAAGTGAAAGCGTCTGTCTGTGTCTGTGTCTGTACATTTCCATACGCAAAAACTCTGTCAATTTTAAGTCTACAGACTCAAAATTTGATATACAGGGTACTGAGATTTGGGAAAATCCACGTGACTGGATTTCGGCCAGAAATTTGGCGATTAAGGGGTCAAAGTTCAACGATTTGACTTTTGAGAACTCTACCAAACTCCTCCGACAATTTTTGGTCTAAACACTTAAAATTTAAGATATAGGTTCCTTGGACATGGATCTAACTTAATAACTTGATTTGAGCCCAAAACAATACATTTTAAGGGGTCAAAATAGGGGTCAAAGTTTTAAAAATTGACCGCTTTTTTTTTTTTTTGCTCAACATACACATCCAAATACCCGGGCAACGCTGGGCTGAAATGCTAGTATATATATATATATATATACATACATACATACACACACACACACACACACACATATATAACTATATATCTGTATATACATACAAAAATGCACACACACACATATACACACACACACAAATATATACAGGGTGTCCACAAAGTCTCGCTACATTATGTAGCCAGACTTTGTGGAAGTCTCGCTACATCATGTAGCCAGACTTTGTGGACACCCTGTATATATACACACATAGAGACACACATACAGGCATGTACAAAAAGGAAATAATAAAAAGAAATCTTTTCTTCTAATATATAAATCTCACCTGTCTGTTTACATGTATGTATGTATGTATGCATGCATGTTTGTATGTCTCACTAAAACTTTTTTCGGTGGAATCGGACTGGGTCGAAACCAGTATCGTCTGCAAGGGCGTTGTCTTGGTCGAATAATATGTCAAAATTAAAAAAGAGTTAATTATTTCCTGTAGAAATTGACGTTCGCAATGAGGGAGGGTAGCAAAAAATCTGATCCTCATGACAATTATACCAAATACGCAAGCGCAAAAAACGTTCTTTCTTGAATTGGTTTAAATAGAATAAAAAATTTAAAAACAAAACGTTACTTTGCTCACACAATCTTACAGAAGTGGTTATAATGACAGCATTAGTGTCTTAAGGTTTCACGTTCGCACTGACATATCGACCATTTGTTTTATCGATTTTTAAAGTTTTAACATTTAAACAGGGTTATTTATGCCATTTTTTTTTTTTTTTTTGTGGGTTGCTTATTCTTTATTTTCTATAATTTTTTTTTTTTTATACATGGAAGTCACCACTTATCAAGGCCCGGAGGCCACTCAGGGATAAGGATTATTGCGTGTACAGTAATCAATGGGATAATATCGTAGTAATCGCTAGTAATGGATATCTGATAAAGTGTCTTACTTAAGGGGGTGGTTCATCAGGAACTTGTTTATGTTGGACTTGAAAACATTCCAGTTGTAGTCAAGTGGGAAACAGACAAAAAGAAGAGAGTTCCACAGGCATACACCCCAAAGAAAGAAGCTTTGTTCATGGAATCTACGTTTTGACTTAGACACAGATAAAGAGTAGGGAAAATTACTGACAGTGGTTTAAGCTAGACGAGTGTTTTTCGTGAAATATTGGCAAGGAGGGACCAGACATTTGAGCTAACACTAGCATTTGCCATGAAAATAACGATAAAAAGACAGGCTTGCAACGTCCCTTCTGTGGGAGAGAGGTTGCAGGCAAAAGGAAAGGGAATCCCCCACTAGGCTAAAAAGTATATTTTGTACTCTGTCAAGGCAGGATAGGCTGTTTTTAGTAGCTCCTACCCAGATATAGCAGCAGTACCCCATCCTTGGACGCACTTGGCTTTTATATTAATAGAGAATTGCATCAGCAGTGAGATATCTACTGGAGCGGTAGAAGGATCCCACCATTTTCCCAGCGACCTTGGCAACAGGTTTGATGTACGTGTTCCATTTCAGGTCAGGAGTAAAGGTCAATCCCAGAAGCTTGTCAAAACATGGAGCCTCCTCAAGACGAGAGCTATCCATTTCAATTGATGCTAGATGGGGATCAGAACGTTGATGATGTAAAGATAGGAGCTTGGTTTTAGATGCATTAAAAGTAACCATCCACCTCTTCCCCCACTGTACCACGCGCTCAAGATCAGAAGAGAGAGAATCAGAGAGAACTTTGTAATTTACGGCCTTTAATGTGTTGCCATAGATGGTCGTGTCATCAGCATAGATGTCAACGAATGATTTAAGTATGTGCTTTGGGATATCATAGTTGTACATCAGGAAGAGAGTTGGGCCCAGGATGGACACTTGAGGGACACCAGCATTAATACTGTGGGCTTCTGATTTCTGCCCATCAACCACTACTCTTATGAGCCTATCAGAGAGAAATGATTTAATAATCGAGAAAACATTTCCAGTTATACCGTAGCTGGAAATATTGTGAAGTAAGCCTTTATACCATACCTTATCGAAGGCCTTTGATATATCAAGAGCATTTGCCCTAGACAGGACACCTTTGTCGAGAGATTCACTAATCCTATGAGATATAAACTCTGCTGTAGATCTAGCAGAACGGAAACCATGTTCGCTGTTTTTTTTTTTTTTTTCATCCCCCGATTTAAAAAAACAAAGTTTTAACATAAAAACCGGGTTATATCATTTGTTTATTTATTTAAAAATTTTTTTTTTTTCGTAACACACACCTCCAAACACATTTGCAACGCCAGGCACCCAGGTTAGTAATAAATAAAAACAAAAAAGATATGTATGTGTGTGTATATATATATATATATATATATATTTCATATATATATATATATATATATATATTTCATATATATATATATATATACATATATTATATATGTATATATATATATTATATATGTATATATATATATATTATATATGTATATATAAATATATATGTATATATATATATATATATATATATATATATATATATATATATATATACACACACACATACACACACGAAGACATACAAAAACCCATAAATATGATAAATAACTAATAAGTTTACTAAACCAATGATGAAACAATTATCAATATAATTTATTATTAATTAGAGTATATTTATTAGTCATTTATTATATATGTGTGTCTGTGTGTGTATATATATATATATATATACATATATATATATTACTTATAAATTTTATTTATTTACTTTTTATATATTTTTAGATATGTATGTGTTTTTTATATATAATTCTATAAAAAAATTATATATATATATATATATATATATATATATATATATATATATATATATATATATATATATATATTTACTAGCAATATTACCTGTCGTTGACTGGGTTCTAAAATAGCCTACAATGAAATGGACACTGATTTATGAAAGTATGATAGGTTATGAAAAGGAAGGGTTGTAAAGAAATAGCTTCGACTTTGGAGGTATCATACACGAAGCAAAATATGATGAACGTAAACATAAAATAGATAAACCCCATAATTTATTATACCATACCTGGTCCCACTGAAACACTTATCACAATATTCTGTGGATTTATATTACAAAACCTTGTTACACCTTGTGACATATTTCCATTCTATGGAGGTTAGGCACGAACAAACACCACATAATTTTATTATACCATATTTCTTCAAACTGAAACAGAATTATCACCGAATAGAAATAGGCACGCACTTTAATAAAGACCTTTAATATCTATCTGCATAAGTATACTTTATATTATATATATACACATTATATACATATATATATTATATACTATATATATTATATATATTGTATATCATATATATCACATGGATACTATATATCATATACATATACATAGTATACATTATATATATATATATTATATATATATTATATATACATTATATATATTATAGATATATTACATATATTATATATATATTGTATATATACATTATATATATTGTATATATACATTACATATATTATATATATATTGTATATATACATTACATGTATATATACTGTATATATATACATTACATATATTATATATATATTGCATATTTACATTACATATATTATATATATATTGTATATATACATTACATATATATATTGTATACATACATTACATATATATATATTGTATACATACATTACATATATATATATTGTATACATACATTACATATATATATATTGTATACATACATTACATATATATATTGTATATATACATTACATATATTATATATATATTGTATATATATATTATATATATATATATTACATATATTATATGTATTATATACATAAATTGTATATATACATTATATATATTATATATATTGTATATATATATATTGTATATATACATTATATATATTATATATATTGTATATATATATTATATATATATTATACATATTGTATATATATATTATATATATTATACATATTGTATATATATATATTGTATATATACATTATATATATTATATATATTATTTTTTTATATATAATATATATATACATATTTATATATATATTGTATATATACATTATATATATTATATATATTGTATATATATATTATATATATATTATACATATTTGTATATATATTGTATATATACATTATATATATTATATATTTTATTTTATATTATATATTATATATTATATATATTATACATATTGTATATATATATATGTATTCATATTGTATTATATATATTATACATATTGTATATATATATATTGTATATATATTATACATATTGTATATAT